>NC_141756.1:112681357-112992072 GCF_982258835.1 Parasteatoda tepidariorum | reverse complement strand
TGGATGTATGAATGAGTCTGCCCTATAAACGGGCTATAACGCGCGTGTGACTGAAGGCGGGTTCTTGACCATAAGATGGAGCCACTGAAGAACAGGAAACGCAACCTCTGCCTTAAATTCGCTTGGTTTCCCCTAGTAGGCTTGTTGATATTGGCATGTCGTATTAGAAACAACAACAATGAGTTGCAGTTCGTCGGATAAAGGTCAAGTTGTGTTATCTCGTCATTTGATGCTTAAGAAAGGACATTGGTCATTAAAAAATTTTTTATCACTACCCTGTAAAACAAAAAGTGAAGAGAAACACTGAACCGACGGAAACTCCAAGATAATACAAACGAAAATTAAAAAAGTAAATCAATATCTTAAACTAAATAAAAGACATTTCTACTTTGACATTAAACGTTAGCCTCACTAAGCTAAAAAACCGAACAGAAGTAACGAGATGTCGGTAATTTTTTTTCATACCTTATAAATTATACTTTTCTTATTCTCTATAACTGAACCTTATATTTGTTTACAAGTAGTGAAAAAGTTTATGAAAATATTATGATGAGTCCGAGCCTACTCGAAAGCTTTTTTTTTTTTTCGTAAACGAGCCCGAACCCACGTCGGGCTTAAGATAGCTTATAAATGAGTTTTAATCAATAGAGTGATAATTACGATAGAGTGTTGCGAAGTTTTATTTTGCACCAACAAACACTCTGTATCCATTTAATTACCAATATGTTACGGTATTTATGAGCTGAATACAAAGGATTTGAAAATTTTATCTTTTAAGTAAATTAGGACATCGTCTTTGCATATTTCCTTATAATATTTCCTTTTTATGTGAATTAGTATATGTTTTACTTAAATCTATTTATCTTTGTAAAGTAAAAGAATAAAGCATTTCAATTTGAAGTGGTTTTAAAAATAATAACTCATCATTTTGATGTTTGTGACAAATTTTAAAATCTTACAAATGCTGCTTCATATCACTGTTTTCCAAGAATGTGTCATGTTGTCAAGGAGATTATTTATTTAATACGTTTGTTAAAAACATAGAAATCATTGATATTTCAAAGCGTGTTGTAAAAGTTTTGGTTTTTTGAAACTATGATATACGTATAGTACAGATAATTGAAAACCATTCAAAAAATTAATATCTGCATGAAGATTGAATTTTTTGTAGTCGCAAACACTCGACTCAGTATTTTTCTACCTAAATTTATTTCAATCATCAATTTTGGAAGCAGCAGAACGCACATTAGATTTCTGACTTGATGTTATTCAATATATGTTATTACCACATGATATCGCTCTCCAATGAGAATGCGACTGGCAGTCATAATCTTCAAAATCATTTGATTTTTTATCCATAAATCCAATGAAATATCTGAAAGTGACGCAGTGCGGGTATCTCTATCCTGATTGGTTGTTGAAACGTGGCATTTGCTTACGTTAGCAAGTATTTTTTCCATTCTATTTCGAGTAAGCCAAGACCGTTAAGTATCAATTCTCCTAAATAACACATTCTATATTCTTACACTAAGATCTCAAACCTTTCGCAATAAATTTCATACATAGCGCGAAGTCACGTGGAACATATATAACCTAATTACGCATCGAAGTTGCCAGGTACACAAAACAAAAATATATCACTGTTAGAATAAAATACATAAACAAATAATAAATCTAACTTAAGTAAAAGATATTCCAACAAATTCGATGAGCGATACGGCGGTGTATTTAATAAATTTTACGTCAAATAACATCATAACTTACGTGGAGAAAATTAGCTCAACTTTAACTCGCCATTTCCTTTCGACGTCCATAGATCCCATGTGGGGGTATCTGGGATCTTCTTCTTCTTGCAGTGTAAGTACCCAAGTCTAATCAAGATTCGAAAAACCGTTTGAAGCATGAAGTTAATATTGCAAATTTGAATTCTTGATTGCCATTTTGTGAGGTTCAAATAACTATTTAATTTTAATATGGTTAAGATCCAGATTTTGACATCCTCGCCCAATCAATCTATTACATCCTCGCCCAATCCATCGTCCTGGAAAATGGTCATTCAAAGAACTACGAACGATGATACCCCAATGAGGTGGTGCACCATCTTGTTGCAAAAAGACATGTGACTGAAGCTCTTCTATTTGTGGAAATACGAAGTTTTCCAACATGTCTAAGTATACGACTGATGAGACCGTCTTTTCTGTAGGCGAGGAGGTCCAATTCCTTGGCCACCCAGATCACCTGATATAATGCCGCTGGACTTTTTTCTTTGGGGATTTATAAAGGACAATGTTTACAGGAGGATCGTGTCGAACATTGATGACCTAAAAACCAGAATTACAACCGCAATAGCCTCTGTGGATGCAGACATACTTGCCGCTACCTGGCGTGAAATAGACTATCGACTTGATATTCTCCGTGCGACGAAGGGGGCACACGCGGAAGTTCATTGGCAAGGGTCATGACACTTTTTGAGTCTATCTAACCATTTATGTTATTAATTTTAATCTATCTTTATTATTTCATGAGTTATTAAACATACAAATGGGTCGGGGATTTCATAAACACCCTGTATATGTTTTTTTGCTATTACTCAATACATAAGTACTGCAGCAAGTTAAAAACCATCCGGCTCTTCTACAGACGAAGAAAAAATTTCTTTTGTACTTTCTAGTTGTATTTAATTTTCAATAAATATGTCACAGAAGTACTTGTATAAACTTTTAAGAAAATACTCTGCACAAAATTGCAGCTACTTAATTTACAGTCCTTTTTTTAAACATTTTGATCTCAGAATATAAAGTAGAAATGCATTTGACATAGTATTTTAAAATTAAATTATTTGTGGTATACATCTCAGCTGCTTGTTATTTCCTCGTGACAGTATGCTGTTAAGTGTTTGATTATACAATTTTTATTTTGTTTAAAAAAATTTGCATTAATCAATCATAGGAACAGTAAAAGTTACAAAGTTTATTTTATTTTCAACATAAAAACAGTATCAAAATTCAACAGCGGCTAACAGACTTAACAGTTGGACAAAAAGAATGTCAGGAAACAAATTTAACAGTTTAAATATTATTGTTGACAACAACCCCCTCTATGTCGCTACAGAAATAAACAGAAAATGGCCGAAAAAAATAATTAAAGGCACAACCTTGCGACAACATACACGATTTTTTAAAAAAAGTAAAACAATTTAAAACATTAGTCTATTTATTTTCAATCATGTACAATGTGTCATTTTACATAATTAAGAAAAAAACTAAAACCTTTTCGCGGCTTAAAAATAATTGGTATTTTTCTTCAGGATTACCATTCTAATCAGAAGAAGAAAAAAATTTCCTGTGTTTTTCCTGTAGATATTATACACAATATATTGAGAGGAAACACACTATCACTGCGCTTTTGTGTGAGTTACATTGTACTAACTATACTATAATGAACGGAGAAACTTAGAGAAAAAAGGTACATCTGAACATATTTAAAACAAATAATGCTAGAGTAAATGAAATAGTTTAGTATAGCTGAAATATCATCCGTAAATATGCCATAGATAGCGCTTTGAGTGATCACCATTTCTTAAAAGACGAAAATAAGAAACAAAATTCCCCGTATTTTCCCAGTCTGTAAAGGAAAACTAAAAATTCACCGTATTTTCCCTGTTATTTTAGGTGATTTTTAAATTCACTGTATTTTCCAGGTTTTCCCTGTGGAGTGGCAAACCTGTTCTTTCAGTGGTTCTCATCATTTATTGTGGATCAAAACCAATGAAACGGCTGACACAGCTTTTAGGAAGAATGTCACATGACCATCCCACAGAAGCAATTGTTCACATTAAATATAAATTAACAAGATAAAACCCTTTTAAACACATGCACAAATCAATCATTCAATAACATAAGGAATATTTTTCTTCTTATAAGATGCACCAGACGCTGCAAATGCTTCTTCAATTTACAAAACGGGGGATAACCTTGTTTAAATTGCACAGACAATTCATTTTTTCTATAGTCAACTCGGAATAGAGATCCAACTGATTGATTAGTTGCATCAGGATAAATTACATAAGTTTGTGTCATACACAAAATAATTGCTTTCTAGTCTTTATCTAAGTAAAATAATTTAAAGCATAAGAATTGTCATTCATCAGTCACAGAATCACCAGAATCTGTTTCCTAAAGCCAAGCGAGAAAAGATTTGACGGAATGTAATGCTACAACTTTGCCTTCCACTTCGTTTATATCATCGCTTTGTTCCCAGTTTTTAAACGATTCTTCGGTGATTACGTCATCGTCGTAGAGGATGTCGAAAATCTGTCTTAGAATTCCTGAAATATAAGAAATTGCTTCATTGACAGGGAATGTGAGTTCTAAATTCGTTCAACAAATTAAAATGTAAATAACAAATATGTTTACAAAAGAAAAAAAGACTAGCTCCGATACTAACAAAGGGTTGCCACAAAAAAAATGAAAAAATTTGTTGTTTTCAGTAGCCTAAAGCATGAAAATAGATGCCAATAACTATGAAATTAAATTGCCTAAATAAGAAAAAAGAATTTCAATAATATGACTAAAATTTTATTAAATGACTTAATTATCACATACCATGATCTATTTAGTCAAGTTGGTAGCAAATATGATAATTTTTATGTAAACGTTAGTGTTCTAGCATTAAATTTTTTCAGCAAAAAAATTTGTGTATTTGCAGAAAATTAAATACTTTTAATTACTAGAACTTATTCGAAATACCTTTTCCTTAAAAAAACATTTTTTATAAAAATATTTTTCCCTTTATTAATAATTGATATAGCAAATATGTATATATATATATATATATATATATATATATATATATATATATATATATATATATATATATATATATATATATATATATATATATATATATATATATATATATATATATATATATATATATATATATATATATATATATATATATATATATATATATATATATATATATATATATATATATATATTGTGAAAAGTGATCAATTAAATTTGAAATTCATGCAGATTAATATCATATTAAATATCAAGCAGAATTTCGTAGCAATAACCGTTGAAAAGGCGACCAAGAAACAAAATAGGCTTACAATGGAATCTATGCAAATTGAGCGTATTAAAAAGTGATGACTCAAATTTGCAATTCAAATTTCTTTATTTCTTAAGAAAAAAAAATTCCCTGTGTTCAGAATCTGAATCTCCCTCGGGCAGCAGGTTGTCAACCCACCTTGTGCTGGAGTGTTTTGCAATCCTTGTGGATAATGAAAGAACAGCCTACATCTACAAAATTACTGTGATCTGTCTCACCGTGGAACAACTGGTATGCTTTCTAGACAAACTCATATACAGGGTGGTCCCGAATTCGTGGTACAAACTTTAATGGTAGGTGCAGGACATTGTAACAATGATTTATTGTATAGGAATGTATAGTCGCAAGTGACGCGGTGAGGCGTAAACAGGGGAAATAAACAGAAAGAGAAATGGAGTGATCGGTTGGTATCATTGCCGGTAGAGGGCAGTACATGTCTAGCCGCCGTTGAAAATGATGCAACGCAGTAAGGAAAAGCGCCATTCACAATTGTGCTGCCGTAGACGATGGGTGACTTTACGTATGCAGAAAAAGCAGACATGCATTACATGCACGGCCGTGCAAATGGTAACGGCAGAGCTGCGTTACGAATGTATCGTGCGGAGTATCCTGATCGACGAATACCGGATCATAGAATTTTTCAACGGTTACATCGTCAACTTTGTGAAACAGGTGCGTTCGACGTCAACAGACATGACGCTGCTCGATTAAGAGCTGTTCGCACTCCAAGGCTGGAAGAAAGCATCTTGAACATTATGGCTCATAGACCTGAGTCAAGCACAAGAACTGTTGCGCGTGACGTAGGTGTGAGTCATCAGACTGTATGCATAGTGATAAAAGAAATTCGCTTACACCCCTTCCATTTTCAGAAAGTACAAGCATTGAATCCGGCAGATTATCCTCTCCGCGTGAACTTCTGCCTGTGGGTGATGCAGCAATGTACGTTGCAGCCGGATTTCGTAGGTGATGTGCTATTTACAGATGAAGCGACATTTTCACGCGAGGATGTCCTTAATGCGCACAATTACCATGTGTGGGCAACCGATAATCCACATGCAACGCGTCCACATGCGTTTTAACAACGTTTCTGTATTAATGTGTGGGCTGGTATTGTGAACGACTTTTTGATTGGCCCATACTTACTACCCACGCGACTCAGTGGCGGAAGCTATCTTATTTTTCTGAAAGAAGTGTTACCACAACTGCTGCATGATGTTCCGATCGCCATTTGTAACCGCATGTGGTTTCAGCACGATGGGGCGCCAGCACACTTCAGCATTGATGTACGGAATTACCTGAATGCCACATTTGGTGCTTGATGGATTGGGCGTGGTGAACCAATCCCTTGGCCACCCCGATCTCCCGATTTATCGGGCATCGATTACTTTTTATGGGGACATCTAAAGCATCTTGTTTATGAGACTCCAGTTGACAAAAGATGAGGATCTCGTCGCTCGCATATCTGTAGATGCTGCAGGTGTGCGTGAAATACCAGGCATCTTTGAACGTGTACGCCAATCGCTCCACCGACGCTGTCAAGCATGTATCGCTTCTGGTGGACGCAATTTTGAACACTTACTGTAAACATGACACTTGTCAACAACGCTTTCAATAAAATCTTTGTTTTTCCTTTCGCTGTTATTTCTCCTGTTTACGCCTCACCGCGTCACTTGCGACTATACATTCCTATACAATAAATCATTGTTACTATGTCCTTTACCTACCATTAAAGTTTGTACCATGAATTCGGGACCACCCTGTATGTTGTCATTTTTTCCAACTCATTAACAGCTGTTTACTCAATAAAATCTCTGAACAGTTCCTCTTCTGGTGATAGATTAAATTGTCCTATCTCAATAGCTTACAACAATAGGAAAATCAATCCTCAGCAATGGATCCCTTCTCACTGTGGAATTAAAGGCAATGAAATGGCCAATGATTTAGTCAATAGTAATCCAGACCCCCTTTTCAACCTTTAAACAGTTCCCAAAAAAAAGTTTTCACCAATATTGTAGAAGCAACTGATGCAAAGAAATTCCAACGAAACATGGAAGGTTTTCGTGCCAAATAACATCACAGACTGGGTGAGTGATGAAGGGTGGCTCAGTTCAGGCTTTGTCGCTTACTTATACAGGTTCAAGATGGCTTCTGATCCATACTGCTCAATATGTCGAGGACAATTTGTAATCGATTGCCACCATGTTCTTCATTACAGTTCTCTTCGTGAAGCAACTATTGCTGAGCGATTCTGGGAAGCAAGGTGTCGAATGAGGAAATGACTGTTTTTAATTATTTCTATCTTTGTTCTTTTGAGTTGTGTTCTTTCTATCCATAGTCAATCCACACTACCATTAGAAATAAAATAAATATTTCATCAGACGTACTTTTTATTCAATAAATCTTTTTTGATATAAATTTTTACTGCGCGAAGTTTTAACAAAGTTCAAACTAAGCAAATATATAAATAAAGATTAAATAATATTTTGCATAAGACCTTGAAAAATAAAAAACCGCAATGCCAACTACATTATTAATAAAGTCAAGCCATGTATATGGCCATTTTCTGTTTCTGGTTCATTTCCTGTTTTAGAACTTAATATTTAAAAAAAATTTCCCAGCCTAAAGAAAAGTTTTGATGGAATGAAAAAATGGATGTGAAAGTTTTAATGGAATGAAAAATGGCATTTTTCTAATTATTTTGAAACAAGACATTATTGAAATTAGGCAACATATTGGGTATTATTATGCAAAGCAATATTTTACTGTAAAAATATGAAACAATATCCTATTCAATAATGAAAGTTAGTCTTAAACTAAATTGGAAAAAAATGCAGAACATAATTCGTAATATACAAAATCTTGTAAGGCAAAGATGTTGTAAAACTTTATAGAGATTATGAAATTACAAGATATATGTCATAAAATTGCCATGTAAGTGGATCAATGAATGAATTACCTTTAGGTTGATTTAGTCGATTCATTAGGGACTGAATAGCATATAAAGCTTGAACTTCTAGATTTTCATTATGATCTATATATCGGTTCAGGATAGAAGTACTTTTTTTGAATTTTGCAACATCTAATTCACACCCAGAAGTAGAATCTAAAACAATAAAAATTATTTAAGCAAGTTTTCGAAAAGAAAAAGAATAGAATTGAAGGGATATGTACAATTAAAAAAAAACCTTTTATGGCATTTTTATGCATTGCAGACACCAAGGCACGAATAAATTTAGGTTCTGTACATTCAGATACATTGGCCTGAAAAAAATTAAACCAGTAGAGCATTGCAAAAGCAATTATAAATTTATAGGAAAGAAAAAAAGCAGAAAAAGTAAGATAATGCATGAGCAGAGCTTGATAATCGAAAAAAAAGTGTAATATTAATAATAGAGTGCGTAATATCGCAGACGGAAAATTCAATAGAAAGTATAAGAAATAATTATAAGACACAAAGAACTGCTGAAAAATATATGACTACATAAAAATTGCATTTATTTTGGTATTAGGTAGCCAAAGTTAAGCAAATGATTTAATATAAAACCCAATTTGCTTAATACATATTTCTGAAAGTTCTTTTTATCTTATTTATCAGATATTGTACCGTCATTCGGGGCTACTTTGTGCAAATTCGAATTTGGCATTTTTCAAGTGCTGCTATTCAGTATTATGTTTATTTCACGTTAAAAATGCGTGGAATTTGAAGATAGAAGTCTCTTCTATTACTACAAACATTTTTTCGAATTTTAAAACAATCTCAGAGTGTGTTTCGTTCATCCAATGTCAACAACTTTCCGAGGACGTCGGATGTCGAAAAGTGTGCGTGGAAACTTTAGCTGTGAAATGCAAAGACGTTGATAAAACAATTGTCGTAAGTGCAAAATTCTTTATTTATACACTGGTTATCATAAATTAAGGAAAATTCACAAAAATCGCGATAACTCAAGAAATTACACATGGAATTTTATGAAACTTACCCACAATATACAACACATAGTAAGGTATTAAACAACATAAAAAGAAATTATCAGACATTAATAGTAGTATAGAAATTAGCACATGTATAAAATAAACAAATTGGAAGTATCGGTTTGCAATAGAAAAAGTACCTTTAATATGGAATATGATTGCCTCTAGAAGCAATACAGCACAAACAGCGATGTGTGATGCTTTCAATTATGCGGTCTATCAGTTCAATAGGAAGTGAGAACCATTGCTCTTGTAAAGCAGTTGCAAGCGTGGCAAGGGTCTGAGGGGGCGGATTGATGGCAGATACACGCCTCCCTAGAGCATCCCAAACGTGCTCGATAGGATTCAAGTCCGGGGATCGAGCTGGCCACTCCATGCGAGTAATTGTTTCCTGTTGAAGATAATCATCAACAATGCGAGCTCTGTGTGGTCTTGCATTATCGTCCTGTAACAGGAAGCAATCACCAATTGCCCCGGCATATGGGCGCACATAAGCATCAAGGATGTTGTCTCGATAAACCTGAGCATTCACGGTTCCCCTTGGAAAGACATGGAGGTATGTGCGCCCTCCTAAGGATATGCCTCCCCAAACACAGACACTGCCTCTTCCGTATGCATCTCTTTCACGGATGTTTGATGGATGATAACGGGTCCCAGGTTCTCTCCATATCAAATAACGTCTACTGTCACTTTCTAGACTAAACCTGGACTCATCCGTAAAGAGAACAGGCCTCCATTGATCTGACGTCCAGTGGACATGTTGTCGGGCCCACTGCAAACGGTCTCTCCTATGGCGTGATGTGAGCGGCACGCAAATGGCTGGTCGTCTCGCATACAGACCACCTTCGTGGAGCCTTCTGCGCACAGTTGACGTTGACACCAACCTTCCGGTGGCTGCAGCAAGAGAGGATCTAAGATGTGTCGGAGTAGCGGTTCTATTCCTGCGTGCACTTAATGTCAAATATCGGTCATCGGCACTGGTCGTAACAGTTGGCCGTCCTTGACTGAACCTCCTAGATGCCGAATCTGTGGTTTGAAATTGCCTCCAAAGTCTATGAACCACAGATGGACTCACATTTAGCCATCTGGCCACTTCTGATTGACTCTGCCCTGCCTCTAGTCTCCCGATGGCTCTCCATCGTAGTTCTTCAGGCAAATGATGCCTAGAGGTCATTATTACGAATTGGCTATCTCAGATTTTCAATGTCGCAATCACAGTAAAATTTGTGTGCTTTCTCTCAAACTTGGACTTTTATGCTCCAGGCAGATGACGTAAGCCGAGTGCAGCGCCACTAATTTGCATATTGCAATTTTACTCAGCTACTCTTAGTGGACAACATATGCAAATTTTGCACGGTTTGGCTTACTTTTGAAAGAGTTATCGCTATTTTTGTGATTTTTCCTTAATTTATGATAACCAGTGTATATTAATAAACAATTATATCATGTTAGCGTTAAAAAAATTTGAAAATTAATAACAAATAAACGGAAAATGAAAAAAAATGCACTTTGGGGCTACTTTGTGCAAAGTTTCATTCGTTTTTTTTTTCGACAGAAAAATGGTCAGACGTTATAAAAAATACCTGGAACGAGAAACTACCGTGATTACACTTTAGAAAAGCTACAACAATGTTTGCAAGTAGTTGCTGGTGGTATGTCGATTGCAGAAGCTTCTCGGAAGTACAAAATCCGCAAAAATGCTATCTCTAATAAAATTCACAAGAACCACGTGAAACTTCCTGGTAAACTGTTATTTTCCTTCTACAAAGATTTTTCTAATGAATTAATCAAACTATTTAACACATAAAAATATATTTTATAGGACATCAGGTGATTTTGACAGAAACTGAAGAGCAAGTTCTGTCATGTTCATTCAAGGATGTTATCTTCAAATTTAACAATATTATAAATGTTAATGAATATGTAATAATTATTATTTTTTAAATTTCATCCATTTCAATGTTTAAAAATGTATATGGTTTTCTTTTGTTTAAACTTAAATGTTTTGAAATAAACATTCTTTTTAAGAAAAAATTCTTCAAAAAAAAAATGGTTTTTTAACGCTGAAAATTATTTTCAAACTAATATCTTTATATATCTTGATGTTCTTGTCTTTAAAAATGTCAACAATTAACTTTTTTAACAATTTTATATCAATATTTTACTAAAAACATGATTATTAAACTGAATTCCTATCGCTGCACAAAGTAGCCCAATTTGGGGGCTACTTTGTGCAAGGTATGTTTTGACTTATTATTCGTAAATATTACATACAAATAATGAGAATATTGATCAAATTCACTCGTCTGAGTCCAGTTATGAATATAATATCGATAAATTTTACTAAAGTTTGAATTAACATAGTTTATTTACATGTCAAAGTTCAAAAACTGCGAAATCCTGCACAAAGTAGCCCCGAATGACGGTACTATCAATGATTTTCAATAAAAGTACACATTTTTGTTAGCACACTTCATATTCATAATTTTATATAACTAATTAATACAAGAAGGCTTCTCACCCTTTTTTTTAAAAAAAAATCATGAAACGTTATTTAGAAAGTTGCAAAATAGAAAGCTATTTATTTCAGCTTTCTCTTTCAATTATTAAATACATGATTAAAAATTGAATTAATTAATGAATAGTCAATATTGTTTCATCACACTTCACTACTTTATTTTGTTATTATTCAAAAAGTTTATTACTTTAACCAACATATCATGAAGAATAAATAATAAAAAAATGCATATTTAGCTTTACTTATTTATTCCTTTACGCATTACGAATCTTTTATTGTCAAATTTTAAACTCAAAAATAAAATACATAAACTTGCATCTATCCAATCAAATATTTCTTCACTTTCGTCAGTTTTTTCAAGCAAATCGAGGAGATTCTTTTCAATCTCTTCAATCGACATTGGTGTGGTAGACTTTACTTTAGTAGGACAAATTGTGAATTCCAATTTCTAAAAGAAAGTAATACATCACAACTATGCAATTTCAAGTTGCTTCTTTTCTCACTTGTTTCTTAAAACCACACTACTTACATGCTTTAGAATAAATTCATCTATTTTAGCATCATCCCCTAAGAAGTCAGTCCACTGTAGCTTAGATTCTCGCCACAGCTCTCCAAGTTTGACAGTTCCCTGATCAAAAAGGAAATTTCAATGATTAACGTAAAACTAATTTGGACACATTTATTACATTGAATTGAGAATTTCGGTTAATTTTCTTCATCCCAGGCTAACAAACCATTCATATACACTACAATAAAATCTCAAGTAACAATCAGCAAAACCAAATTTAATTGTTATAACGATTTACTGTTATTAATCAATTTATGTTATTGTCTAGTAAAACTTAGCTCAACTGAGAGAGTGAAAATAAGTCTCAATCTTTTTCTCACTTCCAGGAATTCTTAAACAAACTCTGCCAGCCATAAAACATATCAGATGCTGTAATATTCCATATACCTAATTATTCACCCCATATGTGACCATATCCTTGCAAGATTTAAATGTGGTATATGTGCATTAAATTGAGAAGTTCAACCATTATACCATTCTAAAAGCAAAAATCTAGTCTTTACTTTCAAGACACAATTGTTCATGCTTTATTCTATAATAAAGTAGATTTCATTTCTACAACACCATCTTTCGAAAGCGATATTTTGAGCAGTTCAAATTTCATTTTGTTATAAGAAAATTTTAAAAATCATAAAATATGTAGCAACAGCTAACTAAACTACCAAAACACAACATGGATTTAGAATGGAATTCTTGTGTATCCAGAGTGCCTATGAGCGATTACTTAAATGCACATTTAGAACACCATAAAAATATACAGGAATTTTGAAACCATTATTCGAAAAGGGTGAAATCTAAGATACATCTACTTAGCAATTCTTTTGTAACGAATCGGACTGTGGAACAAAATCTAAAGTGTATAAACCGCAGATCAGTAACTAACAGCCTTAGAATTTACGAAATTTCGCGAAAAGACATGCTCCTGCTGCGTTAGCAACTTGGATAGTAATTAGCAAAAAACAATTTTTAAACTTAACATTTTCAAAAACTTTACTTAACGATAAAATAACTAGTTTCTAATAAATATCATAGGGAAAATTGTGAAAATCATGAATTTTTTGTAATTTATAATGACAATCGACACTGCAAAGAAAAAAAACATGTTTTTAAAAGATGGAAGATTCACTTTTTACAGACTGACAGATTCACTTTTACTGAATAAAAAAATGCACCTTTAAGGGCTTTTAAGGAACGTAAATAAAAAATAAGCACTTTAAAAACATTACGCACCCTGACAACTTATTGAGGTAACCGGGTTCTATGTTGAACAGAGAAAATATGCGTTAAAAAATTAGGATGGATGAAAATAACGAAACAAATTGCTTACTCTTCTTTTAGCTGCGCAATGCAGGGTTGCTGATACCAACAGTCCAGCTGTCGGGGAAGGAATACAAGGTTTTAGGACATCTTTAAAAACATCTAGAGTAAATTTGTTATCTTCTAGAATAGGCTCAAGGATTTCTCCAATGTACTCCCATATCATGGGGATATTTAGTGCAAACTCATCTGTTGACTCTAACACAACTTCGAACCTATGAAATAAAAATTTGTAAAACACGGCACTTAAATTGATAATGAAAAAGAAATTAGAAGAAGATAATTGATCTAGGACAGTTTAAAGTTGAACACACCTTTAAACTGCGTTCATACAAAGACAAACAAAAATCAAAGGAGTCAAGGATTTGAAGACTTAACGATAATATATGTTAAGTCTATTAATATATACGCATAGCTGCCAACATGGATAGGAAAAAATCCAGTAGATTTGACGAAATAGTCATGATAATTGTTGAATTCTGTACTAAATATTTTGCACATAGGGAATTCTAGGGCGTCATAAAAATAGAAAAGCTGCAATATTTTACAGTCATGATTGACATTAAACATACGTGAAATGTTATGTATTATGTTTACTCATAATTCCGAATATTAATAGGCATTTAATTCATCAAAGATAGTTAAGATTTGTTTTAATTAATTCAAAAAGAGAGTTCTGAATAAAAATAAACTGAACATTTTTTAACAAAAAAAGTTTTGAACTGATTTTTAATAAATGAGGTTCACTTTATTATGTATTAGTAATACTTACTTAAATATTCAAGCAATAATTTGTACAAAAATTCTATTTCAATGGGGATTTTTTAGGAAACTTACACAATTTTAGGGAAACCAGGAGAATTGTATTAAACCAGTAGAAACTAGCAAAATCTAGTAGAGTTGGCAGTTATGCATATGCAGCTATGCATATACATGTTTATATATTTTTTACACCTTGGGAAATATTATATAAAAACATTGTTCTATTCAAAGGAAAAAGATTTTATATAAAATTTAAACAAAGTTTTATTCTTAACTCTTAACATTTTATTACATGCATAAAACACACTGCTTAAGAAAGAAAAGAAAACCGAAAAATGTAATTACATCCCTTTCAAAATCAACGTATGCAGCAAACAAATATTAATTTATCATGGCGGCCGTTTAACTATTTAAAAACGAATTAAAAACTTTTTTCACTTTAATGTACTGGACATACTGCATGGTTATGAGTTACCATCAATTTTCTGATAAATTCTAAACTTAAACCATTTTTTTCTACGAATATAAATTTTTTGGCAGCTATTGCAACAAATTGAATTATAGGTCTTAAAATGTCCACTTTATAACGTACGTTGATTTGGAATTACGCATTTGAGTAATCACTTTTTGACACGGCTTGTCGATGACTATTTATGCAGCTATTCCTAATTAATCTTGATTTTTAAGTACTTATTTATCTTGTAGGGGGAATTTTGAATCTAGCATTTGAAATTTTTTTTGATGCACTCAATTTACGCCACTTATGTTGTCTACGAGGTTTTGTCAATCACATTATCTTTTTCACAGCCATTGTTATGGATTTCCACTTATAGGAATACTGCCATAATTCAAGAATTCTAAACTTAGACAATCACTTTATAACAAAATTTTGTTGTTACAATCTCATCTCAAATCTTTAAAAATGTATGATTTTTCACAGTGTGACTCTTAATCACCAAACTCTGGATCTCGCGACCATGATTTCCAAGTTTTTTATCAATATTAAAATGGAAAACTGATAAATATCGAATGTCTGGTGAAAATCACTGCAGGGTATCTGCTACATTTCAGATTTTCAAATTCCTGACTGATTCCAAGAGTTTTCATGAACTAACGAAGTTATTATTTTCTCCAGACAAGAACACAACAATAAATTTAAAAAATTTTATATTCTGCATCTGCATGTTTATAGATTCTTAATTTAAAGAAACAGAGTAAAGAAAGAGTTAAAGCAATAAAATAAGTGAAAAAAGTACAAAAGCAAATAATTTTTTTCAGCAGAATTATATTCTAGAGATACTTTTCTTGCTCATCGGAAAGGAAAAAAATAATCAATATTTTTCTGTTCTAAATGAGGAATAAAAGAAATTCGCCAGTGACTTGTTTCAGTTAGAATTTTAAATTAATAAAATAAAAAAAAATAAATAACAAAAATTCTGAAATTACAGAAGTTCAAAAGATAATTCGCTTTTGAAATGATGTTTTTTCTTTCATTTTTTGAAAGAACACCATAATTTTTAAAGAACATGATAAAAACATTTCATATTTTAATAAAATATGACTGTGAGTGGGGAGTTTTTTACAAATTCATATATTTGGAATGATATTTAAAAATGATTCAGATATTCAGATATGATTCAGATATTTAAAAATTAGATATTTCAGCGACCTAAATCCATGACTTTCCATCATTTTTTTTAAAAAAATAGTTAAAATTATGACATTTCATGACAAATTTTATTCAGCACTGAAATTCATGACTTTCCATGATTTCTCACGACCTTCACGGTGGCCCAAATACCCTGGCACTAAACAAGTGTAATTTAGCAGAAAAGCGAAGGATTCTCTTCTTGTATTAGTTACAAGCATTAGCATTACGATAATTAAAGAGTTTTAAAGGAACATTTAGTAGGTCAATATTTTGTAATTTTTGTAGTTTCAAGTACTTCTTAAGGAGTTTCAAAAGTATATAAGGACTGTGTGCACCTTAGGTTTAAAGAAAAATAGCTTGGTAAGTACTGAAAAAATGCACTTAAAAAAATAGCTAATTGTAATTCTGTGTAAAAAATATTTAAGATAGAAATACTTGACAATACTGTAAAAAATTGTTCATAAACATGACATTAAAGTTTTAGTCTTAAAATTTTTTGATGCTCAACTTGATTATCTACAAAAAATAAATTGAAAATAAAAAAATTCTGAATCTACCCTTTTTTATAATGATCGAAGGTGATAATATTTTGTTTGATTAAGTTAAAAAGTAATTGGCCAAGGGAATGGCGTGCTTCGACAGAAAGCTCTAAGACTTGGATGATTGCAGCATTGATGAACAAATGAATCGTACTAAGAGAAGCCACCTCCGTGACGCACCTGATTGCTTCCTAAAAAGTAAAAACAATGACTGGCTTATAAATATATTTTCTCAAAGATTAGAAATGAAGAGAATAGGAACCCAATTCAAAATAAATTGAAAGCAAAGGTAATGTGCGTGGCCAAATTATTCTTCAAAAAATAAGCACTTTTTGAGCGCTTTTCTAGCACTCAAAAAATATTTTTAAGCACTTTAAAAAACTATCATAGTTAGGCATGGCTGGAAATTTTTTGACAATTGACGGTTTTATTTTGTTTTAACCGTCATGTAAAAAAAAAAAAACTTTTGACAGTTGTCAAAAATCATGAAATTTTGAATCATGTAAAACGAATGGCATTTCCATACACTACGGACTGACTATACGCCGAAATAGATTGGGGTTGAATTAATCGTAAAAACGCTGAATAGAACAATGTGAACTGTGTCTGTTTGCATAATTTGTAGCGAAAATCAACATGGAAAAATCTCATTTTGAAAAAGGGAAAATTAAGCAATTTTTAAAAACGCTACGCACCCTGAAAGGGATAAGTAATTTTTCCACCAAAACAAAAATTAAAAAAAAGAAGTTAATGTTTTTTTTATTGCATTGAGTATCTCTCATGTAACAACAAATTTCCATTTAATTTAATTATGAGAAAGCTATCAATTAAAAGTAGGAAAAACCCAAATGAGTTTGGGCAAATTCTTTCCCAATGCATTCGTTCAGTTTAATAATGAAAAATTATAACTATAATATTTCTAAATTATAACTGAAAGTTAACTCTCACATACCTCAAAGTCATTATTATGTAAAAACTTATCAATAAGGTGTCTAGCTTTAACTTCCATCTGATCTATATTATATTCTGGACCTTTCAACGCAAGTTCTGGAAAAATAAAAGGCTAGAGGTTAATGACCAATACTTTATTGCTAACATCAACAGCTTTTGAAAAAGTTAAAACATAAAAAAATCACAAATAAGCGAACCCATTGACTCAGTTCCTTTGCCAATGAGCTGGGGTTCAGGATTCATTTCAGTAGCTTTATTCTCACTAGAGGTACCATCTCTAATCAACCCTTTCACTGCTTCTATCACATTATCTCTTTCATTAGAGTTAGATGGAGTTTTCACTATGGCAGGAGGCAGCTTCGTATTTTGCCCATGACTAGATTCACGACTTGATGCAACCGATCTGATGGGGAAAAAAAGGCGAATTTAAGTTACATGATGAAATGCGAATGTTACAAAAGATCCCTGTGGCAGAAATTTTTCGAGCTATCTGTGACTAAACTCTCTAGCACTATTATCTTTGTGCAAGATACTTTTAATAATAGCAAACATACATATGTTATTAAAGTAACAAAAGAGCTGTGTTTACAATAAAAAGGTATTTTTTTTAATTGAACATGAAATAATTTTTTATTTTAACACTAAGGGTGATATTCTCGTATATTGTAGGGAGGGGGGGAGTACAAATTACTTGTACGTTTTTCCAAATTATCAAATTTCGTAAATAATCATCACAATTGAAAAAGATAATAAAAATCATGCAATCTGTAGTAGTAATTGCCGAAAAAAAGATCGACGACAAAATCACACGAATCAGACTCCTCAAACGCGTGCATGGTATAAAAAAATATCGGATTTAAAAACTATGGAGAAATCAAAAGCAATAATCCCCAAAAGTTTGATATAATTATTGCCTTAAAGAGTAAATACTCAAATGTACGATCCAAATTTTTCCATATTGTTTGAAACATATCGAGAAATTTAAAAAGCACATGAAAATCAATACCAATAACTGCTGAAAATACAATAGAAACATAACACTGATTTACGATAATATCGGCATGATTATTATGCTGATTATTATGATTGCATGATTATTATAAATTATTACGTGTAAATTTTTGTAGAAAAGGAAAGTAAGATTCTTAACTTTTCAAAAAAAAAAAGCTTTCGGTAAAAACTCTGTTACGTTCTGCGATAATATCACTGCAATTCTGCCATGGGGCAAAGGATTAGTAAACTATTAAGTTCCTCTTCTGTTTTCATTAAAACTTGGATTAGAAGTTTGCTTAGTCAAAGCGAATTATCTGTTTAAAAAAATTGAATATTTAACATGTTATAAGAAATTATAAAAATTTTTATTTCTACAGCCGAAAACTTTTTCCATTTTTATTCATTTTTTAATCTTTTCACTTG
Source organism: Parasteatoda tepidariorum (assembly GCF_982258835.1). NCBI lineage: Eukaryota > Metazoa > Arthropoda > Arachnida > Araneae > Theridiidae > Parasteatoda > Parasteatoda tepidariorum. The sequence continues at coordinate 112,973,263 of NC_141756.1, read as the reverse complement.
GAGACTAGAATTTTTCAGGTAAAAATGAGCGTTAGATCGCATTTTAAAGGAAACAAATTGAGACTTTAAAATCTGTGCACAAATAATCCTAAACACTTCTTTGATGGGAAAATGAATTAAGAGAAAATCTGTACAGATTGAGGATGTAAAGACTAATATGGAATTTAGACCAAGTCACAGCTGTTTGGAAACTTAATTAAGAAAATAAAGGATCTCAAAAATAGTGTAGAAATTATTAGCAATAACACAAAAAAGTGCAAATCAAATACTCAAATGAGTTTATGCGAAATTTGCATGTGAAACTTTAAAAACCGTGTAGAAATCAGGACAGGGTATCTGCTAAATCTGGAGTTTTTAAATCCAAGACTTCTACCAAACACTTTCCATGACTTGCGCAGGTTAATACTTTATTACTCAATATAGTCAAAAGAAGATCGCAATGAGTGCAATTTTCTACCTTAAAAATAATATTCTTTTATCTGAAAAATGCGTTACACATTTTTTTAATAAAAAAAATTGAACAAAAAGTAATAAAAAAGAACTGAGCAAGCAATAACAGTAAAAAATAATCCAGCTGTTGAGGGTAACAAACATGCAATATTTTAAAAATATTTAATTATGCCTTTTAACAACATTTACAAAGCTAAAATTTTTTAATCTGATAAAACTCAAATGTGCTATTTTCAAAAGGTCAATTCTAGGGATTGTGTTAATTTAATTTCAAAGAAACAAAAATATCAACATAATTTCACGTACTATCAAATTACAATAAATATATAAAGAGAGGAATTTAAACTAAATAAAAAAAAGGCATTTCAAATATAAACAAAAATATTATTTTTCAAACTGAAATCATTTGTACAATTAAGATTTACTAAAATTTTTTTTAATATTTATTTGGCTTAAAACATTTTGTTTAATAAATGTTTTGTTTTAATATAAAAAATGTAACTTTAATTAAACTACATATAAAAAATAAAAATATATTAAATATATGTTTATTAAGTTATATGGTATTAGATACAAGAACACTCTTATAATTAAACACAAACACTTCAAACTATCTATCATTTACTTTTTAGGCTTTTTTTCTTTTTAAACATTATGTTTATATCATAAAAAACTGATAAATATTTGATATATATATATATATATATATATATATATATATATATATATATATATATATATATATATATATATATATATATATATATATATATATATATATATATATATATATATATATATATGATGCTTATATCAAATGAAATCAAAATAAATAACAAATTAAATTTTTAAAAATACATTTTAAATCTAACTCTTAAACAGAAAAAAATTTTAACTTGAAAAATGTTGAAACCAGAACCAGCATTGTCAAAAATTAGTATAACAAAAATTTTACAGTTTTAAACATTTCAAGTTCACATAGATTGTTCATAGAATAGACCACGATGAGAGTTTTTTACGAAACTAATTACAATGATTTTTAAATCACATAGCGATGTTTGATATTTAAATTATGCGATATAAATCCCGTTATATGGTTTTTAAATATTTTGATTAAAAATGTCTATGTGTGATTTTTAAATCGTGCAAATTCTGATCATGTTGTGCTATTCTTTAAATTGCACGACGCGGATTGTGGTGCATGATTTTTAAATCACATCAATACAAAGCATGATGTGTGATTTTTTAAAATCACATAGATAGCACTATGTGATTTTTAAATCACACTACTACGGATTACGATGTGTTATTTTTTTAAATTACATGAATGTGGCTCGCATTCATGTAATTTTATGTAATTTTATGTAATTTCATATTATTTCCAATTTTTAAATTGCACCAATGGATCTGGTTGCAGAAATTTTTAAATTGCACGAATACGTATTGCACAGTGTGATTTTCAATTCATGCAAATTCAAATAGTGATGAGTAATTTTTAAATACCCCAAATCGATGACGAATCGGGAGTTTCCACGACAATTTTCAATTAAGGACGAAATCAATGAATTTCCATGATTTTCAAAGACTTTCCAGGTGCGTGGTTACCCTATCAGTACAACTAATTACAGGAAGAAAAGAAAACAAGAAAGCATTGAATATAAATAGGAATCAATCGAACATATCAAAGACTGATTGGTCAATTGAAAATTCGCATGTGTAGAACGACAAAGTATTAAAAATGATATAAAAATCCACAGCAATAACTGTCCTGAAATAATAAAAAAATCATGTGAAATAAGTTGCTGGGAAATCAGTGGTACAGAACAAATATACAAAAGAGTTCATTCAAATATAAACGTTTATTAAATAGCGTCGTAATAAAATAAAATAAAAAAAATTATTGAATTAAAAAAAACATGTAGAAATCTTCAGCAATAATTTCCAAATGAAAAGACAATGTGAAATATGTTGGAATCACGTGTCTTTACAGGCTCAATCTGTTCAGATTCCACGTGGTTCAGTAAACAGTTTTTCCAACAAGACATTGTTTTGAATTTGTACACAGGCTTCAAAAACCAAGATTTTTTTTCTTTTAAATATGTTTTTCTAATACATTATAAAAAGCCCACATTTGAGTTACCACAGTGCAGGAAATAAAAATTTCACGTACTGATTTCAAAAATACGGAATATTTTCAGAGATACTAACTGCTCCGGACACGCCAAAATAATTAAAAAAAACGGTAAATAACTACAAAGTAAATTTTGCAAATATGTGACCATTTTTGCTTGCTTTTTAAAAGGTATAGCATGTCATGGGTACTAGAAAGTGGTGAATTATATAAGCCTACGAGCTAATTAGAAATAGTGGTGGATAAAAATCTACTAAATTGAATTTATTAAACCAAGAATCACAATTGATAAACTACCACTTTAAAATATATATTTACTGTCCGGAGCAAGTTGGCATCTCTGTATTTTAGTCCCGACACTGAAAGGCGAAAAACGGGGCAGAAATGCGAGAAAGTTTTCGCAAAACATGGAAAAGTTGGCAGCTTTGGTTTTCAAATTTATAAACATATAGAAAATAAAAATGTCACAACACATAGAAAATAAAAACTATTACCTGTTTGTCAGAGCTGTTTTCTCAGGATCGAGCGAACCTGCAGGAGTCTTGGTACCATCACTGCTACTTCGACGCCAACTATGCATTGCTCTTCCTGGTCCAAGCCTTATGCCCTCTACTTCATCAGGCTACAAAAAGAAAAAAAATAACATAGATTCTTCTATCTTCTCACTAAAGACACAGAATTTTGATTCTGTGACACCTTATTTAAATTAATTAAGTAAAACAATATTCTTCTTTAAAAACAAATGCGCACAAAATAAAAATAGTCACTAGTGCAGAAGTCATAACAATGAAGTCAAGTTCGCTTTGTTTTAAGTTCCTGTAACCTAAAATCTTTCAAAAGCACAATCATTAGATTTTCTATATTTAATTTAATTGTTTAGGTACACCTTATTAAATCAAAAATTAAAATGGTAAAGCCTTTAAGTGCAACATTTAAGTTCTCTGCACTGGAAAATGTAAATTTTCCACATGACCCAAAATATTGTGACTTACAAATGTGTATATTTATATATCTGATTTACTTTAATTAAATTAGTTAAATTAGTTTAAATAATGGTGGGCAAAGTTCATTTATTTATTAAATACATTAACATATAAATGCTGCGACAACTGAAATATTTTCTGAAACTAATGAAATTCCTTTATAGTTGAAGGGTAAGAGTGAAACGTTAAATTTACCTCTACATTAAATATTCCAGAAAAATCTCTTATTAATATAAAAGAAGTTAGAGTTTGATAAGAGTTAGAATAGATAATAATTAAGCTATTTAACAGATTTTGTGAAAATAATGTTCATTGTGAAAATTTAGATTTGAAAAAATACACAATGCCATAAAAAAATATCTGGTCTAAGAAGTGTATTATATATATATATATATATATATATATATAATCTGGAGGAAAAAAATTCCCTGTACATATTATACATAATATATTAAGAAGAAACACACTCTCAATCTGCTCTTGTGTGAGCTTTATTGTACTAACTATATTTGTTAGTTTTAATTGCTGGAAAAACTGCTGAACATACTTAAATGATGCTGTAGTCAATGAAATAGTTTAGTTGAAATATCATGGTTAAATATTCCATAGATTACGCTTTGAGTGGTCATCATTTTTTGAAAGACGAATAAGAAACAAAATTCCCTGTATTTTCCCAGTTTCTAAAGGAAAAATCTAAATTTCCTGTTATTTTAGTGGATTTTTAAATTACCTATATTTTCCTGGTTTTCCCTGTTCTCTCTGTGGAGTGGCAACCCTGTAAATAAGCTATTTAACAGACTTTGTGAAAATGATGCTCATTGAGAAATTTTGAGCTGAAAATTAAGATTCTCAAAAATACACAATGCCATAAAAAATAACGAAATAATAATAAATATATATATATTATTTCGTTATTTTTTATGGCATTGTGTATTTCTGAGAATGCTCTTCACAAATCAAAGTGAGCAATAAATGTTTCTTTCTCCTTTAGCAGTTATAATGAGAATGTATTTTAATCAAATAAAGTATGATCTAACCTTTAATTATCATGAACAAAGCACTTAAAAAGCCTTAATTTTTCTAAGCAGTTTTTTTTTCAGTATAAAATGACCTTATTATATTATAAACCATCTAGTAATTCACAGATATATATATATTTATTCACAGATTAAACGTAAACGTCATTTTAAAAGCAGCACATCACAAAATAATTTCTAAGCTGTCACACAACTACAAATCAGATATGATATGGAAAAAAAATACATTCATTAGATTTTAAGAATAAGTAACAAAACATGAATTAACTGAATATGAAAACCACCAGTTTAGCGAAGGACATCATGAATAGTTAGTGGAAGTAAAAACATTAACTTGATTTGTCAAGTAACTATAAAGAAAACAAACTTACCTTAGTCAGTTTTAATTTATTGGGATCAACAAGACTATAGCAGCCTTTACTACGTTTTGTAAAAGACGACCAACCCCATGATGTTCCCACATTTCGAGCTAAACAAGAAAGAAGGAAAATAAGGTACCGGAAAATTGCTTTTCATTCATACTGCCTATAATTTAGCTAAAATAAACTGCTTAAAAACACACACACAAAATTGAAAATAAATAAGTAAATAAAGCATAACGAGACTGTGCTTGGCCCCACATCTGATGTATTAAGGAATGGTCATATATACACACCAGTATTTTTTCTTCTGTCTCGGTTATCAGGTACCCTGTTTTGGAAGGGTTTGTTCTGCAGAACCCAATCATTCTAAAAGACAAAAACAAATTTAAATGCTCAATTTTAAACCTCAAACAAAACTTAAAGTATAGTAATTTGGTAGGACATTATATGACATACCCTTCTTAAATCTATAACATCTTGCAACATGAACCTGACCCTATAACCAGTTAAACGCTTGTCTACTATCTTTTGCATTTGTGTGAAATAATTTTCCATCTGAAAAAGAGAGATTGCCAAAATATGGGTTTAAAATAGAAGCAAAAAAAGTATTTTGAGAAAATATGCTACAATAATGGTTAATTACAATTGCGTTACATCAATAACAGATTATGAAAATTAAGCAAACAAATTTATGTAATTCATTTTGGTAAAAATTTAGGCAAAGAATTTCAAATCATTGCTTGTTATTTAACTTAATAGGATAAATTTTTGAATTGTAATGCGTAAAATTTTTTGCATCATATTAAATATAGTAATATAGTCACGAGTGTTTTAAAAAACAAAAAATAAGCACTTTTTAAAAATGCAACACCCAGCTATCTCTAATAACGTCACCTTTCATTTATCTCGATTTTCAAGTACGATACTTTGATTCAGGGCCACAATATAGTGAAGTAAAATTTACATTGTCAATAAAAAGTAACTGAAAATTACCTTAAAAAACATAAAATGGAAATTCAATTCTATGAGCAAGGTGTGTCACAATTACATTGATAACAGAAAAAAAGTATGGCAATAATTCCTTAAAATTTATTTTAAGCAAAGTTGAATGTACATATTGTGTTGAAATTTACAGCGGTGCTATTATAATAATTTTCCATACTTGCAACTACACAGAATTTATATTTATAAAATCCTCACAAATAATGAAATAATTTTTTAAAACAACTTATGCACATTGCAAAATAATAGTACTTAAGTAAACGATAACAGAAATGTTGTTAAAATCTAATAAAACCCAACTAGTTATTAGAAACCCTCCAAATAGGATGAGGCAATCTCAAGTGGTTTTGACAGATCTCATTCTGACTTCCTAGTTACTAACTAATATCTAAGTTTTTTTTTCATTTTTTCCACTTTTAAATCAGATAGTACCAATCTATACACTTTTTCGACAAAGAATGCAGAATCGACAAGGACTAATCTGTATAAAGTTCTATTGTTCTATGAACCTGAAAGTATGTGTTTAATAAGCTTTTTCAATAAAAATTTTAATTAATTTGAAGATAAGTTGTCTGTTTAAACTTATATTACTTACAAGAACATTTTTCCTCACATTTTATTACAAGTATAAGCGCAGATCAAAATGAAAACAAAGAACACTTACCATAGTTTCTTTTGAACCTTTAACTTTTCGATCATCTAATTCTTTACCAATCGTTTTCAGCAATTGACACAAGCACTCAAGTGATTCTTCATCTCCTTGGGAGATGAGCCTCTTTATGTATTCATGCATGATTGGTTCAGTTAACATTTTAAGGCAAAAGAGTTCGCCAATAAATCTAAAAAAAAGGACAATTGTAATGTACTTTAAATTTGTTCTCGTATACATAAAATTTATATAGAATTGAGAATATTAACAGTCAATACTTAAAACCAGGACTTTTGATCCTGCTCGTCTTTTATTGAAAATCGATATGGGCCATTCTCACTGAAAAGGTATAAATAGACTAAAAAATTTTCATAACTTAAAGTAATTAAAAAAGTGATAAAAATTACATAAATACCTTTATTTATTTTTGTTATATGTCCTCATAATAATGGTCAAGTTTTCCATTTTATTTTTTTTACAAGATTTAAAATATTTTAAATTCTGCCTTGTCCGGGGAGGAGATGTAATAGTCAACGGAAGAGACATTTTATGTTATAAAATATAAAATGTTAATTAAGGCTAATTCATTAAATATTGGGTACAACTCATATGAGTTTAACATTAATATGTAAATAATAAAATAGTTCATTATTAGAGATAGAGCTACTTCTGATTAATCATGCTGCTATGAAAGGAAACATGCATTCTTAAACTAATTGATTTTCTTTAAAAATACAAACAAATTAACACATTTGTTCCATTTTAAAAAATATCAATTAAGGGAAATAGTTTTTTAACTATTGAAATTATATTATGGTTATCTAACACATTGTCTCTTCCATTGACTTAACAAGTCCACGGAGGAGACAAAAACTAGTTCTTGAATTTTTCTGATTTATGATTTTAAAGTTACAAAAATGGCACAGTTCTTTTTTATTAAATATACTATTTTTGCAATCTAAAATTTATCTATCAAAAATTAAATAATTTTCTCTTACCTTCTTTATGAAGTCCACGCAGTATACATTGAGAACTATGCCAAACCCCAGTTGAACACAACAATCCGAAACTGACACCAAAGAGAACAAAAACAACTGATAGTTAACATTAGAAAATAGAATGGTTACCTTTCCCACCAGCTGTCTTATAGGAATTTCGCATATGCTGCCCTTTGCATATTTACCGAACTATATTAATTGTCCATGGACATCATTTTTGATGGACAAAGTTTACTAGTCATTTATTTTATAAAAATAATTTTTTTTCTTAAATATTAAATAAAAAGTTACTATAAACATTTAACTAGTTAAAACTACAAAAATCATTAAAATAATATTTAAATTGTTTAACAGCCATTAAAAATTTTTTTGGGTTACAGAGGTAGGGACGTCCACGGAGGGGATTTTGAAGTTATGTTTATTAAAAAATAAGAATGAAATATTAAATACATTTAGCAGAAATGCATATGATCGGTTAGTTAGAACTTTACGAAAAAGGATGAAGAAAAATATTAAGAAATTTATTGTATTTCCTAATATTTATTACTAAGGGACTTAAAAAAGCACCTTTTTGTGAGAATGACCCATATGCTGATTAACAAACGAATTTTCAAGTCTGATGAGAATGACAGATATGATAAACTATGATAATAAAAATAAAAACAGACCAATAAATTTTTTGATTTTCCTCACATAATTTTCAATTAAAATAAGTTATTGTTTTTTTTCCCTGTAAAATCATTAAAATCATAGCCACTAATGCATACAAATAATAATCAGTTAGGTGATTCACTTAACAATTGCGGGATGAAAAAGAACTTAATCAGAAGGGTTTTTAATTAATAAAAATCTCACTTATAAAAACATAATTTTTTTTAGCATACGGTTAAATGAACTATGTAAGTGTTTTTTAATATTTAACATCTGAATGTTTTTTCTTCCATTTTTATGTGAAGTATTCTTCTTTCAAAATTTTCTATGACAAATTGTTTTAGGAAATAAAATTCTGCAGAAATAAATAAAAGTAGGAATTAGTGTTTCCTTTTAGTCACAAAACTATAAATAATATATGATTATAATGTTTTCAATAAACTGTAACAAAATTTTGAAATTCGTCAATAAATTTTTAGGAGTTCAAAAAGCATAAAAAAAAATTGCTTTTCTTTAAAAAAAAAAGACACGATGAGTTCACAATTACAGTAGAGTCTTGATTGCTCGAGTTCTAAATAAATCTGAGCTAAATAAGTATTGCTCCCAAACAATGACCAACGCACGCACACAACACTTGGAATGATAACTATGAGTGAATCATGAAAAACAAATTCGTGTATTTAAACACTGAAACATGTGAGCGATGTTTCTAAACAAAAAAAAAACATTAGACAATTATTTCAAAATATAATTAAACTGATGCAGTAATATAATGAATATTTTAACTTGGTGTAATGCAGTATAAGTAATGATCATCTAATGCAAGTTTCTTTAAATATATCTTTCACTTGAATACTAAAATTTAAAAATTGCTTTATTTCCATTTATTTAAATATTTAAGTTTTAAATTTTCGATAATTCGAGTTTTAAAAAGTTCGAGGTAGGTTCGGCGCCGTCCATCCCGAATTATCTAGACTTTACAGCATAGTATCGGCCTCTGATCTTACTTATTTACTTACTTATCCTCTACTTAAGGCCTCTAGCATATCCCTCCAACGCCTCCTGTCTCTAGCAATAGATCTTGCTTCCTCCCAGCCAAATATTCTATATTCTTTTAATTCGCCCAAAAACATGCGCTGGATGGTAAGTTTGGGTCTTCCTCTTGTTCTTTTACCATCAGGGGCCCATGTAAGCGCAACAGATGTAATTTTTTCTTTGGGCATTCTAAGGATATGTCCGAGCCAGCTACATCTTCGTTTTTAAATTTTATCTTCTATTGTTTTTATTTTAGCTTTCTTTAATAGATTTTGACTAGATACCTTGTAAGGCCAGAAAATTTTAAAACTAAATCTTAAACATTTGTTTTGAAAGGATTCTAATTTTTGTATTTCGATCTTAGTCTGTTTCCAGGTTTCTGCGCCACAACTACTGCTCTAACAATAGCTTTGTAAACAACTATTTTTGTCTTTATTTCAATATTTGACTCTCTCCAAAATTTGCGTCATCCCTTAAAACATGTTCTTGCTTTGATCATTCTCTGTCTAATATCTTCACTACTTCCACCTTTTTTTTTATCTACAATAGAACCTAAATAGCTAAATAACTCTATGTCATCTATTTCGTGATTTTCGATTTTAATTTTGTCATTTTTCGTTTGATTTATTCTCATTACTTTAGTTTTCTTCTTGTTTATAAATAAACCTATACTATTTGAATACTTGTTGAATTTGTCTGTTTTAAGCTGAAGGTCTGTATATTTGGATGAAATAAGTACGATGTCATCAGCAAAATCAAGGTCTTCTAAAGTAGTTGCTAAATTCCACCTTATTCCTCTTTTTTCATCTCTCAAGCTGTTTCGCATAATCCAGTCTATCACCAGTATAAATAAAAATCCTGATAAAACACATCCCTGTCTCACGCCAATTTTTACCAAAAAGAATTCAGCGGCCTCTGATCTACATTTTGCTTAATATCAGATATTGCCAAATTTTTGAATTTTAATTGCTACTTAAAATATATAGCTGAAAACTAGAAAAGATTTTAAATTATTTTAATATTTTACTATGTGATCATCAAATTTGCAATAAGAAAAAAAAACTTCATCAATAAAACAGCTTGTTACACTCTTAACACTATGAATCAATTTAAATTTAACATTTTAGTCATGGTAATTCAAATATTAAAGAAAAAGAATAGACTCTCTTAAGCAAAATAACACAAATATTTGTTCTTATTTTTAGCAATTCGTAAGATATGAAGTAAAATTGTATACAGTTTTAGTTTCTTAAGGATATTTAATATGCAATAAATGCAAAAGTTATAACTTTTTTAGTGTATGAAATAATCACCTTATATAGCCGAGCCGCCTATATCTCATTTTATTATCTTCATCATACATTTTCTGCTCCAACTCTTTCTTTTCTTCCTACAACAGAAGAAATTTTAAATGAGTTTTAATTCTTAACTACTTAATATCCGCCACTTCTTCGGCAGAACAGTTTTTCTAGCTTATTATAATAGTTTAACTCACTGGAGCAGCTTCTTCCAGAGCCTTAACCCTTTCCTCGTGTTTCAATTCATCACGCCTACCCTCTTCGAATTCTTTCTGGCACTTTCTTAAGAGAACTTTACGGAAATTCATATAGTCCTTATTTTTAGTGGACACTTTAATCTATTTAAAAAACAGATAAATTTAGTTCAACACATTTTACGATCATTTTATTCAAAATTAGTTGGCTTACCAATGCCAAACGCTTGCACATGTTTGCATAGAGGAAACTGGAGTTCGGCTCGGCCGCAGCTTCCTCAAATATTAAATCAGTGACTGTGCACAGTTTTTCTTCAGTGTCGATGCTAAGATTTTTAACTTCAGTCAATAGAGTTTCAAACTCTTGTGGCGTAAGTTTATTAAGGATCCCTTGGACACTTCTTTTAAATTTCTCTTTTTCCTATTAATAATTTTAAAAAAAATGAAAATCATTATTTGTATTACAAACTTGTATATATTAACTCCGTTAAATCTTACATTAAAACAGCCTGTAGAGTGAAATTAAAAAATTTAAGTTGAGACAATGGAAAGCAATTAAAAAATGTAAATGTTTCAATGCTTATTTTGTTAACATTTTTTTTTACTTAAAGCACAATTTCAAAGACAAATAAAACCTGATAACATACAACAGATAAACATAAAAAGCTAATTTATATTCTAATAGAATGAAGGCTCAATGAATTTGTAAGTATGACTTATGTATTTATTCTAAAAAATGTAATGTAACAAGGAGCAGTTATAATCAACATCATAAGGGGGGAAAGAAATTTACAACAGATTGTGTAAATTTCTATTTATTAAAGGTTTTTTCTTTAAATGTTGCTTCTCTGCCGATATTTTTGGCCGAATATTCGGTAGCCGGCCAAGTCACTATTCGTTAGAGCCCTAGTTGTTTTCCTATAGCAAATTTTTAGATTGCCTGCACTTTTCAATATTGGCGGATATTTTTTTAAAATTTATCTCTTATTTTCTTCTTTTTTTGTGAAGAAAATTGCATTTAAAAGTTGGATTTTTTGAAGGATCGATTCACTCTACTACTTTCCTTCTATGGGAGCTATTCGCATCATTCATTTCAATGAAATGACTTAGTCTAAATGCTCCTTCACAAGCCCAACACTTCATTTTAACTTAAAATTCATTTATATACTTTTGAACTTATGACATTGACTCAAATTTTGCAATATTTATTTAAATACCTAAAAAAAAGGAAACTTAAGTTCAATAAACATGAACTGCCAATTTCTCGCCTTCTCACTTAAACACATGAAATAACAATATTAATCAAAGGATAGTATGGATAAGACGATTAAAAACCTTCACTGCAACCAGGTGTTCACTAAATCTAGAGCTCATTATTACGGAATTAGGCTGTATAATGAATTGAAAATTAATTTCGATAACTTATTAAAATTTTCGAATTTAATTTGATTATCCAAGAAATTAATTATCTTACAAACATGCAAAAATTCTTTACATTAAAAATACAAAAATAATCAAACATACAAGATCTAACTGGCCACCAGCGACATCTTGCTTGTAGAAAGGTTTCCAAGCATTATCAGCTTCGTGAAGTTTAACATTTTGAGAAAGGGATATAACTTTTCTGGTTTTAGAATCTCTACCTTGGAGACTACGTCGATTAGCATAATTGTTCATCGGGGGCTGTGAAGACACAAGAACTTAGTTTAAAAATATAATCATCTTTTAAACATGCATAATAACTTATATATATATATATTAAAAAACAAAGGAATTGCTTTCGACATCTTTCTACGCTTTTTTACAAATAAAAAATTAGTCTTATCTAACAATTAATTTTTTATTTAAAAAGTTAAATGTCAAAATACTTCAACTCAATTCCTAAACAGCAAAGAAGAATCTCTTCAGAAATTCAAGCATTATGAACTTAATCCTCTGCTTACAGCTGCTACAACTAATTTATCAGAATGTTAAGCAACATACTCAAAAGGTTAAAATAACAGCTTAATTTGCAATCGAAGAAGAAAGTAATTTAATTTAAAAATAGTATTTTTAACCGTATTTGTCTAAGTGTCTTAACTTTCTAAATGAAAAAAAAAAAGAGTCAACATTTAATTTTTAAAAAAAAAAGCTTTTCAGGAATACTATCAAATGTACTTCCGATAATAGTATCAAGAAAATATATAATAGTATATAATATTAACGGAAATATGAGCAAAATATGTTTGAAAACATACCATTCTAGGTACTCCTCTTTGTGCAAAAGTTGGCAAAAAGTGATCTCGGAAGTTAGGCATCACAGGCATTTGTTGCACCTGTCTGTTGACTTCGTTCAACTCCTGTATATGAGCCTATGAAATAACTATATCAATTAAAAGTACTTGAAATCTTTTTTAAAAATGGTACTGTCAATAATGCGGGATTTTTCGAGTTTTAGCAGACATTTCTTTCTGTAAATTTATGTTCCTCAAATATGATGGATAAAAAAGAGAATCGTTAAAGATTATAATTTAAAATATGTATATTTTAAGTTATAATCTTTAAAACCAAAAGATAAGAAGTACCGATAGGGATAAAATTTACTGCATATAATATTTCATAAGGCGAAAAATATTTCTTAAATACTAGAGGAATAATATTTTTTTAATTCTTACTTTTATATAAATATATATATATATATATATATATATATATATATATATATATATATATATATATATATATATATATATATATATATATATATATATATATATATATATATATATATATATATATATTACAATTAACAAATATTGATAAATTATTTATTTTTTCATCATTTTTAGATTCTTACTTAGATAATTTTTTTTTGGGGGGGGGGGGAGGATGCGAATAGATTTAATAAAGAATAATTCAAAACTTATGACAATGACTAAAATTTTGCAACATTTATTTAAACACCTAAAAAAAGAGAAATTAAAGGTCAATTAACTTTTTACTTTTTTTCGGAAGGACATGTTCTCTAAATTCTGTTGTTGCCCAGGTGCTTCACATTCAGCTTCCTTGTGAATTTGATCAGTGGTTTTAGGATTGTTTTCGTCTCTTCTAGGAATCCAATCATTCTAAAAGACAAAAACAAATTTAGATACTCTATTTTAAACTAAAACAAAACTTATAGTATAGTAATTTGTTAGGGCATAATATTTAATGACTTACCTTTTTTAAATCTATAACATCTTGCAACATGAACCTGACCCTAGAACCAGTTAAACTTTTGTCTACTATCTCTTGCATTTGTGTGAAATAACCTTCCATCTGAAAAAGAGAGATTGCTAAAATATGGGTTTAAAATAAGAGAAAATCAAGTATTTTGAGAAAATATACTAAAATATAGTTAAATACAATAAATATTACATCAATAACAGATTATGAAAATTAAACATACAAATTTTTGTAATTCATTTTGATAAAAATTTAAGCAAACAATTTCATCTCATTGTTGGTAATTTAACTTAATAGGATAAATTTTTGAATTGTAATGTGTAAAATTGTTTGCACCATATTAAATATTGTAATATAGGATAGCAAAATCCAAAATATAAATAATTACTATTTTAAGAAGATCATCAGAGGGATAAATAATAATTGCTAAAGTATTCAAATGCATATTTGGTTGAATAAGATAATAAATAATTCAAACTGAAATATTTTACAATTAAGATAAAATAAGCATCTTTTAAGAACCAAATCATCGACGCTGCACTTTACAAACACCTTATTAAAAAAGTCACTTGAGTGTTTGAAAATAATAAAAAATAAGCACCTTTAACACTTTTTAAAAATGCAACACCCAGATATCTCTAATAACGTCATCTTTCAACTGTTTCGATTTTCAAATAAGATAATTTAATTCAAGGTAGCAATATAATGAAGTACAATTTACATTATCAAGAATTTTTTATGAATAATATTTCACAGAAAGGTTTTTCATTTTGGAAGGGGAAAATTTGCTTCTTTTCTGCGTATTTTTTTTATTTTTTTTTTTCTGCAGTATTTTCTTTCAAAAATGTCATTCTTGCGCATCAGAGAGGAAAGAAATAATCATGATTTTTCTATTCCCATTCAAAATTTAAGAAAAAATCGTTAATGATTGGCTTTAGCTAGAATTTCAAATTAATAATATAAAATAAAAAATTCGGAAATCGCAAAAGTTTAAAAGATAGTTCACTCCAGAAATGTTCTTTCTTTCATTTTTTTTCCTTTTTTCGTGTGATTCGTGATCTTTATTTTGGGAGTTGCTGCACGCATTTTACGATTTTTAATTTATGTAAAAATTTTAATTTATTTACGAATTTTAATTTGTGTAATATTTACAAAATTCGGAAGAAGAAATAATTAGTGCATTTTTCCGTCAATAAAATGCGAGAATATCGCCTATAATATTAAAATTAACAAAAATATTACTTTTACATTTAAAATTTTTTATACATTTTTATTCTATATTTCCTTTTGTAAACACAACGTTTCTGCCACTTTAAATTAGTAATTGTTATAATTGAAAATATCTTAAAGCAATATTATATATATTAGTACTCGGCAAGTTTGTCGCAGGGAGACCAAAAAAATTTTGCCACAGGGCTCACAAATAATGAAATCAGGAGAAAAAAAATTTGCCACAGGGCTCACAAATAATGAAATCAACAAAAAAATTAAGACACAGGGCTCACAAGTAATGAAATTAAAAAGAATCTGCCACAAGGCTCACATATAATGAAATAAAAAAAAATTAAGACACATTGCAAATTAATACTTATGCAAATCATAACAAAAATGTTGTTAAAATCTAAGAATCGCTACTAATTATTAGAAACCCTCCAAATTGGATCAGGCAATCTTAACTGCATTTTATACATCTCATTCTGGCTTACTCGCAAATTATTTGACATATATCAGCAAAGTATTTCATTTTTTCCTCATTTAAATTTAAATTAGATAACACCAATTTATACGCTTTTTTGACAAGGATTTCAGAATAATCTGTAAAAAGATTTATTGTTCTATGAATCTGAAAGTATGTGTTTAATAAGCTTTTGCAAAAACAAAAACAAAAATTACTTGATTTGAAGATAAGTTTTTTTTAAAACTTATATTATTTACAAGAATACTTTTCCCCACATTTTATTACAAGTAAAAACACTGATCAAAATGAAAACAAAGAACACTTACACTTTCTTTTGAACCTTCAACATTTCGATCATCTAATTCTTTACCAATCGTTTTCAGCAATTTACACAAGCACTCAAGTGATTCTTCATCTCCTCGAGAAATGAGCATCTTTATACATTCATACATGATTGGTTAGTTAAAATTCCATTAATTTTACTTCTCAAATATATCTAAAAAAAGACAATTGTAATATACTTTAAATTTGTTCGTATATGCATAAAATTTATATGAAATTGAAAATATTAACAGCCAATATTTAGAACAAGGACTTTCGTTCTTATTAGATATTTATTGAAAATCGATATATTGATAAACAAACGAAACCTCAAAACTGATAAGAATGCTAGATATGATAAACTATATTGATAAAAATTAAAACAGACGTGCCTGATTAATATTCCGATTGTTGTCACGTAACTTTAAATTAAAATAAGTCATCGTTATATTTCCTTGCAAAATCACCAATTCTTCATAGCTACAATGCATACAAATCAGTGAGGTTAATTCATTAAACAATTGCCGGTGAAAAAGAACTTAATTAGTAGGGCTTTTTAACAGTAAATAGCTGAACATTTATAAATTATTTTTAGGGTATGGTTGATTCTCATGTGAAATGCTCTCAGTAAACAGATTCTTATAAAAATTCAGATATCAGACTAAGATAAGCTTCAGGAACCGTTCCTTTGAATCGGGCCAACCTTCTACATACACGCACTGGCCAATGAATTGGAAACCTCAGATTAATAATTTTATGATCTTATATGGGGACCGTGGAGTTGGGGGGGGGGATCTCCGTCCCTCACGCTTTAAAAATGAAGGGAAACAACTCCATCTTAGATTTCAACTTTTCAATCAAAACCTGTATAATTCAATTGCTGACCGATTGGAAAATGTCTGGTTTCAAATATCAGAGCGGAGAAAAAAGAATGAGAGTAAGGAAGAAATTGCAGAAAAAGATCTCTCATTACAAATGAGTTCAATCTTGCTTTCGAAGGACCACCAGAGCCAAAAGAATTTTGATCCAAGCCCATCCGAGCATGAGATACATAGAATTACTTAAGAGTTAAAAATATACGTCAGATAAAGGCCAAATCGTCATTTAATGTCTGAACAAGAAAATCGGTCATTAAAACCTTTTTTTTTAGCCATTAACCTGTAAAACAAGAAGTGAAGAGAAACGACTGGCTCCAAGATGACTCAAACGAAAATTTAAAAAAAGGAAAATCAGCATCTTAAGCTAATTAAAAATCATTTCTAAATTGACATTAAGCGTTAGCCTGACTAACCTAAAGCACCGAACAGAAGTAACGAGAACTCTAATTTTTTTTATACCTTATAAATTTTACTTCTTTTGTATTCAAGAACTGTAGTGAAAAAGTTTATGAAAATATTATCACGAGTCCGAGCCCACTCGAGAACATATTCTTTTTTTTTTCGCAAGGGATTCCGAATCCACGGGGGACTTAAGTTGGGTCTATCTCATCTCTATATTTCTCATATACGAATTTTTGCCAATAGAATGATAATTGCGAGAGTGTAGTGAAGTTTTATTTCGCACAAACGACCACTCTTGATTCAAGCTGCTTTTTAAGGCAACACCTACTTTCTATTTTTTTACTAAAGGTAATTAAACATATATAGAATGAGATTTAATTACCATCATTATATGGTATTTATAAGTATTATATTTGTTTTCATTAACGTATTTCACACATGGGATTTAAGGATTTTATCTTTTAACAAAATAAAAAAAAAGGTTTTACATAATTCTATAGGGGAGATTTCCGTATCTTGATCTGTGACGCCAACTAGATTCGTTAAGATGCCAAATAGATTTTAAACTTGGAGCTTAAAAAAAATAAATAAAATAAATAAATAAATATTTGCCCGGAGTGGTTAAGAGATACCTTTCGAGTTGGTCCCTTTCTCTTTTTTTAAAGACTTTTTACATTATTAATTTTTTTTTAAAGTTTGTCGTAAGCATTATTATCGTTCATTATTGTTGGTGGGCTTTTTTAAAGCTCATGTCATTATTTAAGCCCCATAAAATAAAATTCTGGGCCTTATTGCATTTGTTCAAACAATTTTTTTTGAAATTTAGAGTCAGTGAAGATTCTGATTAAAAAAAAGCAATCGATGATTTATTAAGGGAATTGTTTTATTTATTTACTTATAATTTTTTATAACCGTCGTTGAACAGCCGACCCAATTTTTGGGTTCACGAATACTAATGTTCAACTACGTAGTTTTGTCACTTTGAACCCAATCCAGAAGACAAGGGAACTCCTGGATCAAGTAGTGGGAGAAATTTGCTTTCGTGGAGGACTTTCTGATGGAACTAACCCGCATTTGCGTTACATGGAGAGGAAGACCACGAGAATCTCCCACGGTTATCCTGACGACAAGGGGACTCTAACCCATGATCCGTCTGCCACTGAGGATATTTCATGTCAGCTCTGTGGTCGGTGCAAGTTGGATGCGGAATTCGTATCGACCAGACATTGCCGGGATTGAACCCGGTTCACCTCATTGGAAGGCGAATGCACTATCCCCTGAGCTATCACGGCTCAAGGGAATTGTTTATGCTTCAAATTTGGCGAGTGCTTATTATAAATGGAAAATGAATGTAAAAATTGATTCTTTAGTACAAGTAGCATATAAACACCGGCCCATTTTTTTTTATTTTCAAAAAAAGCAACACGTAGTTTCTTTGCACTAGTGATCGCCAGATTTAGGATGTGGCACTCAGTTTTTCTGTAATTCCTTATTTATTGCTCTCATTTCTTGCAACAAAAATTCTAAATAACTTAACTTCTTTTTAAGAGCTAATATTTAACATATATAAGTAAAATTACATTAAGTCCATTATGAACATTAAGAACATTAAGTTCATATATTAAGTTCACTGGTCAACAGTTTTTAAAATATAAAATTTTAGTGAACTGAACATTTTAGTAAAACGTTGCACTATTTTAAATGAAATCCATGGATTAGACAAACAAACTAAACTCGAAATTTTTTATTCTATTATACAAATATTATTAAATTATATTTTGTTTCACTCCCGGAAAATATTTCTACAGATGCCTTTGGGTTTTGTTTCAAGTGTTTTGTATATAAAATTTCATATTCTAAAAGGGTAAAGTTACATAAGAATTTTTACATTTAATTTTAGCGAAAAAAGAAGTGAAAAAATTTATGCAAGCAAGTAATTCTAATTCGAATATTTTAAAATTTTCTTTATTGTCTCAATTATTACAAAAAATAACAATTGAAAAATTCAAGGTATAATTTTATTTTAATATTTTTGGAAATGAATGACTTGTGTTATATTTTAAAGGGAAAAAAATATTAAGCTAAATTTTCAACTCAATTCAAATGTAAATTTAACTTTGCAATCATGTAGTGTGTTAATTTTTTAAATTGACAATTTCAGAATATAAATAATGAGTAATAATTGTGAAATTACTAATGACTTAAGTTACACATTTTATAAAATATGCTTTACAAACTAACAAATTAAATTGAGATTTTAATAAAATAAGCTCATTTCTTAAAAAAATAGTAAGAATAAATTTTAAAAGTAAAGACTTGTAAATTATTAATGGTATCAAATTTGTCCGAAAACCCATTGTATGAAGAAATGAAAACAAATATCAATAAAAGATGTGATATAGTATTATTTCTTAAATAAATTTGAAATATTCAAAAAAAGGAAGTCAGCTGAACATAAGATATACTTTGGAGGAAGAGGGAGGAAAATGGATGGTACCAGAGTTTGCTAAAATAATTTTATTTAGTATTTCTGTATTGCTAAGTAAATAATGCATGGAATGACATTATAAAACTATTGTTCTATGTTTTACTGCTTCACAGCTATAAAGAAAATTAAGTAAAATTATAACACCGAATTATTCTACTATTATCCAAATCTTCCTCTTACTTACTCCAAAAAAAAAGCAATGTAAGGAAATATCAGGAAATACAAAATCTAACATTATATAGCATCAAAACTAATGCAAAATAATATTACGACGAACGCTAGATAATATTAGTTTGCAGCAGCCACGTAGATATGGGGAGGGGGGAGTCAAGCACCCCCCTACCATTGTATAAGGCAATCTTTTTTTTACATCTATATATACCATTGATAATTTTTTCCTTAATTTTAGAACAATGTTCTAAATATTTTATTTACTGAAAGAAATGGAGTCTTCCCATGGCATTTCAATTTGAGGCTTTTATTAATCCTCAACATTTTCGTAGTTTTCCTTTGAGTGCAACGCAAAATTTGATAATTTAAATTTTAATTTAATCTCGGTTAAAATAAATTATCTTTATAACTTTCGTAGATATTGTTTTACACCGATACTTAAATTGCAAGTTACTTTGATTTTTTGGGTTGAGTTAAGGAATTACAAAAAATATGAAGAGCATCTTGTTATATTCACAAAGATGACCGGCTGTCTGTCAAAGACGCTAAAAAAATTATTCATTATACATAAAAAAAATTCATTGCGACTATTAAGCATTTAGCTAGAATTCTTTAAACGTCAAGCAATCTGAAAGCTATTTTCGTGGCTTCCCCGTAACGCAAAATATGATTGTTTTCTTTAAAAAAAAAACATTCGTATAGACAGCAATGCTTAAATATTTACATAAATGACTAGTTATTTTATCTTTCTTCCTTGTTAAAACAAAACGAAGAGCATTTTACTGATTGCAATTCATTGGCAGGATAGACGTAGTCATTGGCGGATATTAAGAAACGATTTGGCTGATTTCGATATATATATATATACCGTTAGAAAACATTGTGTTCAAATTTGATACAGCATTTAAATGGTAAGTTGAACCATATTGTAATCAGAGTCTGACTAAGGCACGGGGCAGTTAGCGAGGGCCCCCAGATCAGAGGGGACCTCCAAATTGAATAGAAAGTTTATTTTGCGTTTTCTTCTTTAAGGAAAGATTATTCGAACGCTCATAATATACGATACATATCACGTGATATTTTTTTTTTATATACTGAATTTCTGTGCAATTTAATACCGTTCAGATGATAGTAATTAATAAAAACGATAAGCAAAATCAAATCTAGTTGCTAAAAATATATAGATTAGAATTTCTGGCTTATCGCCTTTAGACTGATCCAGGGACGGATTAAACTCAAGCGGGGCCCCAGGTCATTCAAATTTTTGGGGCCCATAGATTAAATTTTTTTCTCGTTTATTTTTTATTTATTCAAATATAAAAGTATTTATATATCTTTTCATTTAAGAAAGCAAATTTAAAATGAAAAATAAATAATAATAAATTGAATTTTATTTTATTTCGATAAATTGGAACTAAAAAAATTATCGTATTTCATTAATATATATTTTAAATTGATTTTTTTCTAAAAATCATTGTTTTTCTTGATTTTTTTAAATTTATTTTCAAAAATTTTTAAAGTTGGCCCCTAATCATTGGGGGTTCCAGGCATGGCCTAATCTGGCCTAGTGTATAATCCGGCCCTGGGATCTAGGAAGCGCTTCTAGTGCTGTGCAATTTTCGGGGGGCAATATTAAATCATAATACTTGTGTCTTTCTAATGCAAGGTAGCATGTTTACCAAATGAAAATTATTAAACTTTTCAATCACTTCTTATATAAGTATTTTCTAACCATTTAAATTTTTTATGATTTTTTAATAGGTGTCAGTTCCAGAAAAAAGTGATTTTTAAAAAAATGCGTGCAATTTAAGCAGAAAAATTTGGGTTGTGGAATTTCCCACTTTAGTTTTAATTTTTTTTCCAGACATGTTACAAAAAGGACTGTTTATAAATGTTGACGCAACGAAAGCTGATTCTAATTTTTTACAGAGCGACATAATTAAGTCTACTTTTTAATAATTTATAACATTAATTTAATTATTGAACGTTTTAAAAAATATCTTAAACTGCTAACGAAATTAAAGTAGCATATTTTTAAAAGTTTTATTCTGAACAATTTTTAGCAGAAAATATCGATAATCTCTTAAGATACTAATATTTTTCGTGCTGCCATGTAGACGTTAAATGTTTAAAATAATTTTCTCTTATATTTGCAAGTTTCCCGAGTAAGACTAAACTTAACTATTTAATTGATGCTGAATTTACCCATTAATTTAATTTTTAGTACTATACTTTTAAGTACCAAGTATGAAATATCATATACAACCTATCTCTATTGCAGTGTAGCACATTATAGTGCGAAGGGACCAAGGGTGGAAGCAAGTCAGTCAGTGGCGCTCCCATTTTGATCCATTGTGGCTGGCATTGAATTTGTGCAATCAATCAATCCTAACTAAGTTGTTTAAGGCGATATCTTTTAAGAATTAAACTTGTTTAAGGTAATACCCTTTCTCGTTTTGCGAAAAAGAACTGTCGAAAGTTTTTAAAGCATCCCTCTCATCCACTCTGATAATTTTTATTTTGTATTATAACCATCGTTAAACAACCGTCGTTTCCTCGTGAACCCAATTTTGGGTTTGCGACTACCCGTGCTCAACTCCGTAGCCTTGTCATTTTGAACCCAATCCAGAACCCTGTATCACGTATTTGGAGAATTTTGCCTTTGTTAAGAATTTTTTGATGCAACTAACCCGCATTGGCGTAACATGGAAAAGAAACTTTCCCACGGTTAACCTGACTACAAGGGGATCCATGATCCATCAACCAATGGGGATATTTTACGTCATCTCGGTAGTCGGTGCGAGCCAGGTGCGCAATTCGTATCGACCAGTCATCGTTGGGATTCGAACTCGGTTCACCTCATTGGAAGGTGCATGCTTTATCCCTTGAGCCACCACGACTCATGTACTTTATAGTACATTATAAAAAATGCGTTTATGTTTTGGAGATTTCACGAGTTTAAGCTTAAAGAGCCACGATGGCTCAGGGGATAGAGTGTTTGCCTTCCAATGAGGCGAACCGGGTTTGAATCCCAGTAGATACGAATTCCACTTCCGGCTTGCACCGGCCACTGTGCTGACGTGAAATATCCTCAAAGGTTGACGGATCAGGGGTTAGAGTTCCCTTGCAGTCAGGTGAACCGTGGGAGGTACTCGTAGTCTTCCCCTCCATGTAACGCAAATGCGGGTTAGCTCCATCAAAAAGTCCATCACGAAGGCAAATTTCTCCCAATATTATGCAGGAGTTCCCTGGTCTTCTGGATTGGGTTAAAAAATTACAAGGCTACGGAGTTGAACATTAGTAGTCGTAAACCCATAGAATTGGGTTAGCTGTTCAACGACGGTTGTAAAATAAAATAAAAATTAAGCTCAGAAGAAAAAAAAGGAAAAAAAAAACTCCGGCTCTGAACCATAGCCACCGAAAAATAAGGTCGTTGAGATCTCCAAGGTCTTTTAGCGACGTCACAAACAGTAGCTCTTAACTGATTAAAACCGATAATTTTAAATATTTGTTATTGAACAACAGCTTCGTATGTCCGTCGGTTATGCTATTCTTTATATCATTGTATAAATAATATTGTATTTATACATGTACAGTACCGAAATGTAACAGTTATTGTAAAAATGGGCCTAATGTTTTAGATTACAAATTCCCCGTCCATAAGGAGTTTATACAAAAGTGGAACCATTCAATTCTCTCTCTCTCGTATGCTTGTTAAGGCAGACGGGTGAGATTGCTCTTGTTTTCCAGAAGCGCCATCTATGGCCAAGAATTCGACTTCTGTCACACCCATTTGTAGGGCGGAATCGTTTATACATCCACAGATCGTAATTTAGACCTTAAGCAGAGAACGATCCATCTCCAGTTCTGTACCCTCAGAGGTATAATTTGTTATGAGAACATGGAGGACTTTGTGACATTGCATATTTAACGTAAATCAATCACCATTTACTACACGAAGAGTCTTGGACCGGCGGAGTTCGAACCCACGAACATGGGCCCAGCTGCCCTACCGACCACGCTATCCCGGACTAATGAAGAGTGCTTGAACCAAGTTTTTCATGAAAATTGGCATCAGATGAAACCGGTAGAGAAAATATCCCCATTTTAAACATTTCAAAAAAGGAACGTTGAGATCTTAATTACCAACTCGGTACATTTTAGGTGATAAAAAATTGCTGATTAGAAATTTGGAAACTTTCACACATTCTTCTTTTATTCACTGCTTACATTTAAAGAGTCAGAATAGTTCACTTCTAAAAAAAATCGACATTAAGTCTTTTCATCTTGCGATTTCAGACCCGATAAAACGTACTAAGTCCTAACAATATGAATTAAACTCACATTTTTTAAGAGTTTCATCGTTGCATATTTCTAAGTAAAAACCGCATTTCTTTCGTCATTTAAAGCTCTGGTCCCTGGAGTATTCAGTCATAAGATCGTCATATAAATTGATAAGATTTTCCGTTACAGTTTTCTGATTTTTTTTATAGTTTTAATTAGGGAAATAAGAATTTCAATTAAGTAATTAGTAGTTTTACAAGGATCTGCGTTTGTGGAATAATCAAAAGCTTTGAAAGCTATAAAATCTTAAGCACAATGGAAACTATTTGTTGTTTTATTTTGAGGATATAAAACAGTTCAAAAAACTTCACTGTTGGTGTGTACACTTTTGTCAGTAGAAAATTATATTGGTCGAGATTGCTTAGCATAATGGAGAACTTATACAGCTAGAATATTACGTTCGTGTAATAATGGAACTAACTTGACAAGGTTTTTTTCCACCCCTTCAGCATTTGGAAAATTAGAATTCTGAAGAACCTAAGTGAATCATTTGAATAGTTGATTTTATTCAGTAAATTTTGTTCTATTGAACCTAGTCTCAAAATGTTACTAAATATTTTTTCAAGTTTTAAAAATGCTCTAATATTTCAGAAACTGTATTAGTCTAATTTTTAAATACAAAAACGTTTTAAATTTGATAACCAGGTGCATAAAGAGTTTTCAATGAATAGAAAGAATTACATAAAATAACGGAATTTAGTTGGTTAACATACTAGTACGCAATGAGAAAAATTCTTTAACCGACGCAGATCGGATACAGGTATTACTTATACATATTTTTAAGCTCTCTACTTACTTATCCTCTACGTGCCTTTTGGCCCTTAAGGCCCCTAGCATATCCCTCCAACGCCTCCTGTCTCTAGCAATAGATCTTGCTTCCTCCCACCCAGATATTCTACCTTCTTTTAATTCGCCCAAAAACATGCGCTGGATGGTAAGTCTGGGTTTTCCTCTTGTTCTTTTACCATCAGGGGCCCATGTAAGCGCAACAGATGTAATTATTTCTTTGGGCATTCTAAGGATATGTCCGAGCCAGCTCCATCTTCGTTTTTTAATTTCATCTTCTATTGTTTTTATTTTAGATTTCTTTAATAGATTTTGACTTGATACTTTGTAAGGCCAGAAAATTTTAAAAATAAATCTTAAACATTTGTTTTGAAAGGTTTCTAATTTCTGTATTTCGATCTTAGTCTGTTTCCAGGTTTCTGCGCCATATAATAGTACTGCTCTAACAATAGCTTTTTAAACAACTATTTTTGTCTTTATTTCAATATTTGACTCTCACCAAAATTTATGTAATCCCTTAAAACATGTTCTTGCTTTGATTATTCTCTGTCTAATATCTTCACTACTTCCACCTTTTTTTTTTTATCTACAATAGAACCTAAATGACTATGTCATCTATTTCGTGATTTTCGATTCTAATTTTGTCATTTTTTTATTTATTTATTCTCATTACTTTAGTTTTCTTCTTGTTCATGAATAAACCTACACTATTTGAATATTTGTTGAATTTGTCTGTTTTAAGCTGAAGGTCTGTGCGTTTGGATGAAATAAGTACGATGTCATCAGCAAAATCAAGGTCTTTTAAAGTAGTTGTGAAATTCCACCTTATTCCTCTTTTTTCATTTAAGCTCTCTAATTACAAGTAAAAATATTTTTTTTTAATGTCGGGCACTTGGGGTTTGTCCCATTGGCCACAGAAATGCCAGAACTGCTACTCTCTTCTCGTTACCCAGTGGGCACATGTAGCGAGGCCACGGTGGTGGAGCAGCGTCGCCCACGTCACACAACCACAAACTCGTTTATAGGGAGGGTCACATTTAAACAAAGAGGAAAGGATATAGAACACAGAGAGGAAAAGAAATATGCATGCCCTGAGCAGGATTCGAACCCGCGGCCAATGGCTCTGCAGTCAGACACGCTAACCACTCTGCCACCTGGTCGGCACAAGTAAAAATATGTTTTGAATTCTAAAAACAATTCAATAGTTTCTAAAAAATCGGTACTTTATACTGAAATATAAAATCCAAAATATTCAGTCATAATTCAAAAATGTGATTTTATAAATTACCTGTAATATCGGAAAATTAAGATTGATATTTAATAATGGTCTTAAAAAGATTTCTACCCTCCACCTCAGCATTTGGAAAATTCTGAAGCAAACTAAGGGAACCATTTGAACAGTCAATTTAATTCTTTAAATTTTGTTCTATTGAACCTAGTCACAAAATTTAACTCAAATTTTAAGTAACTTTAATAGTCTAATTTTTAAATACAAAAACTTTTTAAATTTGGAAACTAGGTGTAAAAGAGCTTTCACTGAATAAAAAGAATGACATAAAATAACGGAATTTAGTTTGTTAACCTACTAATACAAAATGAGAAAAATTCCTTAACCTTTGACGCAGATGAGACAATTTCCCCTTTTATATATTTTTGACACTTTTATTGCAAGTAAAAATATATTTTGGTATATTTAATCATAAAATCTAATATTTACTAAAAATTCTGTAAAATAATCTGAACTGAAATATATAATCCAAAAGGTAGTTTTAATTTTTTATTATTTATAGTCAAAAATTTAATTATTGATTTTGTTAATTAAGGAAAATTCAATGATGAATAGCTATTTCTTAGATCTAATTAACTTCAAATAAGTGTAAATTTAGAAGTGAACCGAGATAGATAAATTAATTACATTCACAGCAGAAACAAAAACTGATGCGGTATTCTATTTAATAATCATAATACTATTTAATAATCATAAATGATCAAAATTCGAACGATAATATTTTCAATTGTTTCGACTTTTATACAATATAATGAAAAAGTACGACATGTTTAATAAAAATTCTTCGTCAGAGAATTAAGAACACTTCATTTATCGGAAATGTGTACACTTTAATCAGTAGATTGCTTATGAGAATTTATATAACTAGATTATTAAGTTCGGGTAATAATGAAAAATTAAGAAGGAGATTTAATAATGGTTTTGAAAAGGTCTCTGCCCTCAGTATTTAAAAAAGAATTCTGAAGATAAGTAAACCATTTGAACAGTTTATTTCATTCACTAAATTTTGTTCTATTCAAGCTAGTCACAAAATTTTACTAAAAGGTTTAAGTTTTTGAAAGTCCTAAAAATGCTTTAAAATTTAAGAAACTTTATTAGTCTAACCTTTAAATACAAAAATAATTTCAATAAATAAAAAGAATTCAAAAAAGTAACGGAATTTAGTTTGTTAAACTACTAATACAAAAGGAGAAAAATTCTTTAACCTTTGACGCAGATGGGACACCGGTTTCCCTTTTATATTTTTTCAAACTCTCTAATTACAAGTAAAAATGTTGATATTTTTAATTTTAAAAACAGAAAAAAATTTGTTAGATTATCGATACTTTATACTAGAATATAAAATCCAAATAAGAAATTTTCAGTCATATTTCAAAAATTTGATTGTTAATTACATAAATTTCAGTGATGTTTCTTAGTTCTAATTAACTGCAAATGAAAACAAATTTGTAAATAATGGAAGTCAGATGCGGTTTAAAAATTTTACCTTCATAGGAGCAAAAAAATGCTGTCATTCTGTATTTTATAATAAAAAATTAAAATGATTAATATATTTTCATTAGTTTTGAACTTACAATACAATTAAAAGGTATGAAATAGATATAACATAAAAACAAAATTTTCTGACAGCTTTTCCCTGTTGTCGGCGCACTTAAATTGAATGGAAAAATCACGTGGTAGGATTCACTTTTCCTCACTCATATCGTTATTCATATCGTCATATCGTCACTCATATCATATTGTTATCAGCGTAAAAAGTCAAACGTATTGTTTTTGTATAAATATGTCTGTATTCCAAATTTAAAGGTATTTTTCTCTACTGCTATTATTACACTTTTAATTCAAGAATTTAAAACTAAGAGAATTGCTTTTTATTTTATTATAATGTAATTCTGGGCTACATTTTAAAATAAAGTTACTTAAAACAGTGTCTAATCTTATTAAGTGCTTTATAATTATTTTGTGCAAACATTAATATATTGTTATAAAATTTAATGATCAGCTTCATGCATAATGTGATGCAAGCAAAAATGGTATTTAACATATCTGCCTGATTGATAGGCGAAAATATGAAATTACGGTCATGAACTCAAATTTGCTTGATTAATATAAACGTTATAAAAAAAGATTACTTAGAAAAATTACTTTTGTTCAACTCTAAATCAAAATATTTATAATACCAATAGATAATATTTGAACGTGGGGAAGTGGAGGCACAAGTGTAAGCAAACACAATTACTTTTAGTACGTATATGTAAGTGAATAATTTTAACTAAAGAAAAGCCGTTTTCTAAAAAGCCGTTTAACTAAAGAAACAGCAACTATTGAGATGAAATAGAGGTTCTTGAGCGACAGCGAAAGGGGGGATCAGCCCCTTTCTGCTTAATAAAAATGGTGCGTCAAAAAGCATAATCTGGATCTCAATTCTCGAGAGTAATGAAGAAAAACTAATGAGTATCAGATAAAAGCACTTATTCTTGTCAGTTGGGAGAATTTTATTGTCTATATCTACTTGTTTGAATTAGATTTTTCACTAAGAAAAGTTCTTTAAAAAGTGTGCATGTTGACAGGCATAAAATGTTTCTAAGTACTTCTCTAGTGTCTCAACATAGAACTAAATTCGGTTCTGATGAAATCTACATTTGCTTTGATAACTATCCGTAAAGTAATTAGAGAAGAGTTCAACTAACAGCGTAATATTTCCCTAATGCAAATTTCAAATAAAATCTCAAGACAAATTTGAATATCATTAATCTGTAAAGTAGTAATTTAAGCCTGGAATAAAATGAAATTCTTATACATGAGAAAAGTAAAACTAACCAATTTGTCGATCAAATATTTTTATTAAAATATTTTATATTTACACATATTTCAAACTGCAACTAGGCATTACATGTCACTCATTTGCAAGTTAGTTTTATACAATATCTTCCTTATTTTACATGGAGCTCTAACATTTACAATGGAGTTTTCCTAGCAACATTTCACATTAAACTTGCACTTTGTTTACACAAAGAAATATTAACATGGATTTCTTAAAATGTACAATAAACTATCAAACGGCAACTTTGATATTTAATTACACAATGCGAGAGTCATGAAAATTTATAATCTATTGAAAATTCTCCTTGTAAAAATATATATCAGAACAAAAATAATGAACCTGAATGCATTAAAATTTAATTCCCAATTTTGTCACTTTAAATAGTGTCTAAAAAAACTTTAAAAATAATTTTTTTTTTAAGATTTTATTTTACAATTGAAAAAGTCTCTTGCACCTGAAACTTAATTTCCGAAAAATTTAAGTTATATTTTGAAGATGTAATTTTTTAAACTAATTTATATGAAAGGCAGATTTGCACATTGAGTTTCTCTCTAGATTAAATTTTAGCCTGCAGTCTTACATAAAATTGGCACTACCTTTTACTGTCAATTCAAGTTATAAGGCTGTAAAGAATTTAAACTGTTAATTTATAACTGTCAGAAAAGGGCAGTTAAAAAATTTACTTTTTTTTTTACAAAAATTAGCTACATCTTTTTCTAAGAACGGATTTTTTCACCTTTAGGTTTGGGTATATTAAAATCCTGAAGATTTATTGCTACTTAGTGTTTTGAGCAAAAAATATGATTTTTGCAAACACGATCAGTATAGCGTCTGAAGAGATCGGGAAACTCTTTCGTTCGAAAATTCATTGTTGTATCCTAGTTATTCTGTTAAGAGTCAAAGCTGCACGAGTACATATCAAAAAAGAATAACTAGTTTCAAGTTCTTAAACCAAGACTCTGCCATTAAAAGATTTCTACACAGCACAAAGAAACTAATCCACTACAGAAGCGCATATGTGTGAATCGAGAAGTTCTGAAACGGCTGGACGGGTGTGAAACATGACGAGGAAGCAGAGCGGCCGTCTACCACTTCCACGTCATATTTCTCACTAGTCTAGAATAAGGCTCCTATACTATCAGAGCCGACCTATCAAGTAATATTGGAGCAAACAAGTTAGCAAGTTAACGTTATGTTAGTATTAGTTATGTTACGTGCTTATGTTAGCTCTTTGCTCCAAAAATAAATAAGTCGGCCTATCTAATTCAGAGGGTTCTAGTCTAGAACATTCCGAAACTTCCGATTCACACTTGCACACTTATGCTGTAGATAGATATCCCCAAATTGTGTAGATCTGCTATATCATCGACTATAAACGCTCTAGTACTGACTGTTTTTCATCTTTCAATCGAAATCTTAATATATACGTGCTATCAGGTTTAAATTTGGTTCTCGACAACTATAAAATGATACAGTTGCAATTTCGATGTAGTATCTCACAATTTACTTCATAGACAATTTAACTTAATCCAGCTCAGAACTGTTCGAGATTCCAAAATCAGTATTATATGACCCCGATTTCGAGTTATCTATAACATTTTATTGAACTTGTATTTGCATAGAAGATTTCTCGCCCGTTTTAACAATGATCCGCTTAGGATAGAACCCAAATCAATGAACTTAAAGATTAAAAAAATAACACTTCTCGGAATTTGCAAATCTACTTTTCATATAATATTTCAGCATACAAGTTTTATTCATTGACCAAGCTTATTATTATCTATGTCATTAATTCTTAAGTATTAAACGCAATCGCAACATACTATGAGAATCGGGAAAAAAATTTTACTGTTAGATTTCAAACTGAACACATTAAGATAGTATGTTTATACTTTACCTTCTGGATTGTTTCGGCTTCTGTTCAAATAGTAGATTCAATTTTCTATCAGAAATTTTGCTTTCTCTGACCAATAACCTATATTTGTAGCACTTTTACACAAGATCGGTATATTTAAAAGAAATAGTTTAGTTTAAAAATATGCGTTCGAGAACGCTTTAAACACTCATTTGAGTGGAAATCTATATATTTACTTTACGTAGCACCAAAATCAGATTTGAAAATCTTAAATTGGTAATATTTAATTTATACGTGAATACGTTGAATTACTTTTTTATAACACGTGAACCATTACAAATACTAAATACCTGTTTTGTTTTATTAGATACATATGCAAGTTAAGATTTAATTTTCCTTAAAATATTTTAAAATTGTATTAAATTTCAATAGGACGAATAAATTTGGTTGTAATAAATACTAAGTTGCAACATTCACAATTCAAATAGTTTTAAATTTTCGATTACATTTAGAGACTTTAGATGTAATATTAAATTCACGTTTCAATTTTGTCATCAAACTTAAATTTAATCTTAGTTTTGAAGTAAATTCTATAATTTGATTTAGACCTTGAAGGGCGATTGAATTCATGCACCTATTTTCGAAACTATCAAATTATTAAAGCAATTATTTATCCGATTATGGAATATTCTGTAATGATTAATATGTGTACGAACCCTTTTCAACTAAAGCTCTACCATTTATGCTTTGAAAAATAATTTTTCTAGTACCCACTTTTCTAGTTTTAGACTAGCTTTATGTCAAGTTAAGGATCTAGCATAGTTAGATAAAGTTGCTCATATCGTAATGCCTAGTAGCTGTTATGCGTTATTCTTTTTAATAGCTATACAAGTTTTAAAGCTCGCCAAGTACTTTCCAGGGTGTTTGAAACCTGGGTCGAAAAGAGATTAATGCTGTGGATGTACGGCTCTATATGTGAAACGTTGTTAACTCAATCGATGCATACTTAGTCGAAAACAATTTACAATGAAACTAGTTTAATATACAAGAAAGAACGTTTTTGAAGTCTACCCGTATTACAGCGGGATTTCAGTCACAATAGTTAGCTGGACAGCCTAATGTGTTTAGAATTTGTTTTAGTTTATACAAAGTCAGAAATTAATTTTTATCTTTTATAGTTATTAAAATATATGCATGTTTTTAAAAATGTGTGCGTATCTTTAGTGCACCTGTTACAAAATTTTTATTTTATCCGAATTAGAAATTTCAAAATTCGAACAAAGCTGAATTTCAGTATTTCCAAAATATTTCTAAACGTTTTTTCCACGTTATTTTCACTAAACTTGGAAAAATAACTGAAAATGATCGAAACTGCATAACCTTAATTAAAAAATTTTACTATTTCATAATTTATAAAAATCTAATATAATTTTAAAATATAAATTTTAAGTATACTCTAAATAAAATAGCTTATACCGCGTAACTATGCCCCATTGTTTAAACTTATTTAGCCGCCGAGTCAATGAATTGATGTTAGCTTATGGTTAAAATATATGTTATAGTTAGTCTCGATGTTAGTAGTTAGCCAGAAATAGCATGATGAATGAATAATATGAATGCATAACGAAATTCTTTTAACATGAATTGCTTTAAATTTGCTCATCCAGGAATATTACATTTAAAAAAGGGAAAATTCAAAAATTTTCCAAACTTACTTTTTGAAACTATGGCTAAATAGTGTGTCACAGATTCTTTTAAAATTTATAAATTATCCTTTTATCACGTGCTATGCTTACAGCCAATTTCACAGAACTAAACGAGCCGAATCATCCATAAATATTATTCGGTGTTGAAATTTTTAGTTGAACGTATACTTTTAAGCACTGAATATATATATCAAAACTGCTTTGAATATTTAAGAGGTGAGATTAAGCAAATTGAGGCATATCCATTTAAAGATTTTCGTTATGCAAATAGACTCGGCAGAGAAATAAGATTAAAAAATGCGACTAGTTTTGTAGAAGCCCATTTATTAATGTATCAAATATATTTCATAAGAAAGATAATTTTCGTTTATCTTAAGAAATCAACTGACAATTAGAAATATTTTATTTACCAAACTTCTAACTAATCTAACATTTTCAGAGCATACGATAATGTGTATAATTAGTACTAACTACAAATAAAAGTTTCTGTTACGCCAAAGCGTGTTAAAAGCTACCAGCTTTATTTTGAGTGACAAAATTAGAACATTTCTTGAGCAAACCTCTACCGCGTTCCGCTGCGCTAACTTAATTACTAGATAGTCTTGATTTTTCATTAATTTTCTTTTAATAGTTTCGTTCTCAATCTTTTTATATAATGCGCATTAATTCTTTTAAAATTTAGACTAAATACGTAGAATTGTTATTGCGATAGATACTACATAAATGATCGACAAATTGTAAATTTAGATTTGTTTAGTGAAATTTACCTTAATACAGTTACGTAAATAAAAACCTAATGTGTAAAGTGCTAACTATGCAACATTGTTTTCCATCAAAGCTAACTAAGATTAGGACAAAAGTAAAATTTGAAAAATGCGATGCTATGACGCTACAGCGAGTCACTAGCATGAAGGGTTTTAAACAACTTAAGTGATAAGTACACAAACCGATAGATCAGGAATAGTAAGATAAGATTTGTATTTCGAACAGTACGGGTTACCTAAAATACGTCAACTGGTATTTAATATGTATTTTACTGATGAGGGGAGATTAATTCATAACTATCAATTTTATACCGTGTGATTTATTAAGGTAACACTGAATTTGCAATATTGTATGCTGGTTTTCCGTCATCCAAATATCTC
Source organism: Parasteatoda tepidariorum (assembly GCF_982258835.1). Taxonomy (NCBI): domain Eukaryota; kingdom Metazoa; phylum Arthropoda; class Arachnida; order Araneae; family Theridiidae; genus Parasteatoda; species Parasteatoda tepidariorum. Next base: position 112,939,383 of record NC_141756.1, on the reverse strand, counting down.
GTTACCGCAAAGAGTTTTGACATTTTATATCGTGTATTTAATAAATACCGGTTTTTACCTGCGAGCTGTAATTTGTTTTAAAAATTAAAACAAGTTTAAGAGTTAATTTTAATAGCTTACAAATTTGAGATCAGATTTTGTCTATTCGATATAAATTCCTCAAATTTTTTACAAACAAGTTTTGCTTAAACTTCAGATTAAGTGTAGTTTAATCGGTAGATTTTGAAATTAACCCACATTTACTTAAACAGATTCTAAAAAATGAAAGTAACGTATGACGTATTTGGTGGAAAAGGAATATTTAAAAATTTGTAATACCAAAATAAAATCAGATATAAAGTATTATTCATCTAAATATGTTTAGTCTGAGAATCGAACGAAAGTATTTTAATTTTTAATAATTCTCTGAAGTTAATGATTTGAATTTAAACTGGCACACTAAAACAATTCTTTTGAATAATACAAATTTTAGATTTTAGTTAGTGTACTGGACAATAGTTTGAAGGAAAAAACAAATAAATCGGAATTAGTTCTTTTGCGCCAAGGTTTAATTTTCTTAAATATTATGCCATAGCTGATAGCGAGGAATAGCTAACAATAAGCTTGTATTAAAAATGCTAAGACTATTAACAGTACGTATATATAATACATAGCTGATAGGTTAGAGAAGGTGCTGCCAAATTTCAGAGACTTAGACTTTAAATTTAATTTAAGATATTTAATGGATAAATATCGCTCAAAAAATTTATGAGTAAAAATTTTTAAATATGATAAATAATTTTTAAATATGACTTAAATATTCTTTACGATTAATAAAAATATTTTAAATAAACTTTTAATGATGTACACTTAAATTGCATTTATATTATAAATATGGATTTAGATTTAATTAAAAATATTTATATAGCTTAATTCTTATCAGAGAAAATATTTAAATAACCAAAATGCCGAAAATGGAATTATCATACTATTCAAGGAGAATGTAAAAATAAACCTTTGTTCTGTTATGTCAACCAGGCAGCTGAAGTAGGTCATCTTAGCAGACTACGATCATCATGGTAACTAGGTCAGTAATGGAGATCTTGGCAGACAACAGGCCTCATGGTAACCAGGTCAGTGATGGAGATCTCGGCAGACTACGATCATCATGGTAACTAGGTCAGTGATGGAGATCTTGGCAGACTACGATCATCATGGTAACTAGGTCAGTGATGGAGATCTTGGCAGACTACGATCATCATGGTAACTAGGTCAGTGATGGAGATCTGGGCAGACTACGATCATCATGGTAACTAGGTCAGTGATGGAGATCTGGGCAGACAACACGCCTCATGGTAACTAGGTCAGTGATGGAGATCTGGGCAGACAACACGCCTCATGGTAACTAGGTCAGTGATGGAGATCTGGGCAGACAACACGCCTCATGATAACTAGGTCAGTGATGGAGATCTCGGCAGACAACACGCCTCATGGTAACTAGGTCAGTGATGGAGATCTCGGCAGACAACACGCCTCATGGTAACTAGGTCAGTGATGGAGATCTGGGCAGACAACACGCCTCATGATAACTCGGTCAGTGATGGAGATCTCGGCAGACAACACGCCTCATGATAACTAGGTCAGTGATGGAGATCTCGGCAGACAACACGCCTCATGGTAACTAGGTCAGTGATGGAGATCTCGGCAGACAACACGCCTCATGGTAACTAGGTCAGTGATGGAGATCTCGGCAGACTACGATCATCATGGTAACTAGGTCAGTGATGGAGATCTTGGCAGACTACGATCATCATGGTAACTAGGTCAGTGATGGAGATCTTGGCAGACTACGATCATCATGGTAACTAGGTCAGTGATGGAGATCTGGGCAGACTACGATCATCATGGTAACTAGGTCAGTGATGGAGATCTCGGCAGACAACACGCCTCATGGTAACTAGGTCAGTGATGGAGATCTCGGCAGACAACACGCCTCATGGTAACTAGGTCAGTGATGGAGATCTCGGCAGACAACACGCCTCATGGTAACTAGGTCAGTGATGGAGATCTTGGCAGACAACACGCCTCATGGTAACTAGTTCAGTAATGGAGATTTTTGAAGACTACGATCCTCAAGGCAATTAGATCAGCAATGCAAAGCCTAGAGTTAAAAAGAATACAAAATATCTTTATTCTGATGGTCAAATTAACATAATTTCACTCTAGTCAGAGGCAGTGTTTGATATTAAAGTAGAGTAAAATTTTTATAAATATTAGTTATGCAAATATCTCAGTCAACTCCTTTGTAGGTAGGCCCTTTAAATGCATATCCAGAGTCTGCATTTTACAAAATTCATAAATCTTATGAAGGTGATCATATTAATCCGAACATTTAATTCCTGCAGGTAGGATCTCCGAGCTGTGTGCGCATTTCTCAAAAGGCTGGAGTAACACAGAAATCTATATTAATGCAGGCGAAGTTCAAACGAAAACTTAATGGCGTTGTCGAAATTTCAATTATCCAAAACTCTAAATAACCACGGAATTAAGAGATTTACCTTTTGACCGTGAGGGAACATTACAGTCTGATATTCGTGAAAGTTCTTATTTTAGAGCTTTGTGCCAAATGACTAAATTTATTAGCCTCCTGATCAGTAGGAGATTTTATCAGCAGAAGTTAAACATCTCCAACCAAGAAACTAAATTAAACATAAGTTTTAGATATGACTAAAGTTACATAGGACGCAATACTAATGTTATAAAGTTTTGTCCAAACAAGTTCAGTTTTTCAGTGAGACAAAAATTTTGTACACTTCAAAACCAATTAAAAGCAGTGGGGGCCCCCCGAGCGTTCGCCTCCCAATGATGCTACCTAAGCATAAACTGGTAGATACAAATTCTGCTCTTGGCTAGCACCGACCGCGCTACTGACGTAAAATATCCTCTATCGGATCAAGAGTTAGAAGCTCCTTGCCGTCAGACTGATCGTGGAAATCCACAAGATTTTTAAGGCTAAATTTTGTAAGCAGGGCTTTAAAAATTAAATTTAATGTAAAGTTTAAACAAGGTATCTGCTTGCCTGGAAGTCATGAGAAATCATGGAAAGTCATGAATTTCGGTATTGAACAAAATTTGTCACTCATAATTGAACTTTTACTCTTTTTTTAAGTTTGAAATCTAATGAAGATGCAGAGTATAACAGTTTTGATTATATACCTATCATTTCAATTGAAGTTATTTTAATACTTTAGTCATTAATTTAAAAATCTGAAATGTAGCAGATACCCTGTTTAAAAATGTATAAAATATTTGTTAAATCAAATGAGTTTAAAACTACTCATTTTTTCATACCACGCTAACAGCTATATAGTAAATTTTATTTCATAAATTGCAAAAACATCTAGATTAATGTTATTACCCGAGCTTTTAACTATTTTATAATTTCAAAAAGAATTAAAAATTAAATAGTAATATTCAATTTTTAAAGACTTAATATGCTTTAAGATTGATAAAACAGCAAATTCACACTTGCACCATTATACAAAATCTATATGCAAAATTTCAAGGCAGTCTAAACTGAACTTTTGTCATGTGTGTCATGTGTTGTGTAAATTAGACGCTATAAGAACAACAATTTATTAAATTAAAAGACATATAGAATATTTATTATATCACGTATTATATTAATACATTATAATTAGACCCACTGTAGTGTTTTAATAATTGCATGTTTTGCACGAGTTTATAGGCAATACTTTTATATTTAAACACGTGTAATGGGTTTTAATTCAAGAGATTTCATATATACTTCCAGTTTGTATTTGTTTTTAACGTATTGCATTACAAATGTTAACCAATTAATACACGAACGTAAACAAGTGCAAACCGGTTTCAGTCGCTTAAAAACAATAAAATTGTATAGTATCACCAGATAATTATGATTTTACGTAGAATCTTATAGTGCATCTAATGATATTGCCTAGGACCGTACTTTCATTTTCATTTATCACCATGGAAAATTACTATCATTTCTAAAAATCGGAGATCAAAAATTTAAAGGGTTTTGAAAATCCAATGAATTAACGTTCAAACAAGGTTAATAAAAATCTAAATTTTCGTCGAAATAACCTATTTTTTTCTTAGTCTAATACCTTAAATATTTACTTTTATTTATGGAATAGTTCAATGTCTAAAGTGTTTTATAATTCAATAGATGATAAAATGCTAAACTAGAATAGATACATTAACACTAGATTGTCCAAGGAAGTCATTTTGACTGCTTTTTAATTTCAATTAGAAAAACAATGTATATAATGACACAATTTCTTGGAATTTTGTGACTTTTTGTAAAAGACGTAATTTTTTTTGTTGTTAATATTTACTAATTAACTTGCTATATAACTGCAAATATAAAAATATTGAAAATTTTAAACAAATTTCTTTATACACTAGTTATTCTTTCACAATGTAGTCATTTTGACAGCTTTAGGGCAATTTAGGTATTTACTAAGTTTGTCTTTCTAATGTTAAATAAAATTTATTAAACAATTTCTTGATACGATCAAAATAAATCTTAACTTCCTTACCCATCTAAATCTTCTAATGATAGCCGACATTCTCCTGCAAGGAATAGATTTCTTAATATAGCATAAACTTCAGATAGTGGAGTACCAAACATCTATTTTAAGGTAGATTCTTGGATCCTGCAAGAAAATAGGAAATGTCATTAAAAATATAAAATTTGCTGCAGATACAATGGCATATGTTTTTATACTTTTGTGTAATATAATTTAAGTTGACTGATGAATGTTTTATACTTATGACTAATAAATCTATAATATTAAACCAGGGTGCGTAGTCAAATCTTTCAACAAAAAATAAGCACCTTTTAAGTACTTTTTAAGCACTCAAAAAAATTTTTAAGCACTATATACATTAACAAAATGCAAAATAATTTTCAAAGACTTTAGATGATCGTAATAAACCAATTAGTTTGACAAAGAACTCTTTTCTTGATTATATTAGCAGTTCTAAAATGATAGAGATTTTTCGGTTCGATATCAGAGGGTGAAAAATGAAGTCTAAAATTGAGAATATCTTGCAAAATGCAGCAGAGCTGCACATGAGAGTGCAATAATCTCATCGAAGTCAGCTCAGTAGACGCACATACGAACTCGCAAGTATTTCATCAAACATATAAAATGGTTGGCGCTTTTATACGCTATGGACCGACGGTACGCCGAAATGAATAGTGAAAAAGTTGATTAGAACAATGTGAAAAGCATGCTTTTGCATAATACGTGGCGAAAATCGGCATGGCAACGAAAAAAAAAATCTCTTGTTTGAAAATTAAGCACTTTTTAAAAACACACAATGAAAAAAAGCACGTTTAAGGGCTTTTAAATAACGAAAATAAGCACCTTTAAGCCCTTTTTAAAAACGCTACGCACCATGCAGACTAATGCGACAATACTAGAGTTCGGTGCTAAATATTCATGCGGTTAAATTAAAATCTCCAATTCTCAGAAGAATTGGAGTTATTAAAGACTTAAAAATTTTTATTTCACAGTTTTGGTAAATTTCTTTTCTAGTCTGAATGACATTTCAACTGTTTTCGAATTTTTAAAATCTGTACTTTAGAATCACGAAAATTACTCGTTACAGAAAATCCCCGAAGAACCCATCCCGGTGGCAAAATCTTTTAGAGATGTCTGCGACAGAACTCTAGCACTAATATCTTACTGCAAGATACTTTTAAACATATATGTTACTCATTTAAAACAACAAAAGCGCTTTGTTTACAATATATATATATATATATATATATATATTTTAAGTTGAACGTGTAAAAATATATATATTTATTTATTATGGGTGATATTTTCGCATGTTGTTGGGGGAGCAGAAATTACTTCCTTCTTCGCATATTGTAAATAATTATCACAATAAAGAAAATTATTAAAAATTGTGAAATCCGTAGTAGTGATAGACAACGAAATCACGAGAATCAGACTCCTCAAATGCGTGTTTAGTTTAGAAATTAGGTAGTGGTTAATTATATCGTATAAAAAAAATATCCGATTTAAAAGCTAGAGAAATCAATAGCAATAATCGCTAAAAATTCGATAAATTATAACCTTATCAAGTAAATGCTCAAATGCGCGATTCGAATGTTCCCTATCATTTGAAATGTATCGAGATATCTACAACCCGCGTAAAAATAAACTTCAATAACTGCCGAAAATAAAATCGAAACATTACATGGATTTACGATGCAATCTGCGTAAATTAACCGAGTCAAAAAGTGATTATCTAAATTCATGGTTTAAATATTACGTGAAAATTTCTGCAGAAATGAAGTAAAATTTATTTTTCAAAAGAAAATCTTTCTGCAAGAACTCTAACGCTCTGCGACAATATCGCCGTGTCGCGTCGATTCAGCCACGGAGCCCTACACAATTATAAATTTATGTTCGCAGCTAGTCATGGTTGACCTATGAAGGAAATTTAAAGTAGGCAGCAAACCTCCCAACCACCTTGTAGGAAGTTAGTTCATTCCTTTACATCGTTTAAAATCAAATAGATTATACATAAAATTAAAATAAGCCAACAATTCATGCAAAATATTTAGTATACAAAACCAGTAAATTATATATAACAATTTAATTGTGTTTCATTACGAAATTATTTAACATATCTAAATAAAATTAGCAAACGATTTGCAGATTTCAATACCATAGTAGATTTATCAAAATACAATAGAATCTCCATAAAACGAAATTCTTAATCTTAAAGTTTCGAAACTAAATTTTCGATTAAACGAAATTTTCCATCCTTAAATTTTCACAGGTTTTGAAGAAAGTTATTACGGTTAAAATTTCCGTGCAAGCCAGTTAGTCACCATTATTCTCCCCAAGAATTATGAGCAAAATTTGCAGACAAAATAATCACATTTCAAGGGAGAAATTATTTCACAATAGTTGAATATTGATTTACTTTAAACTCGAGAAGAAAAAAATTTCATTTGCCTTAATCGCACTGGCTAAAGGTTGAAACATTTGCTTAACTACATGCAAACTAATTAACGGCCTAACGAAATTTAACTTCCCTGGTCTAAGGAATCGGACTGGTAAACCTATAGTTTGTCTATGGTAAGAGCTACCCCTAACGTAAGAACTAACATAAGTATCTTTTAAAAATTAAATCGTAATTTCATTCATCTCAAATATTTTGAAACCTATATCGTTCTGTATTTTAGAAGTAGTTTTTACTTAACCCACTAACCTCGTTACCATAGTTACCGCCACGGGTCCAGACAAATGGCTAGGGAAGTTCGTCATTTAGACAAACTATAGCTAAATCACCAAAAGTAAATATAGAAGACACTGATTTTGTTTAATCAAAATTGATAGTTTGTGCAACCCAAATATTTAAATAAAAATGTCTTACACTAATCTCTATTGAAATATTAATCTTTAATATACAAGATTTTAGAATTGATTGGGAATTCTGTTAAATTTGAAACATTCACAAACCTTTATAAATCAAATCAATATCGGAGAAGAAAAGGACAGAGTTTTAAAAAGTAGACTATTAGATATTACATCCTGTTAAAAAATATATTAAAAAAATTTTAAATTTTAAAACTATTGTTTCATAAAACTCTCGTTTTACTGTTTTTCATAAACATTCAACAGTTTTACTCAATAATATTAAAGAAATTTTAAAAATAATACTTTCAGCTAGCCAATATCTCATAAAAAAAAAACTAACTTTCACAAGAGCGCAAGTTAAAGAAGTATATTACTCATTCTTAAAAGAAATTCCGAATTTTGGAGAATTACAAGCATATCATCAATTATCCCGAAAAAGTTTAAGTACGTAAAAGTAGCGAAGAATAGAAAAAGACTTACTTTAAAGTTCTCGTCAGATCTTGACTTGTAAAACTTGACTAAACACACTACCTTCCAACTCATACAAATAAAGTAACGACAAAGCAGAGATATGAAGAACTCGTTGGGTACTGTTGACTGTTGATGATGATGTGGGGGGGATGCTGGATGCTGGATATTGGGGTTATCTCGGTGTTTGGCGCGAAGCGCCACTAACCGATTCATCGATTCTTGATGTGGGGGGGATCTCTGCTACTCGCTTTTATCCCCCTTGCTGTAAGGTGTATTTTTGTGAGTTGAGTTGTTGATGCTGAAGATGATGACGATGAGGTGATGAGAGTGCACGCTGTTCTTGAAGAAGCGAAACAAGTTTACAGTAGAGATCAAAATTAAATATTTTCCAAAACACTTTTGGAGAGGAAGATTAGAAAAAATTAAAAACTAGCATTTGGTGGTTCCAATACTTTTGGAGAAACACGTTCATCAAAACAAAAAAATAAGAAAAACATACTCTTTTTCCCAGGCGCTCAGAGAGGCTTAAACTAAAACTTAAAAATTAGTAACTGCATTTAATTATGGATTTGAAAACTGGAGGCTAGAAACGCTTAGTTGAAATTAAAAAATCCACTAAATTTTTGAGAAGATTATCGTATTGGTTATAACTAAGAAGACGGTGAAGGGAGAGTGGAAAAACTCCGATTGAGGCGCGCAGTGTTTGTCTCTGATGCTCGAACTTTTTGCATTCAAAGAGGAGGTGGATAGCAGATTCTGGAAGTTGACAATGGTCGCACAAAGGGGAGTCTACGAGCCCTATTTTTGCATAAATTTCGTTAAGTTGGATTGTGTTGCTTCGGAGACGCGAGATTAAGATATCGTATTTTCGGTTTGGGAGTTGATTGAGGGAAGTTTTATTAACAGGGTGATCAAAGGGGAAACGCTTGTGGTATTTTGAATTAGTCCGGAGGTTACTGAGTTCGCGGTTTGAGTCTAAAACTGCTGAATATGACAAGTCTTCAGGTGAGATAAAAGAGATGGCTCGAGGGGAATTGGTGGCGTGTTTGGCCAGCTTATCAGCGGTTTCATTGGGGGGGATGCCAACGTGTGCTGGTGTCCAGGCGATCGTGATTGATTTCACTTTTGCACTTGCTGAAACTATCTTGTTTTGTAAGAGGAGGATGCTGTGAGGGGATTTATGGGTGGCTGAGATGAGGGCAGTGATTGCGGACTTACTGTCCGATAAAATAACGTAATCTAGATACTCAGTAGTGAATTTTGTGACTGCTAACCAAATCGCTAAAACTTCTCCGGTGAAAACTGAGTTAATAGGATGGATTTGAGAGATATAAGACATGTTGTTCCTTGAGTTAATAGCCGTAATACCTGTGTTCGTACTGGATTTTGAGGCATCGGTAGCCAGGATGACAAAGTCTTTCCAAAGGGTGTGGAGGGTTTCCTGATAGAGAGGGAGGATTTCGTTGGGATTTTTCGTAGTTTGAAAAGGAAGATCGTGTACAAAAAAACAGAGGTTCGGGAGATCTGTGAGGAAAACTGGAATGTGGAAGGGGATGACATTGAATTTACTTATGCCTTTTTGGCTGAAGATGTCCTGAAATTTGAGGAAAAGGTGGGGTTTCTTTTTAAGTCTAGTAAAATGGAATTTATGCAAAAGGCGATTTATTGGGGAGTGAGAGCCAAGGGAACAGTGACGGAGGTAGAATTTTTTAGCTGCTAAAACAAGTCTGTGTGAGATTGAGGTAGTGCCGGCTTCTCTGTGGAGGATATGAATTGGAGTCCATCGTGGGAGGCCCGTTGCTGCGCGGAGGCTAGAGTTGTAGATTGTTTCAATTACTCGGAGATGTGATTTTGGCGCAGAGAAGAGGATTGGGCTGCCATACTCTAAGATACTTCTGATTGTGGCATTTACAATCTGAATGAGGTGGTAGGTTCGAGACCCCCACTGAGTGCTAGAGATGCAGCGGAGTGCATTAATTTTTTTTAAACATTTCTTTTTTAGGTATTGAAAATGACCGAGGAAAGAAATGTTTGCAGTGTAATGGATGCCGAGAATTTTGATGGAATTAACTTGGGGAATTCGTTCGTTAAAAATTGTTAACTGAATCGTAGGTGACAGACGTTTGTTAGAGAAATTAATAGTTGCACTTTTTGAGGGTGAAATAGCCATTTTCCACTCTGTGCACCAAGTTTGAATGGTGATGAGGGCATCTTGAAGTTTAGCAATAACCCTGTCAAAAGATTTTGCAGTATAGTAAATGTAGATGTCATCAGCGAACACAAGAATTTGAACTCCAGTGGGAAGGTGTTTGTGAATGTCTTTAAGGTAAAACATAAAAAGAAGGGGGGAGAGGACACTGCCCTGCGGAAGGCCCTGGGGTTGCTGGAAATCTTTAGACCGGGTGTTGCGCCAAGAGATGTAGAAGGTTCTATCGGAGAGAAAGTTTTGTAAGAAAAGTGCTGTTTTTCCAGATATGCCGACCGAGAGGAGTTTGGTGAGGAGACCATCAATCCATACGTTGTCGTATGCCGAGACTAGATCGAGTGCAACACAAACGATAAATTTTCTTCGTTCACGTGCTTCTCGTATGTCATGGTATCGTTGGGTACCACTCTTGCCCCGTATTTTATATCCCTTCATATCGATAACGATTGTCAATTATTGTCTGTCAAAGTTGAGTTGAGTTGATGATGAAGTGGATCTATGCTATTCGCGTTTTGAGGGCCACCCTGTGTCGAATGTTATCTCCTGCCAAACGTTCTGTAGCGTGGAGGTAACGGGTTCGAATCCCGCCCTTCCCTGGATGTATCTTCGTAATGTCCTTACTTGAATTGTACTATCTGTCTTTCTGCTTGATAAAGGTCCCGCAGTGGACTGATCGTTAAGACACTGTTCCCAGTAGAACACCGTAGTCAAGCATCACTGGCTGCGGTTAGTGTGCCAGTGGGTAACCACTTGGATCAGTCTACGAAGGAACTTAGGGTGTGTGGTATTGGTCCTCGTTAAATTCTTCTACGGTAAAGTACTCGACTTCACGAGCAGGTCGTTGGTCTACCGAAGCGGGGGTGCCATCCCCTCGCCAGAGGATCAAAATTGTGATGGTATGTCTTCGGATCATCCTCAGGGGTGTTTCCCAGATCGTCGCTAATAGCCCATTGCGCAGCTCTAGTATGATGTAAAAAACCACAACCACGAGCCAAACGTTCTGTAGCGTGGAGGTAGAGGGTTCGAAACCCGCCGAACCCCGAATGTATCTTTGCATTGTTCTTATTTGAATTGTTCTATCTGTCTTTCTACCTGATAAAGACTTAAAAGTCGTACTTGTATAATTGAATGCATGTAACGTAATTGAGCACTTGCATGTAATTGAGCACACAAGCATGCAAGTACCAATGAATAAAATACTCATATGCAATATATCCTCTGTGCCTTGAGTGAGCTGAGGTTACTTTTCATGGTTGAGAAAAATTCTAGCAAAAGGTGCAGAGGAAATATCAGGTTTTAGGGTAATTACTTTTTTACAGAACGATAAAAGGGGCCTCCCTGGACAAGTGGTCTCACCATTCCACCAAACGCTCTCTAGTTTGGAAGTAACGGGTAAGGATTCCACCGCCATCCTGACTACATCATTGTGATGATCTTCTCAAGCTTGAGTCCCGCATTGGACTGATCTTAAAGAGACAGTTCCCAGTAGAATACTGAAGTCAAGTATTACTGGCTGTGGTCAGTTAGCGGGTGGGTGACCACTTTGATCAGCCTGATAAATAAAATATATTGCTGTTGTTAGTTCACTTCTGTTAACCATTCTTTAAATGCTTATGGTGCGAAGAAGGTGATGATTTTGATTTCTGTGGTATCACCGACTTATATCTTAGTTATTATCTTCATGCAGTTGGTGCTTGTTCCACTCCGTTACAGTGTTGAGGTTCTTTAGTAACTTCAGACAAGAACTTGAAACCTTCTCTTTTGCCGTCCGAGACATTAGACTCTCAGCTTCTCTTTAGACATTAGATACTCGGTTACCTTCCCATTAAGTCTATGCTTTTTCTCTAATCATTTTGTCAAGATACATGGTCCTCCTGCCGAATATTTTTAAGCTCCGAGGAATCAGGTTCAAATTCCGTTCTAACACTGATTGTAACTATATCGAATTTGTGCTATCTGCTCTTCGATTGACAAGGCTCAAATCGAATAAAATGAAGTTTTTGGTTGAATTTTCATTTTATTCATGTGAATAAAGTAATCAAATCAAATCACTCCTCTAGTACCATTCAACTTGATGAAGTTTTTGCTAGACAATCTAGCAGGGTAGCCAAGATACAAAAATTCGGCTTAGTGATATGAGCGGATTCGTTCCCCGAAATCTCTGAAAGACCACTACGACAAAACGATCAGCATATAATGTTTTTATATCGAATAACCGTATTTTCTAATGAGTAAACAAGCCAACGTACGTATTTGAAACTTAAAAGCAATTCATAGTTTCAGACTCAAGATCGAGATATAGCCTCACATATGGCAGGCAGAAAAATTGTTTAAACCTCTTGAGTTATCAAAGGAATGTGACGTATATTTTACGTTGTTGCTGATAATTTACGCCGCACTAGAGCTGCACAATGGGCTATTGGCGACGGTCTGGAAAACATCCCGGAGGATGATCCGAAGACATGCCATCACAATTTTGATCCTCTGCGGAGGGGATTACATCCCTGCTTTGGTAGGCCGAGAACCTGTGCACGAAGTCGAGCACTATAAGGTAGAATAGCTTAACGCTGACCGATACGGCGCATCTTCGGTCCCTACGCAGGCTGATCAAAGTGGTTACCCACTCGCACATTGACAGCAGCCAGTGATGCTTAACATCGGAGTTCTATCATAAGTAAATAATATAAGTGTTTTTGCGTAAAAATAAATTCAGCGGAATCATTTTGAAATTTAAATTAAATACTTAATTAAATATTTTTCTTATATTTTATTTAAAAAAATTTTTGACGAATTTTATCAGAGCTGCCGTAGATTCAGCGTTCACCTCTCAATGAGATGCCCTAGTTTGGAAACCCAGAGGTGCTGGGTGATTCGAATTCCGGTCCCGACTCGCACCGAACACAGTGCACTCGTAGGATATCCTCAGTGGTAGATGGATCAAGGGTTAGTATACATCAGCCTTCGGGCTAACGGTGAGATGTTTTCGTGGCTTACCTCTCACTATAACGCAAATGCAAATTAATTTCATCAAAAAGAGCTCCGCGAAAGCTACTTTGTCCTAATGCTTGATCTATGAGTTCTCTTGTCTTCTGGACTGGGTTAAAATTACAAGGCTACGTAGTTGAACATAGATAGTCGAAAACTCAGAATTGCGTCTACTGCTCAATGCTGGCAAGATAATAAAAATGTTATATGGCAGGCCTGCAATCCACCGCCAGTTTTTTTGATTAGTACTACTATGAGTAAAATATTTTAAAAACTTTAATCACATATACTTTAAGAGTTAACAAAAAATGTAAAGGTAAAGTATATTTGAGAACATCCCTTTGAATTATCACACAAAGAAAGAAAAAAACACATAAATTATACAAAAAAACTATCTTACCAATACATTCAAGAATTCTTTATAACAAGTGTTAAAAACAAACAAATATTTGCATACTTTATAGTTTTCTAGTAACAAATTTCTAAATTTGAAAAATAGTATACTTAATTAAGATAAAGAATAGATCGATCTTCCAAATTTTCCGAAAATCCATATCATCTCTTAATCACCCACAATCTTATTAGGTCCCTGCAGAAGGGATTCACCGCCTACTGCGATAATCCCCCCCCCCGTCGGGAGACTATGACACAGAAAAAGGAGAGGAATTGAAAGGCCATTATAAAAAGAAACAATACAATTTTTTCAACAATCTGACTACTTTGGATGTTTTTCATCTTACCTTCCAATATCCATTTAAAGAACTTCCTGCCGGTTAATTAACAAAATCTATTTTGGCCCTATATGTTCTCCCTAATTAGCGTCTCAAAATTTCCTTTGGTACGATTGTTTGGTATATAAAACTTTAATTTCTGGCTGAGTTTGAAGATTATAAGCTAATATTAAAGGGAGTTACGGAGTGAGTCATCTGCGTAGCTCCAGAATAGATATTTATTCGTTTTTTTAGCAAATATTCCCTTTTTCCCAAAAGAAGAATAGTTATTTTTATTTATAGAAGATTTTATTCATGCTGAAATGTCGAAAAATAAATTTAAAAAAATAAAATAAATAGAAAAAAAAGTTAAAAATTAACCAGCGACCAGGACCGAACACCGAGTCTACAAACTTCTTTACCCGTGGTGCTAACGACCACACCACAACTCACACGTTGCTTCCGCGAATATATAGCATAAAGAACTTCCTTCCGGTTAACTAACAAAATCTATTTTGGCCCATTAAGTGCCCCCTAATTAGTATATAAAAATTTCCCTCGGCACGATTGTTTGGTATATAGAACTCTAATTTCTGGCAGAGTTTGAAAATTATAAGTCAATATTAAAAGGAGTTACGGAGTGAGTCATGTGCGTAGCTCCGGAGTCGATATTCATTCGTTTTATAGCAAATATGCCCTTTTTCCCAAAAGAAGAATAGTTATTTTTATTTATAGAAAATGTTATTCTTGCTGAAATGTCGAAAAAAAAATTTTAAAAAATAAAATAAATAGAAAAAAAAATAAAAATTAATCCGTGACCAGGACCGAACCCCTGACCTCCGAGTCTACAAATTTCTTTACCCGTGGTGCTAACGACCACACCACGACTCACACGTTGCTTCCACGAATATATAGCTAAAAGAACTTCCTTCCGGTTAACTAACAAAATCTATTTTGGCCCATTAAGTGCCCCCTAATTAGTATATAAAAATTTCCCCCGGCACGATTGTTTGGTATTTAAAACTCAAATTTCGGGCAGAGTTTGAAAATTATAAGTCAATATTAAAAAGAGTTACGGAGTGAGTCATGTGCGTAGCTCCGGAGTCGATATTTATTCGTTTTTTACCTAATATTCCCTCTTTCCCAAAGAAAAATAATTATTTTTATATATATAACACTTTATTCTCGTTTAAATATCGAAAAATAAATTTTAAAAAATAAAATAAAGTAGCTAGAAAAAAAAGTTAAAAATTATCCAGTGCCCAGGGCCGAACCCCTGATCACCGAGTCTACAAACGTCTTTACTCAGGGCGCTAACAACCACACCAAGACTCACACGTTGCATTCACGAATATATAGCTTAAAAAACTTCTATCCGGTCAATTAACAAAATCTATTTTGGTCCATTATGTGCCCCCTAATTAGTGTATAAAAATTTCCTTCGGCACGATTGTTTGGTATATAAAACTCTAATTTCTGGCAGAATTTGAAAATTATATGTTATTATTAAAAGGAGTTACGGAGTAAGTCGTGTGCGTAGCTCAGAAGTCGAAATTTATCCGTTTTTTAGCTAACATTCCCTCTTTCCCAAAGAAAAATAATTATTTTCAGATAAATAACATTTTTTTCACGTTGAAATGTCGAAAAATAAATTTTAAAAAATAAAATAATATAGCTAGAAAAAAAAGTTAAAAAATATCCAGCTCCCAGGACCGAACCCCTGACCACCGAGTCTACAAACTTCTTTACTCATGGCGCTAACAACCACACCACCACTCACACAATTTTTTCACGAATATATAGCTTAAACAACTTCCTTCCGGTTAATTAACAAAAACTCTTTTGGCCCATTTTGTGCTCTATAATTAGTGTATAAATATTTCCTTTGGCACGATTGTTTGGTATATAGATCTCTAATTTCTGGCAGAGTTTGAAAATTATAAGTCAATATTAAAAGGAGTTACGGAGTGAGTCATGTGCGTAGGTCCGGAGTCGATATTCATTCGTTTTTAGCAAATATTCCCTTTTTCCCAAAAGAAGAATAGTTATTTTTATTTATAGAAAATGTTATTCTTGCTGAAATGTCGAAAAATAAATTTAAAAAAATAAAATATATAGAAAAAGAAATAAAAATTAATCCGTGACCAGGACCGAACCCCTGACCTCCAAGTCTACAAACTTCTTTACCCGTGGTGCTAACGACCACACCACGACTCACACGTTGCTTCCACGAATATATAGCTAAAAGAACTTCCTTCCGGTCAACTAACAAAATCTATTTTGGCCCATTAAGTGCCCCCTAATTAGAAAATAAAAATTTCCCTCGGAACGATTGTTTGGTATTTAAAACTCTAATTTCTGGCAGAGTTTGAAAATTATAAGTCAATATTAAAAGGAGTTACGGAGTGAGTCATGCGCGTAGCTCCGGAGTCGATATTTATTCGTTTTTTACCTAATATTCCCTCTTTCCCAAAGAAAAATAATTATTTATATATATATAACACTTTATTCTCGTTTAAATATCGAAAAATAAATTCTAAAAAATAAAAAAATGTAGCTAGAAAAAAAAGTTAAAAAATATCCAGCACCCAGGACCGAACCCCTGACCACCGAGTCTACAAACGTCTTTACTCATGGCGCTAACAACCACACCACCACTCACACAATTCTTTCACGAATATATAGCTTAAACAACTTCCTTCCGGTTAATTAACAAAATCTCTTTTGGCCCATTATGTGCCCCCTAATTAGTGTATAAATATTTCCTTCGGCACGATTGTTTGGTATAAAAAACTATAATTTCTGGCAAAGTTTGAAGATTATAAGTCAATATTAAAAGGAGTTACGGAATGAGTCATGTGCGTAGATCCGGAATCGATATTTATTCGTTTTTTAGCAAATATTCCCTCTTTTCCAAAGAAAAATAATTATTTTTATATTTATAACACTTTATTCTCGTTTAAATATCGAAAAATAAATTTTAAAAAATAAAATAAAGTAGCAAGAAAAAAAAGTTAAAAATTATCCAGTGCCCAGGACTGAACCCCTGACCACCGAGTCTACAAACTTCTTTACTCATGGCGCTAACAACCACACCACCTGGCACACAATTCTTTCACGAATATAAAGCTTAAACAACTTCCTTCCGGTTAATTAACAAAATCTCTTTTGGCCCATTATGTGCCCCCAAATTAGTGTATAAATATTTCCTTCTGCACAATTGTTTGGTATATAAAACTCTAATTTCTGATAGAGTTTGAAAATTATAAGTCAATATTAAAAGGAGTTACGGAGTGAGTCATGTGCGTAGCTCCGGAGTCGAAATTTATTCGTTTTAAACCTAATATTCCCTCTTTCCCAAAGAAAAATAATTATTTTTATGTATATAACACTTTATTCTCGTCTAAATATCGAAAAATAAATTTTAAAAAATAAAATAAAGTAGCTAGAAAAGAAAGTTAAAAATTATCCAGTGCCCCGGACCGAACCCCTGACCACCGAGTCTACAAACTTCTTTACTCATGGCGCTAACAACCACACCACCACTCACACATTTCTTTCACGAATATATAGCTTAAACAGCTTCCTTCCGGTTAATTAACAAAATCTCTTTTGGCCCATTATGTGCCCCCTAATTAGTGTATAAATATTTCCTTCGGCACGATTGTTTGGTATATAAAACTCTAATTTCTGACAGAGTTTGAAAATTATAAGTCAATATTAAAAGGAGTTACGGAGTGAGTCATGTGCGTAGCTCCGGAGTCGATATTTATTCGTTTTTAACCTAATATTCCCGCTTTCCCAAAGAAAAATAATTATTTTTATATGTATAACACTTTATTCTCGTCTAAATATCGAAAAATAAATTTTAAAATATAAAATAAAGTAGCTAGAAAAAAAAGTTAAAAATTATCCAGTGCCCAGGACCGAACCCCTGACCACCGAGTCTACAAACTTCTTTACTCAAGGCGCTAACAACCACACCACCACTCACACAATTCTTTCACGAATATATTTCTTAAACAACTTCCTTCCGGTTAATTAACAAAATCTCTTTTGGCCCATTATGTGCCCCCTAATTAGTGTATAAATATTTCCTTCGGCACGATTGTTTGGTATATAAAACTCTAATTTCTGGCAGAGTTTGAAAATTATAAGTCAATATTAAAAGGAGTTACGGAGTGAGTCATGTGCGTAGCTCCGGAGCCGATATTTATTCGTTTCGAATATTCCCTCTTTCCCAAAGAAAAATAATTATTTTTTTTATATATAACACTTTATTCTCGTTTAAATATCGAAAAATAAATTTTAAAAAATAAAATAAAGTAGCTAGAAAAAAAGTTAAAAATTATCCAGTGCCCAGGACCGAACCCCTGAGCACCGAGTCTACAAACTTCTTTACTCATGGCGCTAACAACCACACCTCCACTCACACAATTCTTTCACGAATATATAGCTTAAACAACTTCCTTCCGGTTAATTAACAAAATCTCTTTTGGCCCATTATGTGCCCCCTAATTAGTGTATAAATATTTCCTTCGGCACGATTGCTTGTTATATAAAACTCTAATTTCTGGCAGAATTTGAAAATTATAAGTCAATATTAAAAGGAGTTACGGAGTGAGTCATGTGCATAGCTCCGGAGTCGATATTTATTCGTGTTAAACCTAATATTCCCTCTTTCCCAAAGAAAAATAATTATTTTTATGTATATAACACTTTATTCTCGTCTAAATATCGAAAAATAAATTTTAAAAAATAAAATAAAGTAGCTAGAAAAGAAAGTTAAAAATTATCCAGTGCCCCGGACCGAACCCCTGACCACCGAGTCTACAAACTTCTTTACTCATGGCGCTAACAACCACACCACCACTCACACATTTCTTTCACGAATATATAGCTTAAACAGCTTCCTTCCGGTTAATTAACAAAATCTCTTTTGGCCCATTATGTGCCCCCTAATTAGTGTATAAATATTTCCTTCGGCACGATTGTTTGGTATATAAAACTCTAATTTCTGGCAGAGTTTAAAAATTATAAGTCAATATTAAAAGGAGTTACGGAGTGAGTCATGTGCGTAGCTCCGGAATCGATATTTATTCGTTTTTTTACCTAATATTCCCTCTTTCCCAAAGAAAAATAATTATTTTTATATATATAACACTTTATTCTCGTTTAAAAATCGAAAAATAAATTTTAAAAAATAAAATAAAGTAGCTAGAAAAAAAAAGTTAAAAATTATCCAGTGCCCAGGACCGAACCCCTGAGCACCGAGTCTACAAACTTCTTTACTCATGGCGCTAACAACCACACCTCCACTCACACAATTCTTTCACGAATATATAGCTTGAACAACTTCCTTCCGGTTATTTAACAAAATCTCTTTTGGCCCTTTATGTGCCCCCTAATTAGTGTATAAATATATCCTTCGGCACGATTGTTTGGTATATAAAACTCTAATTTCTGACAGAGTTTGAAAATTATAAGTCAATATTAAAAGGAGTTACGGAGTGAGTCATGTGCGTAGCTCCGGAGTCGATATTTATTCGTTTTAAACCTAATATTCCCTCTTTCCCAAAGAAAAATAATTATTTTTATGTATATAACACTTTATTCTCGTCTAAATATCGAAAAATAAATTTTAAAAAATAAAATAAAGTAGCTAGAAAATAAAGTTAAAAATTATCCAGTGCCCCTTACCGAACCCCTGACCACCGAGTCTACAAACTTCTTTACTCATGGCGCTAACAACCACACCACCACTAACACATTTCTTTCACGAATATATAGCTTAAACAGCTTCCTTCCGGTTAATTAACAAAATCTCTTTTGGCCCATTATGTGCCCCCTAATTAGTGTATAAATATTTCCTTCGGCACGATTGTTTGGTATATAAAACTCTAATATCTGTCAGAGATTGAAAATTAAAAGTCAATATTAAAAGGAGTTACGGAGTGAGTCATGTGCGTAGCTCCGGAGTCGATATTTATTCGTTTTTTACCTAATATTCCCTCTTTCCCAAAGAAAAATAATTATTTTTATATATATAACACTTTATTCTTGTCTAAATATCGAAATATAAATTTTAAAAAATAAAATAAAGTAGCTAGAAAAAAAAGTTAAAAATTATCCAGTGCCCAGGACCGAACCCCTGACCACCGAGTCTACAAACTTCTTCACTCAAGGCGCTAACAATCACACCACCATTCACACAATTCTTTCACGAATATATAGCTTAAACAACTTCCTTCCGGTTAATTAACAAAATCTCTTTTGGCCCATTATGTGCCCCCAATTTAGTGTATAAATATTTCCTTCGGCACGATTGTTTGGTATATAAAACTCTAATTTCTGACATTGTTTGAAAATTATAAGTCAATATTAAAAGGAGTTACGGAGTGAGTCATGTGCGTAGCTCCGGAGTCGATATTTATTCGTTTTTAACCTAATATTCCCTCTTTCCCAAAGAAAAATAATTATTTTTATATGTATAACACTTTATTCTCGTCTAAATATCGAAAAATAAATTTTAAAAAATAAAATAAAGTAGCTAGAAAAAAAAATTAAAAATTTTCCAGTGCCCAGGACCGAACCCCTGAGCACCGAGTCTACAAACTTCTTTACTCATGGCGCTAACAACCACACCTCCACTCACACAATTCTTTCACGAATATATAGCTTAAACAACTTCCTTCCGGTTATTTAACAAAATCTCTTTTGGCCCTTTATGTGCCCCCTAATTAGTGTATAAATATTTCCTTCGGCACGATTGTATGGTATATAAAACTCTAATTTCTGACAGAGTTTGAAAATTGGAAGTCAATATTAAAAGGAGTTACGGAGTGAGTCATGTGCGTAGCTCCGGAGTCGATATTTATTCGTTTTAAACCTAATATTCCCTCTTTCCCAAAGAAAAATAACTATTTTTATGTATATAACACTTTATTCTCGTCTAAATATCGAAAAATAAATTTTAAAAAATAAAATAAAGTAGCTAGAAAATAAAGTTAAAAATTATCCAGTGCCCCTTACCGAACCCCTGACCACCGAGTCTACAAACTTCTTTACTCATGGCGCTAACAACCACACCACCACTAACACATTTCTTTCACGAATATATAGCTTAAACAGCTTCCTTCCGGTTAATTAACAAAATCTCTTTTGGGCCATTATGTGCCCCCTAATTAGTGTATAAATATTTCCTTCGGCACGATTGTTTGGTATATAAAACTCTAATTTCTGGCAGAGTTTGAAAATTATAAGTCAATATTAAAAGGAGTTACGGGGTGAGTCATGTGCGTAGCTCCGGAGCCGATATTTATTCGTTTCGAATATTCCCTCTTTCCCAAAGAAAAATAATTATTTTTTTTATATATAACACTTTATTCTCGTTTAAATATCGAAAAATAAATTTTAAAAAATAAAATAAAGTAGCTAGAAAAAAAAGTTAAAAATTATCCAGTGCCCAGGACCGAACCCCTGAGCACCGAGTCTACAAACTTCTTTACTCATGGCGCTAACAACCACACCTCCACTCACACAATTCTTTCACGAATATATAGCTTAAACAACTTCCTTCCGGTTAATTAACAAAATCTCTTTTGGCCCATTATGTGCCCCCTAATTAATGTATAAATATTTCCTTCGGCACGATTGCTTGGTATATAAAACTCTAATTTCTGGCAGAGTTTGAAAATTATAAGTCAATATTAAAAGGAGTTACGGAGTGAGTCATGTGCATAGCTCCGGAGTCGATATTTATTCGTGTTAAACCTAATATTCCCTCTTTCCCAAAGAAAAATAATTATTTTTATGTATATAACACTTTATTCTCGTCTAAATATCGAAAAATAAATTTTAAAAAATAAAATAAAGTAGCTAGAAAAGAAAGTTAAAATATATCCAGTGCCCCGGACCGATACCCTGACCACCGAGTCTACAAACTTCTTTACTCATGGCGCTAACAACCACACCACCACTCACACATTTCTTTCACGAATATATAGCTTAAACAGCTTCCTTCCGGTTAATTAACAAAATCTCTTTTGGCCCATTATGTGCCCCCCAATTAGTGTATAAATATTTCCATCGGCACGATTGTTTGGTATATAAAACTCTAATTTCTGGCAGAGTTTGAAAATTATAAGTCAATATTAAAAGGAGTTACGGAGTGAGTCATGTGCGTAGCTCCGGAGTCGATATTTATTCGTTTTTTGCCTAATATTCCCTTTTTCCCAAAGAAAAATAATTATTTTTATGTATATAACACTTTATTCTCGTCTAAATATCGGAAAATAAATTTTAAAAAATAAAATAAAGTAGCTAGAAAAAAAAGTTAAAAATTATCCAGTGCCCCGGACCGAACCCCTGACCACCGAGTCTACAAACTTCTTTACTCATGGATCTAACAACCACACCACAATCACACATTTCTTTCACGAATATATGGCTTAAACAGCTTCCTTCCGGTTAATTAACAAAATCTCTTTTGGCCCATTATGTGCCCCCTAATTAGTGTATAAATATTTCCTTCGGCACGATTGTTTGGTATATAAAACTCTAATTTCTGGCAGAGTTTAAAAATTATAAGTCAATATTAAAAGGAGTTACGGAGTGAGTCATGTGCGTAGCTCCGGAGTCGATATTTATTCGTTTTAAACCTAATATTCCCTCTTTCTCAAAGAAAAATAATTATTTTTGTGTATATAACACTTAATTCTCGTCTAAAAATCGAAAAATAAATTTTAAAAAATAAAATAAAGTAGCTAGAAAAAAAAGTTAAAAATTATCCAGTGCCCAGGACCGAACCCCTGAGCATCGAGTCAACAAACTTCTTTACTCATGGCGCTAACAACCACACCACCACTCACACATTTCTTTCACGAATATATAGCTTAAACAGCTTCCTTCCGGTTAATTAACAAAATCTCTTTTGGCCCATTATGTGCCCCCCAATTAGTGTATAAATATTTCCTTCGGCACGATTGTTTTGTATATAAAACTCTAATTTCTGGCAGAGTTTAAAAATTACAAGTCAATATTAAAAGGAGTTACGGAGTGAGTCATGTGCGTAGCTCCGGAGTCGATATTTATTCGTTTTTTTACCTAATATTCCCTCTTTCCCAAAGAAAAATAATTATTTTTATATATATAACACTTTATTCTCGTCTAAATATCGAAAAATAAATTTTAAAAAATAAAATAAAGTAGCTAGAAAATAAAGTTAAAAATTATCCAGTGCCCCTTACCGAACCCCTGACCACCGAGTCTACAAACTTCTTTACTCATGGCGCTAACAACCACACCACCACTAACACATTTCTTTCACGAATATATAGCTTAAACAGCTTCCTTCCGGTTAATTAACAAAATCTCTTTTGGCCCATTATGTGCCCCCTAATTAGTGTATAAATATTTCCTTCGGCACGATTGTTTGGTATATAAAACTGTAATATCTGTCAGAGATTGAAAATTATAAGTCAATATTAAAAGGAGTTACGGAGTGAGTCATGTGCGTAGCTCCGGAGTCGATATTTATTCGTTTTTTACCTAATATTCCCTCTTTCCCAAAGAAAAATAATTATTTTTATATATATAACACTTTATTCTCGTCTAAATATCGAAAAATAAATTTTAAAAAATAAAATAAAGTAGCTAGAAAAAAAAGTTAAAAATTATCCAGTGCCCAGGACCGAACCCCTGACCACCGAGTCTACAAACTTCTTCACTCAAGGCGCTAACAATCACACCACCATTCACACAATTCTTTCACGAATATATAGCTTAAACAACTTCCTTCCGGTTAATTAACAAAATCTCTTTTGGCCCATTATGTGCCCCCAATTTAGTGTATAAATATTTCCTTCGGCACGATTGTTTGGTATATAAAACTCTAATTTCTGACATTGTTTGAAAATTATAAGTCAATATTAAAAGGAGTTACGGAGTGAGTCATGTGCGTAGCTCCGGAGTCGATATTTATTCGTTTTTAACCTAATATTCCCTCTTTCCCAAAGAAAAATAATTATTTTTATATATACAACACTTTATTCTCGTTTAAATATCGAAAAATAAATTTTAAAAAATAAAATAAAGTAGCTAGAAAAAAAAAATAAAAATTTTCCAGTGCCCAGGACCGAACCCCTGAGCACCGAGTCTACAAACTTCTTTACTCATGGCGCTAACAACCACACCTCCACTCACACAATTCTTTCACGAATATATAGCTTAAACAACTTCCTTCCGGTTATTTAACAAAATCTCTTTTGGCCCTTTATGTGCCCCCTAATTAGTGTACAAATATTTCCTTCGGCACGATTGTATGGTATATAAAACTCTAATTTCTGACAGAGTTTGAAAATTGGAAGTCAATATTAAAAGGAGTTACGGAGTGAGTCATGTGCGTAGCTCCGGAGTCGATATTTATTCGTTTTAAACCTAATATTCCCTCTTTCCCAAAGAAAAATAATTATTTTTATGTATATAACACTTTATTCTCGTCTAAATATCGAAAAATAAATTTTAAAAAATAAAATAAAGTAGCTAGAAAATAAAGTTAAAAATTATCCAGTGCCCCTTACCGAACCCCTGACCACCGAGTCTACAAACTTCTTTACTCATGGCGCTAACAACCACACCACCACTAACACATTTCTTTCACGAATATATAGCTTAAACAGCTTCCTTCCGGTTAATTAACAAAATCTCTTTTGGCCCATTATGTGCCCCCTAATTAGTGTATAAATATTTCCTTCGGCACGATTGTTTGGTATATAAAACTCTAATTTCTGGCAGAGTTTGAAAATTATAAGTCAATATTAAAAGGAGTTACGGAGTGAGTCATGTGCGTAGCTCCGGAATCGATATTTATTCGTTTTTTTACCTAATATTCCCTCTTTCCCAAAGAAAAATAATTATTTTTATATATATAACACTTTATTCTCGTTTAAAAATCGAAAAATAAATTTTAAAAAATAAAATAAAGTAGCTAGAAAAAAAAAGTTAAAAATTATCCAGTGCCCAGGACCGAACCCCTGAGCACCGAGTCTACAAACTTCTTTACTCATGGCGCTAACAACCACACCTCCACTCACACAATTCTTTCACGAATATATAGCTTGAACAACTTCCTTCCGGTTATTTAACAAAATCTCTTTTGGCCCTTTATGTGCCCCCTAATTAGTGTATAAATATATCCTTCGGCACGATTGTTTGGTATATAAAACTCTAATTTCTGACAGAGTTTGAAAATTATAAGTCAATATTAAAAGGAGTTACGGAGTGAGTCATGTGCGTAGCTCCGGAGTCGATATTTATTCGTTTTAAACCTAATATTCCCTCTTTCCCAAAGAAAAATAATTATTTTTATGTATATAACACTTTATTCTCGTCTAAATATCGAAAAATAAATTTTAAAAAATAAAATAAAGTAGCTAGAAAATAAAGTTAAAAATTATCCAGTGCCCCTTACCGAACCCCTGACCACCGAGTCTACAAACTTCTTTACTCATGGCGCTAACAACCACACCACCACTAACACATTTCTTTCACGAATATATAGCTTAAACAGCTTCCTTCCGGTTAATTAACAAAATCTCTTTTGGCCCATTATGTGCCCCCTAATTAGTGTATAAATATTTCCTTCGGCACGATTGTTTGGTATATAAAACTCTAATATCTGTCAGAGATTGAAAATTATAAGTCAATATTAAAAGGAGTTACGGAGTGAGTCATGTGCGTAGCTCCGGAGTCGATATTTATTCGTTTTTTACCTAATATTCCCTCTTTCCCAAAGAAAAATAATTATTTTTATATATATAACACTTTATTCTTGTCTAAATATCGAAATATAAATTTTAAAAAATAAAATAAAGTAGCTAGAAAAAAAAGTTAAAAATTATCCAGTGCCCAGGACCGAACCCCTGACCACCGAGTCTACAAACTTCTTCACTCAAGGCGCTAACAATCACACCACCATTCACACAATTCTTTCACGAATATATAGCTTAAACAACTTCCTTCCGGTTAATTAACAAAATCTCTTTTGGCCCATTATGTGCCCCCAATTTAGTGTATAAATATTTCCTTCGGCACGATTGTTTGGTATATAAAACTCTAATTTCTGACATTGTTTGAAAATTAGAAGTCAATATTAAAAGGAGTTACGGAGTGAGTCATGTGCGTAGCTCCGGAGTCGATATTTATTCGTTTTTAACCTAATATTCCCTCTTTCCCAAAGAAAAATAATTATTTTTATATGTATAACACTTTATTCTCGTCTAAATATCGAAAAATAAATTTTAAAAAATAAAATAAAGTAGCTAGAAAAAAAAATTAAAAATTTTCCAGTGCCCAGGACCGAACCCCTGAGCACCGAGTCTACAAACTTCTTTACTCATGGCGCTAACAACCACACCTCCACTCACACAATTCTTTCACGAATATATAGCTTAAACAACTTCCTTCCGGTTATTTAACAAAATCTCTTTTGGCCCTTTATGTGCCCCCTAATTAGTGTATAAATATTTCCTTCGGCACGATTGTATGGTATATAAAACTCTAATTTCTGACAGAGTTTGAAAATTGGAAGTCAATATTAAAAGGAGTTACGGAGTGAGTCATGTGCGTAGCTCCGGAGTCGATATTTATTCGTTTTAAACCTAATATTCCCTCTTTCCCAAAGAAAAATAATTATTTTTATGTATATAACACTTTATTCTCGTCTAAATATCGAAAAATAAATTTTAAAAAATAAAATAAAGTAGCTAGAAAATAAAGTTAAAAATTATCCAGTGCCCCTTACCGAACCCCTGACCACCGAGTCTACAAACTTCTTTACTCATGGCGCTAACAACCACACCACCACTAACACATTTCTTTCACGAATATATAGCTTAAACAGCTTCCTTCCGGTTAATTAACAAAATCTCTTTTGGCCCATTATGTGCCCCCTAATTAGTGTATAAATATTTCCTTCGGCACGATTGTTTGGTATATAAAACTCTAATTTCTGGCAGAGTTTGAAAATTATAAGTCAATATTAAAAGGAGTTACGGGGTGAGTCATGTGCGTAGCTCCGGAGCCGATATTTATTCGTTTCGAATATTCCCTCTTTCCCAAAGAAAAATAATTATTTTTTTTATATATAACACTTTATTCTCGTTTAAATATCGAAAAATAAATTTTAAAAAATAAAATAAAGTAGCTAGAAAAAAAAGTTAAAAATTATCCAGTGCCCAGGACCGAACCCCTGAGCACCGAGTCTACAAACTTCTTTACTCATGGCTCTAACAACCACACCTCCACTCACACAATTCTTTCACGAATATATAGCTTAAACAACTTCCTTCCGGTTAATTAACAAAATCTCTTTTGGCCCATTATGTGCCCCCTAATTAATGTATAAATATTTCCTTCGGCACGATTGCTTGGTATATAAAACTCTAATTTCTGGCAGAGTTTGAAAATTATAAGTCAATATTAAAAGGAGTTACGGAGTGAGTCATGTGCATAGCTCCGGAGTCGATATTTATTCGTGTTAAACCTAATATTCCCTCTTTCCCAAAGAAAAATAATTATTTTTATGTATATAACACTTTATTCTCGTCTAAATATCGAAAAATAAATTTTAAAAAATAAAATAAAGTAGCTAGAAAAGAAAGTTAAAAATTATCCAGTGCCCCTTACCGAACCCCTGACCACCGAGTCTACAAACTTCTTTACTCATGGCGCTAACAACCACACCACCACTAACACATTTCTTTCACGAATATATAGCTTAAACAGCTTCCTTCCGGTTAATTAACAAAATCTCTTTTGGCCCATTATGTGCCCCCTAATTAGTGTATAAATATTTCCTTCGGCACGATTGTTTGGTATATAAAACTCTAATATCTGTCAGAGATTGAAAATTATAAGTCAATATTAAAAGGAGTTACGGAGTGAGTCATGTGCGTAGCTCCGGAGTCGATATTTATTCGTTTTTTACCTAATATTCCCTCTTTCCCAAAGAAAAATAATTATTTTTATATATATAACACTTTATTCTTGTCTAAATATCGAAATATAAATTTTAAAAAATAAAATAAAGTAGCTAGAAAAAAAAGTTAAAAATTATCCAGTGCCCAGGACCGAACCCCTGACCACCGAGTCTACAAACTTCTTCACTCAAGGCGCTAACAATCACACCACCATTCACACAATTCTTTCACGAATATATAGCTTAAACAACTTCCTTCCGGTTAATTAACAAAATCTCTTTTGGCCCATTATGTGCCCCCAATTTAGTGTATAAATATTTCCTTCGGCACGATTGTTTGGTATATAAAACTCTAATTTCTGACATTGTTTGAAAATTAGAAGTCAATATTAAAAGGAGTTACGGAGTGAGTCATGTGCGTAGCTCCGGAGTCGATATTTATTCGTTTTTAACCTAATATTCCCTCTTTCCCAAAGAAAAATAATTATTTTTATATGTATAACACTTTATTCTCGTCTAAATATCGAAAAATAAATTTTAAAAAATAAAATAAAGTAGCTAGAAAAAAAAATTAAAAATTTTCCAGTGCCCAGGACCGAACCCCTGAGCACCGAGTCTACAAACTTCTTTACTCATGGCGCTAACAACCACACCTCCACTCACACAATTCTTTCACGAATATATAGCTTAAACAACTTCCTTCCGGTTATTTAACAAAATCTCTTTTGGCCCTTTATGTGCCCCCTAATTAGTGTATAAATATTTCCTTCGGCACGATTGTATGGTATATAAAACTCTAATTTCTGACAGAGTTTGAAAATTGGAAGTCAATATTAAAAGGAGTTACGGAGTGAGTCATGTGCGTAGCTCCGGAGTCGATATTTATTCGTTTTAAACCTAATATTCCCTCTTTCCCAAAGAAAAATAATTATTTTTATGTATATAACACTTTATTCTCGTCTAAATATCGAAAAATAAATTTTAAAAAATAAAATAAAGTAGCTAGAAAATAAAGTTAAAAATTATCCAGTGCCCCTTACCGAACCCCTGACCACCGAGTCTACAAACTTCTTTACTCATGGCGCTAACAACCACACCACCACTAACACATTTCTTTCACGAATATATAGCTTAAACAGCTTCCTTCCGGTTAATTAACAAAATCTCTTTTGGCCCATTATGTGCCCCCTAATTAGTGTATAAATATTTCCTTCGGCACGATTGTTTGGTATATAAAACTCTAATTTCTGGCAGAGTTTGAAAATTATAAGTCAATATTAAAAGGAGTTACGGGGTGAGTCATGTGCGTAGCTCCGGAGCCGATATTTATTCGTTTCGAATATTCCCTCTTTCCCAAAGAAAAATAATTATTTTTTTTATATATAACACTTTATTCTCGTTTAAATATCGAAAAATAAATTTTAAAAAATAAAATAAAGTAGCTAGAAAAAAAAGTTAAAAATTATCCAGTGCCCAGGACCGAACCCCTGAGCACCGAGTCTACAAACTTCTTTACTCATGGCGCTAACAACCACACCTCCACTCACACAATTCTTTCACGAATATATAGCTTAAACAACTTCCTTCCGGTTAATTAACAAAATCTCTTTTGGCCCATTATGTGCCCCCTAATTAATGTATAAATATTTCCTTCGGCACGATTGCTTGGTATATAAAACTCTAATTTCTGGCAGAGTTTGAAAATTATAAGTCAATATTAAAAGGAGTTACGGAGTGAGTCATGTGCATAGCTCCGGAGTCGATATTTATTCGTGTTAAACCTAATATTCCCTCTTTCCCAAAGAAAAATAATTATTTTTATGTATATAACACTTTATTCTCGTCTAAATATCGAAAAATAAATTTTAAAAAATAAAATAAAGTAGCTAGAAAAGAAAGTTAAAAATTATCCAGTGCCCCGGACCGATACCCTGACCACCGAGTCTACAAACTTCTTTACTCATGGCGCTAACAACCACACCACCACTCACACATTTCTTTCACGAATATATAGCTTAAACAGCTTCCTTCCGGTTAATTAACAAAATCTCTTTTGGCCCATTATGTGCCCCCCAATTAGTGTATAAATATTTCCATCGGCACGATTGTTTGGTATATAAAACTCTAATTTCTGGCAGAGTTTGAAAATTATAAGTCAATATTAAAAGGAGTTACGGAGTGAGTCATGTGCGTAGCTCCGGAGTCGATATTTATTCGTTTTTTGCCTAATATTCCCTTTTTCCCAAAGAAAAATAATTATTTTTATGTATATAACACTTTATTCTCGTCTAAATATCGGAAAATAAATTTTAAAAAATAAAATAAAGTAGCTAGAAAAAAAAGTTAAAAATTATCCAGTGCCCCGGACCGAACCCCTGACCACCGAGTCTACAAACTTCTTTACTCATGGATCTAACAACCACACCACAATCACACATTTCTTTCACGAATATATGGCTTAAACAGCTTCCTTCCGGTTAATTAACAAAATCTCTTTTGGCCCATTATGTGCCCCCTAATTAGTGTATAAATATTTCCTTCGGCACGATTGTTTGGTATATAAAACTCTAATTTCTGGCAGAGTTTAAAAATTATAAGTCAATATTAAAAGGAGTTACGGAGTGAGTCATGTGCGTAGCTCCGGAGTCGATATTTATTCGTTTTAAACCTAATATTCCCTCTTTCTCAAAGAAAAATAATTATTTTTGTGTATATAACACTTAATTCTCGTCTAAAAATCGAAAAATAAATTTTAAAAAATAAAATAAAGTAGCTAGAAAAAAAAGTTAAAAATTATCCAGTGCCCAGGACCGAACCCCTGAGCATCGAGTCAACAAACTTCTTTACTCATGGCGCTAACAACCACACCACCACTCACACATTTCTTTCACGAATATATAGCTTAAACAGCTTCCTTCCGGTTAATTAACAAAATCTCTTTTGGCCCATTATGTGCCCCCCAATTAGTGTATAAATATTTCCTTCGGCACGATTGTTTTGTATATAAAACTCTAATTTCTGGCAGAGTTTAAAAATTATAAGTCAATATTAAAAGGAGTTACGGAGTGAGTCATGTGCGTAGCTCCGGAGTCGATATTTATTCGTTTTTTTACCTAATATTCCCTCTTTCCCAAAGAAAAATAATTATTTTTATATATATAACACTTTATTCTCGTCTAAATATCGAAAAATAAATTTTAAAAAATAAAATAAAGTAGCTAGAAAATAAAGTTAAAAATTATCCAGTGCCCCTTACCGAACCCCTGACCACCGAGTCTACAAACTTCTTTACTCATGGCGCTAACAACCACACCACCACTAACACATTTCTTTCACGAATATATAGCTTAAACAGCTTCCTTCCGGTTAATTAACAAAATCTCTTTTGGCCCATTATGTGCCCCCTAATTAGTGTATAAATATTTCCTTCTTCACGATTGTTTGGTATATAAAACTGTAATATCTGTCAGAGATTGAAAATTATAAGTCAATATTAAAAGGAGTTACGGAGTGAGTCATGTGCGTAGCTCCGGAGTCGATATTTATTCGTTTTTTACCTAATATTCCCTCTTTCCCAAAGAAAAATAATTATTTTTATATATATAACACTTTATTCTCGTCTAAATATCGAAAAATAAATTTTAAAAAATAAAATAAAGTAGCTAGAAAAAAAAGTTAAAAATTATCCAGTGCCCAGGACCGAACCCCTGACCACCGAGTCTACAAACTTCTTCACTCAAGGCGCTAACAATCACACCACCATTCACACAATTCTTTCACGAATATATAGCTTAAACAACTTCCTTCCGGTTAATTAACAAAATCTCTTTTGGCCCATTATGTGCCCCCAATTTAGTGTATAAATATTTCCTTCGGCACGATTGTTTGGTATATAAAACTCTAATTTCTGACATTGTTTGAAAATTATAAGTCAATATTAAAAGGAGTTACGGAGTGAGTCATGTGCGTAGCTCCGGAGTCGATATTTATTCGTTTTTAACCTAATATTCCCTCTTTCCCAAAGAAAAATAATTATTTTTATATATACAACACTTTATTCTCGTTTAAATATCGAAAAATAAATTTTAAAAAATAAAATAAAGTAGCTAGAAAAAAAAATTAAAAATTTTCCAGTGCCCAGGACCGAACCCCTGAGCACCGAGTCTACAAACTTCTTTACTCATGGCGCTAACAACCACACCTCCACTCACACAATTCTTTCACGAATATATAGCTTAAACAACTTCCTTCCGGTTATTTAACAAAATCTCTTTTGGCCCTTTATGTGCCCCCTAATTAGTGTACAAATATTTCCTTCGGCACGATTGTATGGTATATAAAACTCTAATTTCTGACAGAGTTTGAAAATTGGAAGTCAATATTAAAAGGAGTTACGGAGTGAGTCATGTGCGTAGCTCCGGAGTCGATATTTATTCGTTTTAAACCTAATATTCCCTCTTTCCCAAAGAAAAATAATTATTTTTATGTATATAACACTTTATTCTCGTCTAAATATCGAAAAATAAATTTTAAAAAATAAAATAAAGTAGCTAGAAAATAAAGTTAAAAATTATCCAGTGCCCCTTACCGAACCCCTGACCACCGAGTCTACAAACTTCTTTACTCATGGCGCTAACAACCACACCACCACTAACACATTTCTTTCACGAATATATAGCTTAAACAGCTTCCTTCCGGTTAATTAACAAAATCTCTTTTGGCCCATTATGTGCCCCCTAATTAGTGTATAAATATTTCCTTCGGCACGATTGTTTGGTATATAAAACTCTAATTTCTGGCAGAGTTTGAAAATTATAAGTCAATATTAAAAGGAGTTACGGAGTGAGTCATGTGCGTAGCTCCGGAGCCGATATTTATTCGTTTCGAATATTCCCTCTTTCCCAAAGAAAAATAATTATTTTTTTTATATATAACACTTTATTCTCGTTTAAATATCGAAAAATAAATTTTAAAAAATAAAATAAAGTAGCTAGAAAAAAAAGTTAAAAATTATCCAGTGCCCAGGACCGAACCCCTGAGCACCGAGTCTACAAACTTCTTTACTCATGGCGCTAACAACCACACCTCCACTCACACAATTCTTTCACGAATATATAGCTTAAACAACTTCCTTCCGGTTAATTAACAAAATCTCTTTTGGCCCATTATGTGCCCCCTAATTAATGTATAAATATTTCCTTCGGCACGATTGCTTGGTATATAAAACTCTAATTTCTGGCAGAGTTTGAAAATTATAAGTCAATATTAAAAAGAGTTACGGAGTGAGTCATGTGCATAGCTCCGGAGTCGATATTTATTCGTGTTAAACCTAATATTCCCTCTTTCCCAAAGAAAAATAATTATTTTTATGTATACAACACTTTATTCTCGTCTAAATATCGAAAAATAAATTTTAAAAAATAAAATAAAGTAGCTAGAAAAGAAAGTTAAAAATTATCCAGTGCCCCGGACCGAACCCCTGACCACCGAGACTACAAACTTCTTTACTCATGGCGCTAACAACCACACCACCACTCACACATTTCTTTCACGAATATATAGCTTAAACAGCTTCCTTCCGGTTAATTAACAAAATCTCTTTTGGCCCATTATGTGCCCCCTAATTAGTGTATAAATATTTCCTTCGGCACGATTGTTTGGTATATAAAACTCTATTTTCTGGCAGAGTTTAAAAATTATAAGTCAATATTAAAAGGAGTTACGGAGTGAGTCATGTGCGTAGCTCCGGAATCGATATTTATTCGTTTTTTTACCTAATATTCCCTCTTTCCCAAAGAAAAATAATTATTTTTATATATATAACACTTTATTCTCGTTTAAAAATCGAAAAATAAATTTTAAAAAATAAAATAAAGTAGCTAGAAAAAAAAATTTAAAAATTATCCAGTGCCCAGGACCGAACCCCTGAGCACCGAGTCTACAAACTTCTTTACTCATGGCGCTAACAGCCACACCTCCACACACACAATTCTTTCACGAATATATATCTTAAACAACTTCCTTCCGGTTAATTAACAAAATCTCTTTTGGCTTATTATGTGCCCCCTAATTAGTGTATAAATATTTCCTTCGGCACGATTGCTTGTTATATAAAACTCTAATTTCTGGCAGAATTTGAAAATTATAAGTCAATATTAAAAGGAGTTACGGAGTGAGTCATGTGCATAGCTCCGGAGTCGATATTTATTCGTGTTAAACCTAATATTCCCTCTTTCCCAAAGAAAAATAATTATTTTTATGTATATAACACTTTATTCTCGTCTAAATATCGAAAAATAAATTTTAAAAAATAAAATAAAGTAGCTAGAAAAGAAAGTTAAAAATTATCCAGTGCCCCGGACCGAACCCCTGACCACCGAGTCTACAAACTTCTTTACTCATGGCGCTAACAACCACACCACCACTCACACATTTCTTTCACGAATATATAGCTTAAACAGCTTCCTTCCGGTTAATTAACAAAATCTCTTTTGGCCCATTATGTGCCCCCTAATTAGTGTATAAATATTTCCTTCGGCACGATTGTTTGGTATATAAAACTCTAATTTCTGGCAGAGTTTAAAAATTATAAGTCAATATTAAAAGGAGTTACGGAGTGAGTCATGTGCGTAGCTCCGGAGTCGATATTTATTCGTTTTAAACCTAATATTCCCTCTTTCCCAAAGAAAAATAATTATTTTTATGTATATAACACTTTATTCTCGTCTAAATATCGAAAAATAAATTTTAAAAAATAAAATAAAGTAGCTAGAAAATAAAGTTAAAAATTATCCAGTGCCCCTTACCGAACCCCTGACCACCGAGTCTACAAACTTCTTTACTCATGGCGCTAACAACCACACCACCACTAACACATTTCTTCCACGAATATATAGCTTAAACAGCTTCCTTCCGGTTAATTAACAAAATCTCTTTTGGCCCATTATGTGCCCCCTAATTAGTGTATAAATATTTCCTTCGGCACGATTGTTTGGTATATAAAACTCTAATATCTGTCAGAGATTGAAAATTATAAGTCAATATTAAAAGGAGTTACGGAGTGAGTCATGTGCGTAGCTCCGGAGTCGATATTTATTCGTTTTTTACCTAATATTCCCTCTTTCCCAAAGAAAAATAATTATTTTTATATATATAACACTTTATTCTCGTCTAAATATCGAAAAATAAATTTTAAAAAATAAAATAAAGTAGCTAGAAAAAAAAGTTAAAAATTATCCAGTGCCCAGGACCGAACCCCTGACCACCGAGTCTACAAACTTCTTCACTCAAGGCGCTAACAATCACACCACCATTCACACAATTCTTTCACGAATATATAGCTTAAACAACTTCCTTCCGGTTAATTAACAAAATCTCTTTTGGCCCATTATGTGCCCCCAATTTAGTGTATAAATATTTCCTTCGGCACGATTGTTTGGTATATAAAACTCTAATTTCTGACATTGTTTGAAAATTATAAGTCAATATTAAAAGGAGTTACGGAGTGAGTCATGTGCGTAGCTCCGGAGTCGATATTTATTCGTTTTTAACCTAATATTCCCTCTTTCCCAAAGAAAAATAATTATTTTTATATGTATAACACTTTATTCTCGTCTAAATATCGAAAAATAAATTTTAAAAAATAAAATAAAGTAGCTAGAAAAAAAAATTAAAAACTTTCCAGTGCCCAGGACCGAACCCCTGAGCACCGAGTCTACAAACTTCTTTACTCATGGCGCTAACAACCACACCTCCACTCACACAATTCTTTCACGAATATATAGCTTAAACAACTTCCTTCCGGTTATTTAACAAAATCTCTTTTGGCCCTTTATGTGCCCCCTAATTAGTGTATAAATATTTCCTTCGGCACGATTGTATGGTATATAAAACTCTAATTTCTGACAGAGTTTGAAAATTGG
Source organism: Parasteatoda tepidariorum (assembly GCF_982258835.1). NCBI lineage: Eukaryota > Metazoa > Arthropoda > Arachnida > Araneae > Theridiidae > Parasteatoda > Parasteatoda tepidariorum. The sequence continues at coordinate 112,903,699 of NC_141756.1, read as the reverse complement.
AAGTCAATATTAAAAGGAGTTACGGAGTGAGTCATGTGCGTAGCTCCGGAGTCGATATTTATTCGTTTTAAACCTAATATTCCCTCTTTCCCAAAGAAAAATAATTATTTTTATGTATATAACACTTTATTCTCGTCTAAATATCGAAAAATAAATTTTAAAAAATAAAATAAAGTAGCTAGAAAATAAAGTTAAAAATTATCCAGTGCCCCTTACCGAACCCCTGACCACCGAGTCTACAAACTTCTTTACTCATGGCGCTAACAACCACACCACCACTAACACATTTCTTTCACGAATATATAGCTTAAACAGCTTCCTTCCGGTTAATTAACAAAATCTCTTTTGGCCCATTATGTGCCCCCTAATTAGTGTATAAATATTTCCTTCGGCACGATTGTTTGGTATATAAAACTCTAATTTCTGGCAGAGTTTGAAAATTATAAGTCAATATTAAAAGGAGTTACGGGGTGAGTCATGTGCGTAGCTCCGGAGCCGATATTTATTCGTTTCGAATATTCCCTCTTTCCCAAAGAAAAATAATAATTTTTTTTTATATAACACTTTATTCTCGTTTAAATATCGAAAAATAAATTTTAAAAAATAAAATAAAGTAGCTAGAAAAAAAAGTTAAAAATTATCCAGTGCCCAGGACCGAACCCCTGAGCACCGAGTCTACAAACTTCTTTACTCATGGCGCTAACAACCACACCTCCACTCACACAATTCTTTCACGAATATATAGCTTAAACAACTTCCTTCCGGTTAATTAACAAAATCTCTTTTGGCCCATTATGTGCCCCCTAATTAATGTATAAATATTTCCTTCGGCACGATTGCTTGGTATATAAAACTCTAATTTCTGGCAGAGTTTGAAAATTATAAGTCAATATTAAAAGGAGTTACGGAGTGAGTCATGTGCATAGCTCCGGAGTCGATATTTATTCGTGTTAAACCTAATATTCCCTCTTTCCCAAAGAAAAATAATTATTTTTATGTATATAACACTTTATTCTCGTCTAAATATCGAAAAATAAATTTTAAAAAATAAAATAAAGTAGCTAGAAAAGAAAGTTAAAAATTATCCAGTGCCCAGGACCGAACCCCTGAGCACCGAGTCTACAAACTTCTTTACTCATGGCGCTAACAACCACACCTCCACTCACACAATTCTTTCACGAATATATAGCTTAAACAACTTCCTTCCGGTTATTTAACAAAATCTCTTTTGGCCCTTTATGTGCCCCCTAATTAGTGTATAAATATTTCCTTCGGCACGATTGTATGGTATATAAAACTCTAATTTCTGACAGAGTTTGAAAATTGGAAGTCAATATTAAAAGGAGTTACGGAGTGAGTCATGTGCGTAGCTCCGGAGTCGATATTTATTCGTTTTAAACCTAATATTCCCTCTTTCCCAAAGAAAAATAATTATTTTTATGTATATAACACTTTATTCTCGTCTAAATATCGAAAAATAAATTTTAAAAAATAAAATAAAGTAGCTAGAAAATAAAGTTAAAAATTATCCAGTGCCCCTTACCGAACCCCTGACCACCGAGTCTACAAACTTCTTTACTCATGGCGCTAACAACCACACCACCACTAACACATTTCTTTCACGAATATATAGCTTAAACAGCTTCCTTCCGGTTAATTAACAAAATCTCTTTTGGCCCATTATGTGCCCCCTAATTAGTGTATAAATATTTCCTTCGGCACGATTGTTTGGTATATAAAACTCTAATTTCTGGCAGAGTTTGAAAATTATAAGTCAATATTAAAAGGAGTTACGGGGTGAGTCATGTGCGTAGCTCCGGAGCCGATATTTATTCGTTTCGAATATTCCCTCTTTCCCAAAGAAAAATAATAATTTTTTTTATATATAACACTTTATTCTCGTTTAAATATCGAAAAATAAATTTTAAAAAATAAAATAAAGTAGCTAGAAAAAAAAGTTAAAAATTATCCAGTGCCCAGGACCGAACCCCTGAGCACCGAGTCTACAAACTTCTTTACTCATGGCGCTAACAACCACACCTCCACTCACACAATTCTTTCACGAATATATAGCTTAAACAACTTCCTTCCGGTTAATTAACAAAATCTCTTTTGGCCCATTATGTGCCCCCTAATTAATGTATAAATATTTCCTTCGGCACGATTGCTTGGTATATAAAACTCTAATTTCTGGCAGAGTTTGAAAATTATAAGTCAATATTAAAAGGAGTTACGGAGTGAGTCATGTGCATAGCTCCGGAGTCGATATTTATTCGTGTTAAACCTAATATTCCCTCTTTCCCAAAGAAAAATAATTATTTTTATGTATATAACACTTTATTCTCGTCTAAATATCGAAAAATAAATTTTAAAAAATAAAATAAAGTAGCTAGAAAAGAAAGTTAAAAATTATCCAGTGCCCAGGACCGAACCCCTGAGCACCGAGTCTACAAACTTCTTTACTCATGGCGCTAACAACCACACCTCCACTCACACAATTCTTTCACGAATATATAGCTTAAACAACTTCCTTCCGGTTATTTAACAAAATCTCTTTTGGCCCTTTATGTGCCCCCTAATTAGTGTATAAATATTTCCTTCGGCACGATTGTATGGTATATAAAACTCTAATTTCTGACAGAGTTTGAAAATTGGAAGTCAATATTAAAAGGAGTTACGGAGTGAGTCATGTGCGTAGCTCCGGAGTCGATATTTATTCGTTTTAAACCTAATATTCCCTCTTTCCCAAAGAAAAATAATTATTTTTATGTATATAACACTTTATTCTCGTCTAAATATCGAAAAATAAATTTTAAAAAATAAAATAAAGTAGCTAGAAAATAAAGTTAAAAATTATCCAGTGCCCCTTACCGAACCCCTGACCACCGAGTCTACAAACTTCTTTACTCATGGCGCTAACAACCACACCACCACTAACACATTTCTTTCACGAATATATAGCTTAAACAGCTTCCTTCCGGTTAATTAACAAAATCTCTTTTGGCCCATTATGTGCCCCCTAATTAGTGTATAAATATTTCCTTCGGCACGATTGTTTGGTATATAAAACTCTAATTTCTGGCAGAGTTTGAAAATTATAAGTCAATATTAAAAGGAGTTACGGGGTGAGTCATGTGCGTAGCTCCGGAGCCGATATTTATTCGTTTCGAATATTCCCTCTTTCCCAAAGAAAAATAATTATTTTTTTTATATATAACACTTTATTCTCGTTTAAATATCGAAAAATAAATTTTAAAAAATAAAATAAAGTAGCAAGAAAAAAAAGTTAAAAATTATCCAGTGCCCAGGACCGAACCCCTGAGCACCGAGTCTACAAACTTCTTTACTCATGGCGCTAACAACCACACCTCCACTCACACAATTCTTTCACGAATATATAGCTTAAACAACTTCCTTCCGGTTAATTAACAAAATCTCTTTTGGCCCATTATGTGCCCCCTAATTAATGTATAAATATTTCCTTCGGCACGATTGCTTGGTATATAAAACTCTAATTTCTGGCAGAGTTTGAAAATTATAAGTCAATATTAAAAGGAGTTACGGAGTGAGTCATGTGCATAGCTCCGGAGTCGATATTTATTCGTGTTAAACCTAATATTCCCTCTTTCCCAAAGAAAAATAATTATTTTTATGTATATAACACTTTATTCTCGTCTAAATATCGAAAAATAAATTTTAAAAAATAAAATAAAGTAGCTAGAAAAGAAAGTTAAAAATTATCCAGTGCCCCGGACCGAACCCCTGACCACCGAGTCTACAAACTTCTTTACTCATGGCGCTAACAACCACACCACCACTCACACATTTCTTTCACGAATATATAGCTTAAACAGCTTCCTTCCGGTTAATTAACAAAATCTCTTTTGGCCCATTATGTGCCCCCCAATTAGTGTATAAATATTTCCATCGGCACGATTGTTTGGTATATAAAACTCTAATTTCTGGCAGAGTTTGAAAATTATAAGTCAATATTAAAAGGAGTTACGGAGTGAGTCATGTGCGTAGCTCCGGAGTCGATATTTATTCGTTTTTTGCCTAATATTCCCTTTTTCCCAAAGAAAAATAATTATTTTTATGTATATAACACTTTATTCTCGTCTAAATATCGGAAAATAAATTTTAAAAAATAAAATAAAGTAGCTAGAAAAAAAAGTTAAAAATTATCCAGTGCCCCGGACCGAACCCCTGACCACCGAGTCTACAAACTTCTTTACTCATGGCTCTAACAACCACACCACCACTCACACATTTCTTTCACGAATATATGGCTTAAACAGCTTCCTTCCGGTTAATTAACAAAATCTCTTTTGACCCATTATGTGCCCCCTAATTAGTGTATAAATATTTCCTTCGTCACGATTGTTTGGTATATAAAACTCAAATTTCTGGCAGAGTTTGAAAATTATAAGTCAATATTAAAAGGAGTTACGGTGTGAGTCATGTGCGTAGCTCCGGAGTCGATATTTATTCGCTTTTTACCTAATATTCCCTCTTTCCCAAAGAAAAATAATTATTTCTCTATATATAACACTTAATTCTCGTTTAAATATTGAAAAATAAATTTTAAAAAATAAAATAAAGTAGCTAGAAAGAAAAGTTAAAAATTATCCAGTGCCCAGGACCAAACCCCTGATCACCGTGTCTACAAACTTCTTTACTCATGGCGCTAACAACCACACCACCACTCACACATTTCTTTCACGAATATATAGCTTAAACAGCTTCCTTCCGGTTAATTAACAAAATCTCTTTTGGCCCATTATGTGCCCCCTAATTAGTGTATAAATATTTCCTTCGGCACGATTGTTTGGTATATAAAACTCTAATTTCTGGCAGAGTTTAAAAATTATAAGTCAATATTAAAAGGAGTTACGGAGTGAGTCATGTGCGTAGCTCCGGAGTCGATATTTATTCGTTTTAAACCTAATATTCCCTCTTTCCCAAAGAAAAATAATTATTTTTGTGTATATAACACTTTATTCTCGTCTAAAAATCGAAAAATAAATTTTAAAAAATAAAATAAAGTAGCTAGAAAAAAAAGTTAAAAATTATCCAGTGCCCAGGACCGAACCCCTGAGCATCGAGTCAACAAACTTCTTTACTCATGGCGCTAACAACCACACCACCACTCACACATTTCTTTCACGAATATATAGCTTAAACAGCTTCCTTCCGGTTAATTAACAAAATCTCTTTTGGCCCATTATGTGCCCCCCAATTAGTGTATAAATATTTCCTTCGGCACGATTGTTTTGTATATAAAACTCTAATTTCTGGCAGAGTTTAAAAATTATAAGTCAATATTAAAAGGAGTTACGGAGTGAGTCATGTGCGTAGCTCCGGAGTCGATATTTATTCGTTTTTTTACCTAATATTCCCTCTTTCCCAAAGAAAAATAATTATTTTTATATATATAACACTTTATTCTCGTCTAAATATCGAAAAATAAATTTTAAAAAATAAAATAAAGTAGCTAGAAAATAAAGTTAAAAATTATCCAGTGCCCCTTACCGAACCCCTGACCACCGAGTCTACAAACTTCTTTACTCATGGCGCTAACAACCACACCACCACTAACACATTTCTTTCACGAATATATAGCTTAAACAGCTTCCTTCCGGTTAATTAACAAAATCTCTTTTGGCCCATTATGTGCCCCCTAATTAGTGTATAAATATTTCCTTCGGCACGATTGTTTGGTATATAAAACTCTAATATCTGTCAGAGATTGAAAATTATAAGTCAATATTAAAAGGAGTTACGGAGTGAGTCATGTGCGTAGCTCCGGAGTCGATATTTATTCGTTTTAAACCTAATATTCCCTCTTTCCCAAAGAAAAATAATTATTTTTATGTATATAACACTTTATTCTCGTCTAAATATCGAAAAATAAATTTTAAAAAATAAAATAAAGTAGCTAGAAAATAAAGTTAAAAATTATCCAGTGCCCCTTACCGAACCCCTGACCACCGAGTCTACAAACTTCTTTACTCATGGCGCTAACAACCACACCACCACTAACACATTTCTTTCACGAATATATAGCTTAAACAGCTTCCTTCCGGTTAATTAACAAAATCTCTTTTGGCCCATTATGTGCCCCCTAATTAGTGTATAAATATTTCCTTCGGCACGATTGTTTGGTATATAAAACTCTAATTTCTGGCAGAGTTTGAAAATTATAAGTCAATATTAAAAGGAGTTACGGGGTGAGTCATGTGCGTAGCTCCGGAGCCGATATTTATTCGTTTCGAATATTCCCTCTTTCCCAAAGAAAAATAATAATTTTTTTTATATATAACACTTTATTCTCGTTTAAATATCGAAAAATAAATTTTAAAAAATAAAATAAAGTAGCTAGAAAAAAAAGTTAAAAATTATCCAGTGCCCAGGACCGAACCCCTGAGCACCGAGTCTACAAACTTCTTTACTCATGGCGCTAACAACCACACCTCCACTCACACAATTCTTTCACGAATATATAGCTTAAACAACTTCCTTCCGGTTAATTAACAAAATCTCTTTTGGCCCATTATGTGCCCCCTAATTAATGTATAAATATTTCCTTCGGCACGATTGCTTGGTATATAAAACTCTAATTTCTGGCAGAGTTTGAAAATTATAAGTCAATATTAAAAGGAGTTACGGAGTGAGTCATGTGCATAGCTCCGGAGTCGATATTTATTCGTGTTAAACCTAATATTCCCTCTTTCCCAAAGAAAAATAATTATTTTTATGTATATAACACTTTATTCTCGTCTAAATATCGAAAAATAAATTTTAAAAAATAAAATAAAGTAGCTAGAAAAGAAAGTTAAAAATTATCCAGTGCCCAGGACCGAACCCCTGAGCACCGAGTCTACAAACTTCTTTACTCATGGCGCTAACAACCACACCTCCACTCACACAATTCTTTCACGAATATATAGCTTAAACAACTTCCTTCCGGTTATTTAACAAAATCTCTTTTGGCCCTTTATGTGCCCCCTAATTAGTGTATAAATATTTCCTTCGGCACGATTGTATGGTATATAAAACTCTAATTTCTGACAGAGTTTGAAAATTGGAAGTCAATATTAAAAGGAGTTACGGAGTGAGTCATGTGCGTAGCTCCGGAGTCGATATTTATTCGTTTTAAACCTAATATTCCCTCTTTCCCAAAGAAAAATAATTATTTTTATGTATATAACACTTTATTCTCGTCTAAATATCGAAAAATAAATTTTAAAAAATAAAATAAAGTAGCTAGAAAATAAAGTTAAAAATTATCCAGTGCCCCTTACCGAACCCCTGACCACCGAGTCTACAAACTTCTTTACTCATGGCGCTAACAACCACACCACCACTAACACATTTCTTTCACGAATATATAGCTTAAACAGCTTCCTTCCGGTTAATTAACAAAATCTCTTTTGGCCCATTATGTGCCCCCTAATTAGTGTATAAATATTTCCTTCGGCACGATTGTTTGGTATATAAAACTCTAATTTCTGGCAGAGTTTGAAAATTATAAGTCAATATTAAAAGGAGTTACGGGGTGAGTCATGTGCGTAGCTCCGGAGCCGATATTTATTCGTTTCGAATATTCCCTCTTTCCCAAAGAAAAATAATTATTTTTTTTATATATAACACTTTATTCTCGTTTAAATATCGAAAAATAAATTTTAAAAAATAAAATAAAGTAGCTAGAAAAAAAAGTTAAAAATTATCCAGTGCCCAGGACCGAACCCCTGAGCACCGAGTCTACAAACTTCTTTACTCATGGCGCTAACAACCACACCTCCACTCACACAATTCTTTCACGAATATATAGCTTAAACAACTTCCTTCCGGTTAATTAACAAAATCTCTTTTGGCCCATTATGTGCCCCCTAATTAATGTATAAATATTTCCTTCGGCACGATTGCTTGGTATATAAAACTCTAATTTCTGGCAGAGTTTGAAAATTATAAGTCAATATTAAAAGGAGTTACGGAGTGAGTCATGTGCATAGCTCCGGAGTCGATATTTATTCGTGTTAAACCTAATATTCCCTCTTTCCCAAAGAAAAATAATTATTTTTATGTATATAACACTTTATTCTCGTCTAAATATCGAAAAATAAATTTTAAAAAATAAAATAAAGTAGCTAGAAAAGAAAGTTAAAAATTATCCAGTGCCCCGGACCGAACCCCTGACCACCGAGTCTACAAACTTCTTTACTCATGGCGCTAACAACCACACCACCACTCACACATTTCTTTCACGAATATATAGCTTAAACAGCTTCCTTCCGGTTAATTAACAAAATCTCTTTTGGCCCATTATGTGCCCCCCAATTAGTGTATAAATATTTCCATCGGCACGATTGTTTGGTATATAAAACTCTAATTTCTGGCAGAGTTTGAAAAATATAAGTCAATATTAAAAGGAGTTACGGAGTGAGTCATGTGCGTAGCTCCGGAGTCGATATTTATTCGTTTTTTGCCTAATATTCCCTTTTTCCCAAAGAAAAATAATTATTTTTATGTATATAACACTTTATTCTCGTCTAAATATCGGAAAATAAATTTTAAAAAATAAAATAAAGTAGCTAGAAAAAAAAGTTAAAAATTATCCAGTGCCCCGGACCGAACCCCTGACCACCGAGTCTACAAACTTCTTTACTCATGGCTCTAACAACCACACCACCACTCACACATTTCTTTCACGAATATATGGCTTAAACAGCTTCCTTCCGGTTAATTAACAAAATCTCTTTTGACCCATTATGTGCCCCCTAATTAGTGTATAAATATTTCCTTCGTCACGATTGTTTGGTATATAAAACTCAAATTTCTGGCAGAGTTTGAAAATTATAAGTCAATATTAAAAGGAGTTACGGTGTGAGTCATGTGCGTAGCTCCGGAGTCGATATTTATTCGCTTTTTACCTAATATTCCCTCTTTCCCAAAGAAAAATAATTATTTCTCTATATATAACACTTAATTCTCGTTTAAATATTGAAAAATAAATTTTAAAAAATAAAATAAAGTAGCTAGAAAGAAAAGTTAAAAATTATCCAGTGCCCAGGACCAAACCCCTGATCACCGTGTCTACAAACTTCTTTACTCATGGCGCTAACAACCACACCACCACTCACACATTTCTTTCACGAATATATAGCTTAAACAGCTTCCTTCCGGTTAATTAACAAAATCTCTTTTGGCCCATTATGTGCCCCCTAATTAGTGTATAAATATTTCCTTCGGCACGATTGTTTGGTATATAAAACTCTAATTTCTGGCAGAGTTTAAAAATTATAAGTCAATATTAAAAGGAGTTACGGAGTGAGTCATGTGCGTAGCTCCGGAGTCGATATTTATTCGTTTTAAACCTAATATTCCCTCTTTCCCAAAGAAAAATAATTATTTTTGTGTATATAACACTTTATTCTCGTCTAAAAATCGAAAAATAAATTTTAAAAAATAAAATAAAGTAGCTAGAAAAAAAAGTTAAAAATTATCCAGTGCCCAGGACCGAACCCCTGAGCATCGAGTCAACAAACTTCTTTACTCATGGCGCTAACAACCACACCACCACTCACACATTTCTTTCACGAATATATAGCTTAAACAGCTTCCTTCCGGTTAATTAACAAAATCTCTTTTGGCCCATTATGTGCCCCCCAATTAGTGTATAAATATTTCCTTCGGCACGATTGTTTTGTATATAAAACTCTAATTTCTGGCAGAGTTTAAAAATTATAAGTCAATATTAAAAGGAGTTACGGAGTGAGTCATGTGCGTAGCTCCGGAGTCGATATTTATTCGTTTTTTTACCTAATATTCCCTCTTTCCCAAAGAAAAATAATTATTTTTATATATATAACACTTTATTCTCGTCTAAATATCGAAAAATAAATTTTAAAAAATAAAATAAAGTAGCTAGAAAATAAAGTTAAAAATTATCCAGTGCCCCTTACCGAACCCCTGACCACCGAGTCTACAAACTTCTTTACTCATGGCGCTAACAACCACACCACCACTAACACATTTCTTTCACGAATATATAGCTTAAACAGCTTCCTTCCGGTTAATTAACAAAATCTCTTTTGGCCCATTATGTGCCCCCTAATTAGTGTATAAATATTTCCTTCGGCACGATTGTTTGGTATATAAAACTCTAATATCTGTCAGAGATTGAAAATTATAAGTCAATATTAAAAGGAGTTACGGAGTGAGTCATGTGCGTAGCTCCGGAGTCGATATTTATTCGTTTTTTACCTAATATTCCCTCTTTCCCAAAGAAAAATAATTATTTTTATATATATAACACTTTATTCTCGTCTAAATATCGAAAAATAAATTTTAAAAAATAAAATAAAGTAGCTAGAAAAAAAAGTTAAAAATTATCCAGTGCCCAGGACCGAACCCCTGACCACCGAGTCTACAAACTTCTTCACTCAAGGCGCTAACAATCACACCACCATTCACACAATTCTTTCACGAATATATAGCTTAAACAGCTTCCTTCCGGTTAATTAACAAAATCTCTTTTGGCCCATTATGTGCCCCCTAATTAGTGTATAAATATTTCCTTCGGCACGATTGTTTGGTATATAAAACTCTAATTTCTGGCAGAGTTTAAAAATTATAAGTCAATATTAAAAGGAGTTACGGAGTGAGTCATGTGCGTAGCTCCGGAGTCGATATTTATTCGTTTTAAACCTAATATTCCCTCTTTCCCAAAGAAAAATAATTATTTTTGTGTATATAACACTTTATTCTCGTCTAAAAATCGAAAAATAAATTTTAAAAAATAAAATAAAGTAGCTAGAAAAAAAAGTTAAAAATTATCCAGTGCCCAGGACCGAACCCCTGAGCATCGAGTCAACAAACTTCTTTACTCATGGCGCTAACAACCACACCACCACTCACACATTTCTTTCACGAATATATAGCTTAAACAGCTTCCTTCCGGTTAATTAACAAAATCTCTTTTGGCCCATTATGTGCCCCCCAATTAGTGTATAAATATTTCCTTCGGCACGATTGTTTTGTATATAAAACTCTAATTTCTGGCAGAGTTTAAAAATTATAAGTCAGTATTAAAAGGAGTTACGGAGTGAGTCATGTGCGTAGCTCCGGAGTCGATATTTATTCGTTTTTTTACCTAATATTCCCTCTTTCCCAAAGAAAAATAATTATTTTTATATATATAACACTTTATTCTCGTCTAAATATCGAAAAATAAATTTTAAAAAATAAAATAAAGTAGCTAGAAAATAAAGTTAAAAATTATCCAGTGCCCCTTACCGAACCCCTGACCACCGAGTCTACAAACTTCTTTACTCATGGCGCTAACAACCACACCACCACTAACACATTTCTTTCACGAATATATAGCTTAAACAGCTTCCTTCCGGTTAATTAACAAAATCTCTTTTGGCCCATTATGTGCCCCCTAATTAGTGTATAAATATTTCCTTCGGCACGATTGTTTGGTATATAAAACTCTAATATCTGTCAGAGATTGAAAATTATAAGTCAATATTAAAAGGAGTTACGGAGTGAGTCATGTGCGTAGCTCCGGAGTCGATATTTATTCGTTTTTTACCTAATATTCCCTCTTTCCCAAAGAAAAATAATTATTTTTATATATATAACACTTTATTCTCGTCTAAATATCGAAAAATAAATTTTAAAAAATAAAATAAAGTAGCTAGAAAAAAAAGTTAAAAATTATCCAGTGCCCAGGACCGAACCCCTGACCACCGAGTCTACAAACTTCTTCACTCAAGGCGCTAACAATCACACCACCATTCACACAATTCTTTCACGAATATATAGCTTAAACAGCTTCCTTCCGGTTAATTAACAAAATCTCTTTTGGCCCATTATGTGCCCCCTAATTAGTGTATAAATATTTCCTTCGGCACGATTGTTTGGTATATAAAACTCTAATTTCTGGCAGAGTTTAAAAATTATAAGTCAATATTAAAAGGAGTTACGGAGTGAGTCATGTGCGTAGCTCCGGAGTCGATATTTATTCGTTTTAAACCTAATATTCCCTCTTTCCCAAAGAAAAATAATTATTTTTGTGTATATAACACTTTATTCTCGTCTAAAAATCGAAAAATAAATTTTAAAAAATAAAATAAAGTAGCTAGAAAAAAAAGTTAAAAATTATCCAGTGCCCAGGACCGAACCCCTGAGCATCGTGTCAACAAACTTCTTTACTCATGGCGCTAACAACCACACCACCACTCACACATTTCTTTCACGAATATATAGCTTAAACAGCTTCCTTCCGGTTAATTAACAAAATCTCTTTTGGCCCATTATGTGCCCCCCAATTAGTGTATAAATATTTCCTTCGGCACGATTGTTTTGTATATAAAACTCTAATTTCTGGCAGAGTTTAAAAATTATAAGTCAGTATTAAAAGGAGTTACGGAGTGAGTCATGTGCGTAGCTCCGGAGTCGATATTTATTCGTTTTTTTACCTAATATTCCCTCTTTCCCAAAGAAAAATAATTATTTTTATATATATAACACTTTATTCTCGTCTAAATATCGAAAAATAAATTTTAAAAAATAAAATAAAGTAGCTAGAAAATAAAGTTAAAAATTATCCAGTGCCCCTTACCGAACCCCTGACCACCGAGTCTACAAACTTCTTTACTCATGGCGCTAACAACCACACCACCACTAACACATTTCTTTCACGAATATATAGCTTAAACAGCTTCCTTCCGGTTAATTAACAAAATCTCTTTTGGCCCATTATGTGCCCCCTAATTAGTGTATAAATATTTCCTTCGGCACGATTGTTTGGTATATAAAACTCTAATATCTGTCAGAGATTGAAAATTATAAGTCAATATTAAAAGGAGTTACGGAGTGAGTCATGTGCGTAGCTCCGGAGTCGATATTTATTCGTTTTTTAGATAATATTCCCTCTTTCCCAAAGAAAAATAATTATTTTTATATATATAACACTTTATTCTCGTCTAAATATCGAAAAATAAATTTTAAAAAATAAAATAAAGTAGATAGAAAAAAAAGTTAAAAATTATCCAGTGCCCAGGACCGAACCCCTGACCACCGAGTCTACAAACTTCTTCACTCAAGGCGCTAACAATCACACCACCATTCACACAATTCTTTCACGAATATATAGCTTAAACAACTTCCTTCCGGTTAATTAACAAAATCTCTTTTGGCCCATTATGTGCCCCCAATTTAGTGTATAAATATTTCCTTCGGCACGATTGTTTGGTATATAAAACTCTAATTTCTGACATTGTTTGAAAATTATAAGTCAATATTAAAAGGAGTTACGGAGTGAGTCATGTGCGTAGCTCCGGAGTCGATATTTATTCGTTTTTAACCTAATATTCCCTCTTTCCCAAAGAAAAATAATTATTTTTATATGTATAACACTTTATTCTCGTCTAAATATCGAAAAATAAATTTTAAAATATAAAATAAAGTAGCTAGAAAAAAAAGTTAAAAATTATCCAGTGTCCAGGACCGAACCCCTGACCACCGAGTCTACAAACTTCTTTACTCAAGGCGCTAACAACCACACCACCACTCACACAATTCTTTCACGAATATATTTCTTAAACAACTTCCATCCGGTTAATTAACAAAATCTCTTTTGGCCCATTATGTGCCCCCAATTTAGTGTATAAATATTTCCTTCGGCACGATTGTTTGGAATATAAAACTCTAATTTCTGACAGAGTTTGAAAATTATAAGTCAATATTAAAAGGAGTTACGGAGTGAGTCATGTGCGTAGCTCCGGAGTCGATATTTATTCGTTTTAAACCTAATATTCCCTCTTTCCCAAAGAAAAATAATTATTTTTATATATACAACACTTTATTCTCGTTTAAATATCGAAAAATAAATTTTAAAAAATAAAATAAAGTAGCTAGAAAAAAAAATTAAAAATTTTCCAGTGCCCAGGACCGAACCCCTGAGCACCGAGTCTACAAACTTCTTTACTCATGGCGCTAACAACCACACCTCCACTCACACAATTCTTTCACGAATATATAGCTTAAACAACTTCCTTCCGGTTAATTAACAAAATCTCTTTTGGCCCATTATGTGCCCCCTAATTAATGTATAAATATTTCCTTCGGATCGATTGCTTGGTATATAAAACTCTAATTTCTGGCAGAGTTTGAAAATTATAAGTCAATATTAAAAAGAGTTACGGAGTGAGTCATGTGCATAGCTCCGGAGTCGATATTTATTCGTGTTAAACCTAATATTCCCTCTTTCCCAAAGAAAAATAATTATTTTTATGTATATAACACTTTATTCTCGTCTAAATATCGAAAAATAAATTTTAAAAAATAAAATAAAGTAGCTAGAAAAGAAAGTTAAAAATTATCCAGTGCCCCGGACCGAACCCCTGACCACCGAGTCTACAAACTTCTTTACTCATGGCGCTAACAACCACACCACCACTCACACATTTCTTTCACGAATATATAGCTTAAACTGCTTCCTTCCGGTTAATTAACAAAATCTCTTTTGGCCCATTATGTGCCCCCTAATTAGTGTATAAATATTTCCTTCGGCACGATTGTTTGGTATATAAAACTCTAATTTCTGGCAGAGTTTAAAAATTATAAATCAATATTAAAAGGAGTTACGGAGTGAGTCATGTGCGTAGCTCCGGAATCGATATTTATTCGTTTTTTTACCTAATATTCCCTCTTTCCCAAAGAAAAATAATTATTTTTATATATATAACACTTTATTCTCGTTTAAAAATCGAAAAATAAATTTTAAAAAATAAAATAAAGTAGCTAGAAAAAAAAATTTAAAAATTATCCAGTGCCCAGGACCGAACCCCTGAGCACCGAGTCTACAAACTTCTTTACTCATGGCGCTAACAGCCACACCTCCACACACACAATTCTTTCACGAATATATAGCTTAAACAACTTCCTTCCGGTTAATTAACAAAATCTCTTTTGGCCCATTATGTGCCCCCCAATTAGTGTATAAATATTTCCATCGGCACGATTGTTTGGTATATAAAACTCTAATTTCTGGCAGAGTTTGAAAATTATAAGTCAATATTAAAAGGAGTTACGGAGTGAGTCATGTGCGTAGCTCCGGAGTCGATATTTATTCGTTTTTTGCCTAATATTCCCTTTTTCCCAAAGAAAAATAATTATTTTTATGTATATAACACTTTATTCTCGTCTAAATATCGGAAAATAAATTTTAAAAAATAAAATAAAGTAGCTAAAAAAAAAAGTTAAAAATTATCCAGTGCCCCGGACCGAACCCCTGACCACCGAGTCTACAAACTTCTTTACTCATGGCTCTAACAACCACACCACCACTCACACATTTCTTTTACGAATATATGGCTTAAACAGCTTCCTTCCGGTTAATTAACAAAATCTCTTTTGACCCATTATGTGCCCCCTAATTAGTGTATAAATATTTCCTTCGTCACGATTGTTTGGTATATAAAACTCAAATTTCTGGCAGAGTTTGAAAATTATAAGTCAATATTAAAAGGAGTTACGGTGTGAGTCATGTGCGTAGCTCCGGAGTCGATATTTATTCGCTTTTTACCTAATATTCCCTCTTTCACAAAGAAAAATAATTATTTCTCTATATATAACACTTAATTCTCGTTTAAATATAGAAAAATAAATTTTAAAAAATAAAATAAAGTATCTAGAAAAAAAAGTTAAAAATTATCCAGTGCCCAGGACCGAACCCCTGAGCACCGAGTCTACAAACTTCTTTACTCATGGCGCTAACAGCCACACCTCCACTCGCACAATTCTTTCACGAATATATAGCTTAAACAACTTCCTTCCGGTTAATTAACAAAATCTCTTTTGGCCCATTATGTGCCCCCCAATTAGTGTATAAATATTTCCTTCGGCACGATTGTTTGGTATATAAAACTCTAATTTCTGGCAGAGTTTGAAAATTATAAGTCAATATTAAAAGGAGTTACGGAGTGAGTCATGTGCGTAGCTCCGGAGTCGATATTTATTCGTTTTTTGCCTAATATTCCCTCTTTCCCAAAGAAAAATAATTATTTTTATGTATATAACACTTTATTCTCGTCTAAATATCGGAAAATAAATTTTAAAAAATAAAATAAAGTAGGTAGAAAATAAAGTTAAAAATTATCCAGTGCCTCGGACCGAACCCCTGACCACCGAGTCTACAAACTTCTTTACTCATGGTTCTAACAACCACACCACCACTCACACATTTCTTTCACGAATATATAGCTTAAACAGCTTCCTTCCGGTTAATTAACAAAATCTCTTTTGGCCCATTATGTGCCCCCTAATTAGTGTATAAATATTTCCTTCGGCACGATTGTTTGGTATATAAAACTCTAATTTCTGGCAGAGTTTAAAAATTATAAGTAAATATTAAAAGGAGTTACAGAGTGAGTCATGTGCGTAGCTCCGGAGTCGATATTTATTCGTTTTTTTACTTAATATTCCCTCTTTCCCAAAGAAAAATAATTATTTTTATATATATAACACTTTATTCTCGTTTAAAAGTCGAAAAATAAATTTTAAAAAATAAAATAAAGTATCTAGAAAAAAAAGTTAAAAATTATCCAGTGCCCAGGACCGAACCCCTGAGCACCGAGTCTACAAACTTCTTTACTCATGGCGCTAACAGCCACAACTCCACTCACACAATTCTTTCACGAATATATACCTTAAACAACTTCCTTCCGGTTAATTAACAAAATCTCTTTTGGCCCATTATGTGCCCCCCAATTAGTGTATAAATATTTCCTTCGGCACGATTGTTTGGTATATAAAACTCTAATATCTGTCAGAGATTGAAAATTATAAGTCAATATTAAAAGGAGTTACGGAGTGAGTCATGTGCGTAGCTCCGGAGTCGATATTTATTCGTTTTTTAGATAATATTCCCTCTTTCCCAAAGAAAAATAATTATTTTTATATATATAACACTTTATTCTCGTCTAAATATCGAAAAATAAATTTTAAAAAATAAAATAAAGTAGATAGAAAAAAAAGTTAAAAATTATCCAGTGCCCAGGACCGAACCCCTGACCACCGAGTCTACAAACTTCTTCAC
The DNA here is from genome assembly GCF_982258835.1 of Parasteatoda tepidariorum. NCBI lineage: Eukaryota > Metazoa > Arthropoda > Arachnida > Araneae > Theridiidae > Parasteatoda > Parasteatoda tepidariorum. The sequence continues at coordinate 112,886,589 of NC_141756.1, read as the reverse complement.
TCAAGGCGCTAACAATCACACCACCATTCACACAATTCTTTCACGAATATATAGCTTAAACAACTTCCTTCCGGTTAATTAACAAAATCTCTTTTGGCCCATTATGTGCCCCCAATTTAGTGTATAAATATTTCCTTCGGCACGATTGTTTGGTATATAAAACTCTAATTTCTGACATTGTTTGAAAATTATAAGTCAATATTAAAAGGAGTTACGGAGTGAGTCATGTGCGTAGCTCCGGAGTCGATATTTATTCGTTTTTAACCTAATATTCCCTCTTTCCCAAAGAAAAATAATTATTTTTATATGTATAACACTTTATTCTCGTCTAAATATCGAAAAATAAATTTTAAAATATAAAATAAAGTAGCTAGAAAAAAAAGTTAAAAATTATCCAGTGCCCAGGACCGAACCCCTGACCACCGAGTCTACAAACTTCTTTACTCAAGGCGCTAACAACCACACCACCACTCACACAATTCTTTCACGAATATATTTCTTAAACAACTTCCATCCGGTTAATTAACAAAATCTCTTTTGGCCCATTATGTGCCCCCAATTTAGTGTATAAATATTTCCTTCGGCACGATTGTTTGGAATATAAAACTCTAATTTCTGACAGAGTTTGAAAATTATAAGTCAATATTAAAAGGAGTTACGGAGTGAGTCATGTGCGTAGCTCCGGAGTCGATATTTATTCGTTTTAAACCTAATATTCCCTCTTTCCCAAAGAAAAATAATTATTTTTATATATACAACACTTTATTCTCGTTTAAATATCGAAAAATAAATTTTAAAAAATAAAATAAAGTAGCTAGAAAAAAAAATTAAAAATTTTCCAGTGCCCAGGACCGAACCCCTGAGCACCGAGTCTACAAACTTCTTTACTCATGGCGCTAACAACCACACCTCCACTCACACAATTCTTTCACGAATATATAGCTTAAACAACTTCCTTCCGGTTATTTAACAAAATCTCTTTTGGCCCTTTATGTGCCCCCTAATTAGTGTACAAATATTTCCTTCGGCACGATTGTATGGTATATAAAACTCTAATTTCTGACAGAGTTTGAAAATTGGAAGTCAATATTAAAAGGAGTTACGGAGTGAGTCATGTGCGTAGCTCCGGAGTCGATATTTATTCGTTTTAAACCTAATATTCCCTCTTTCCCAAAGAAAAATAATTATTTTTATGTATATAACACTTTATTCTCGTCTAAATATCGAAAAATAAATTTTAAAAAATAAAATAAAGTAGCTAGAAAATAAAGTTCAAAATTATCCAGTGCCCCTTACCGAACCCCTGACCACCGAGTCTACAAACTTCTTTACTCATGGCGCTAACAACCACACCACCACTAACACATTTCTTTCACGAATATATAGCTTAAACAGCTTCCTTCCGGTTAATTAACAAAATCTCTTTTGGCCCATTATGTGCCCCCTAATTAGTGTATAAATATTTCCTTCGGCACGATTGTTTGGTATATAAAACTCTAATTTCTGGCAGAGTTTGAAAATTATAAGTCAATATTAAAAGGAGTTACGGAGTGAGTCATGTGCGTAGCTCCGGAGCCGATATTTATTCGTTTCGAATATTCCCTCTTTCCCAAAGAAAAATAATTATTTTTTTTATATATAACACTTTATTCTCGTTTAAATATCGAAAAATAAATTTTAAAAAATAAAATAAAGTAGCTAGAAAAAAAAGTTAAAAATTATCCAGTGCCCAGGACCGAACCCCTGAGCACCGAGTCTACAAACTTCTTTACTCATGGCGCTAACAACCACACCTCCACTCACACAATTCTTTCACGAATATATAGCTTAAACAACTTCCTTCCGGTTAATTAACAAAATCTCTTTTGGCCCATTATGTGCCCCCTAATTAATGTATAAATATTTCCTTCGGATCGATTGCTTGGTATATAAAACTCTAATTTCTGGCAGAGTTTGAAAATTATAAGTCAATATTAAAAAGAGTTACGGAGTGAGTCATGTGCATAGCTCCGGAGTCGATATTTATTCGTGTTAAACCTAATATTCCCTCTTTCCCAAAGAAAAATAATTATTTTTATGTATATAACACTTTATTCTCGTCTAAATATCGAAAAATAAATTTTAAAAAATAAAATAAAGTAGCTAGAAAAGAAAGTTAAAAATTATCCAGTGCCCCGGACCGAACCCCTGACCACCGAGTCTACAAACTTCTTTACTCATGGCGCTAACAACCACACCACCACTCACACATTTCTTTCACGAATATATAGCTTAAACTGCTTCCTTCCGGGTAATTAACAAAATCTCTTTTGGCCCATTATGTGCCCCCTAATTAGTGTATAAATATTTCCTTCGGCACGATTGTTTGGTATATAAAACTCTAATTTCTGGCAGAGTTTAAAAATTATAAATCAATATTAAAAGGAGTTACGGAGTGAGTCATGTGCGTAGCTCCGGAATCGATATTTATTCGTTTTTTTACCTAATATTCCCTCTTTCCCAAAGAAAAATAATTATTTTTATATATATAACACTTTATTCTCGTTTAAAAATCGAAAAATAAATTTTAAAAAATAAAATAAAGTAGCTAGAAAAAAAAATTTAAAAATTATCCAGTGCCCAGGACCGAACCCCTGAGCACCGAGTCTACAAACTTCTTTACTCATGGCGCTAACAGCCACACCTCCACACACACAATTCTTTCACGAATATATAGCTTAAACAACTTCCTTCCGGTTAATTAACAAAATCTCTTTTGGCCCATTATGTGCCCCCCAATTAGTGTATAAATATTTCCATCGGCACGATTGTTTGGTATATAAAACTCTAATTTCTGGCAGAGTTTGAAAATTATAAGTCAATATTAAAAGGAGTTACGGAGTGAGTCATGTGCGTAGCTCCGGAGTCGATATTTATTCGTTTTTTGCCTAATATTCCCTTTTTCCCAAAGAAAAATAATTATTTTTATGTATATAACACTTTATTCTCGTCTAAATATCGGAAAATAAATTTTAAAAAATAAAATAAAGTAGCTAGAAAAAAAAGTTAAAAATTATCCAGTGCCCCGGACCGAACCCCTGACCACCGAGTCTACAAACTTCTTTACTCATGGCTCTAACAACCACACCACCACTCACACATTTCTTTTACGAATATATGGCTTAAACAGCTTCCTTCCGGTTAATTAACAAAATCTCTTTTGACCCATTATGTGCCCCCTAATTAGTGTATAAATATTTCCTTCGTCACGATTGTTTGGTATATAAAACTCAAATTTCTGGCAGAGTTTGAAAATTATAAGTCAATATTAAAAGGAGTTACGGTGTGAGTCATGTGCGTAGCTCCGGAGTCGATATTTATTCGCTTTTTACCTAATATTCCCTCTTTCACAAAGAAAAATAATTATTTCTCTATATATAACACTTAATTCTCGTTTAAATATAGAAAAATAAATTTTAAAAAATAAAATAAAGTAGCTAGAAAAAAAAGTTAAAAATTATCCAGTGCCCAGGACCGAACCCCTGAGCACCGAGTCTACAAACTTCTTTACTCATGGCGCTAACAGCCACACCTCCACTCGCACAATTCTTTCACGAATATATAGCTTAAACAACTTCCTTCCGGTTAATTAACAAAATCTCTTTTGGCCCATTATGTGCCCCCCAATTAGTGTATAAATATTTCCTTCGGCACGATTGTTTGGTATATAAAACTCTAATTTCTGGCAGAGTTTGAAAATTATAAGTCAATATTAAAAGGAGTTACGGAGTGAGTCATGTGCGTAGCTCCGGAGTCGATATTTATTCGTTTTTTGCCTAATATTCCCTCTTTCCCAAAGAAAAATAATTATTTTTATGTATATAACACTTTATTCTCGTCTAAATATCGGAAAATAAATTTTAAAAAATAAAATAAAGTAGGTAGAAAATAAAGTTAAAAATTATCCAGTGCCTCGGACCGAACCCCTGACCACCGAGTCTACAAACTTCTTTACTCATGGTTCTAACAACCACACCACCACTCACACATTTCTTTCACGAATATATAGCTTAAACAGCTTCCTTCCGGTTAATTAACAAAATCTCTTTTGGCCCATTATGTGCCCCCTAATTAGTGTATAAATATTTCCTTCGGCACGATTGTTTGGTATATAAAACTCTAATTTCTGGCAGAGTTTAAAAATTATAAGTAAATATTAAAAGGAGTTACGGAGTGAGTCATGTGCGTAGCTCCGGAGTCGATATTTATTCGTTTTTTTACTTAATATTCCCTCTTTCCCAAAGAAAAATAATTATTTTTATATATATAACACTTTATTCTCGTTTAAAAGTCGAAAAATAAATTTTAAAAAATAAAATAAAGTATCTAGAAAAAAAAGTTAAAAATTATCCAGTGCCCAGGACCGAACCCCTGAGCACCGAGTCTACAAACTTCTTTACTCATGGCGCTAACAGCCACAACTCCACTCACACAATTCTTTCACGAATATATACCTTAAACAACTTCCTTCCGGTTAATTAACAAAATCTCTTTTGGCCCATTATGTGCCCCCCAATTAGTGTATAAATATTTCCTTCGGCACGATTGTTTGGTATATAAAACTCTAATTTCTGGCAGAGTTTGAAAATTATAAGTCAATATTAAAAGGAGTTACGGAGTGAGTCTTGTGCGTAGCTCCGGAGTCGATATTTATTCGTTTTTTACCTAATATTCCCTCTTTCCCAAAGAAAAATAATTATTTTTCTATATATAACACTTAATTCTCGTCTAAATATCAAAAAATAAATTTTAAAAAATAAAATAAAGTAGCTAGGAAAAAAAGTTAAAAAATTATCCTGTGCCCAGGACCGAACCCCTGAGCACCGAGTCTACAATCTTCTTTACTCATGGCGCTAACAACCACACCTCCACTCACACAATTCTTTCACGAATATATAGCTCAAACAACTTCCTTCCGGTTAATTAACAAAATCACTTTTGGCCCATTATGTGCCCCCTAATTAGTGTATAAATATTTCCTTCGGCACGATTGTTTGGTATATAAAACTCTAATTTCTGGCAGAGTTTAAAAATTATAAGTAAATATTAAAAGGAGTTACGGAGTGAGTCATGTGCGTAGCTCCGGAGTCGATATTTATTCGTTTTTTTACTTAATATTCCCTCTTTCCCAAAGAAAAATAATTATTTTTATATATATAACACTTTATTCTCGTTTAAAAGTCGAAAAATAAATTTTAAAAAATAAAATAAAGTATCTAGAAAAAAAAGTTAAAAATTATCCAGTGCCCAGGACCGAACCCCTGAGCACCGAGTCTACAAACTTCTTTACTCATGGCGCTAACAGCCACAACTCCACTCACACAATTCTTTCACGAATATATACCTTAAACAACTTCCTTCCGGTTAATTAACAAAATCTCTTTTGGCCCATTATGTGCCCCCCAATTAGTGTATAAATATTTCCTTCGGCACGATTGTTTGGTATATAAAACTCAAATTTCTGGCAGAGTTTGAAAATTATAAGTCAATATTAAAAGGAGTTACGGTGTGAGTCATGTGCGCAGCTCCGGAGTCGATATTTATTCGCTTTTTACCTAATATTCCCTCTTTCCCAAAGAAAAATAATTATTTCTCTATATATAACACTTAATTCTCGTTTAAATATTGAAAAATAAATTTTAAAAAATAAAATAAAGTAGCTAGAAAAAAAAGTTAAAAATTATCCAGTGCCCAGGACCAAACCCCTGACCACCGTGTCTACAAACTTCTTTACTCATGGCGCTAACAACCACACCTCCACTCACACAATTCTTTCACGAATATATAGCTTAAACAGCTTCCTTCCGGTTAATTAACAAAATCTCTTTTGGCCCATTATGTGCCCCCTAATTAGTGTATAAATATTTCCTTCGGCACGATTGTTTTGTATATAAAACTCTAATTTCTGGCAGAGTTTAAAAATTATAAGTCAATATTAAAAGGAGTTACGGAGTGAGTCATGTGCGTAGCTCCGGAGTCGATATTTATTCGTTTTTTTACCTAATATTCCCTCTTTCCCAAAGAAAAATAATTATTTTTATATATATAACACTTTATTCTCGTTTAAATATCGAAAAATAAATTTTAAAAAATAAAATAAAGTAGCTAGAAAAAAAAGTTAAAATTTATCCAGTGCCCAGGACCGAACCCCTGAGCACCGAGTCTAAAAACTTCTTTACTCATGGCGCTAACAACCACACCTCCACTCACACAAATCTTTCACGAATATATAGCTTAAACAACTTCCTTCCGGTTAATTAACAAAATATCTTTTGGCCCATTATGTGCCCCCTAATTAGTGTATAAATATTTCCTTCGGCACGATTGCTTGGTATATAAAACTCTAATTTCTGGCAGAGTTTGAAAATTATAGGTCAATATTAAAAGGAGTTACGGAGTGAGTCATGTGCATAGCTCCGGAGTCGATATTTATTCGTGTTAAACCTAATATTCCCTCTTTCCCAAAGAAAAATAATTATTTTTATGTATATAACACTTTATTCTCGTCTAAATATCGAAAAATAAATTTTAAAAAATAAAATAAAGTAGCTAGAAAAGAAAGTTAAAAATTATCCAGTGCCCCGGTCCGAACCCCTGACCACCGAGTCTACAAACTTCTTTACTCATGGCGCTAACAACCACACCACCACTCACACATTTCTTTCACGAATATATAGCTTAAACAGCTTCCTTCCGGTTAATTAACAAAATCTCTTTTGGCCCATTATGTGCCCCCTAATTAGTGTATAAATATTTCCTTCGGCACGATTGTTTGGTATATAAAACTCTAATTTCTGGCAGAGTTTAAAAATTATAAGTCAATATTAAAAGGAGTTACGGAGTGAGTCATGTGCGTAGCTCCGGAATCGGTATTTATTCGTTTTTTTACCTAATATTCCCTCTTTCCCAAAGAAAAATAATTATTTTTATATATATAACACTTTATTCTCGTTTAAAAATCGAAAAATAAATTTTAAAAAATAAAATAAAGTAGCTAGAAAAAAAAGTTAAAAATTATCCAGTGCCCAGGACCGAACCCCTGAGCACCGAGTCTACAAACTTGTTTACTCATGGCGCTAACAGCCACACCTCCACTCGCACAATTCTTTCACGAATATATAGCTTAAACGACTTCCTTCCGGTTAATTAACAAAATCTCTTTTGGCCCATTATGTGGCCCCCAATTAGTGTATAAATATTTCCTTCGGCACGATTGTTTGGTATATAAAACTCTAATTTCTGGCAGAGTTTGAAAATTATAAGTCAATATTAAAAGGAGTTACGGAGTGAGTCATGTGCGTAGCTCCGGAGTCGATATTTATTCGTTTTTTGCCTAATATTCCCTCTTTCCCAAAGAAAAATAATTATTTTTATGTATATAACACTTTATTCTCGTCTAAATATCGGAAAATAAATTTTAAAAAATAAAATAAAGTAGGTAGAAAATAAAGTTAAAAATTATCCAGTGCCTCGGACCGAACCCCTGACCACCGAGTCTACAAACTTCTTTACTCATGGTTCTAACAACCACACCACCACTCACACATTTCTTTCACGAATATATAGCTTAAACAGCTTCCTTCCGGTTAATTAACAAAATCTCTTTTGGCCCATTATGTGCCCCCTAATTAGTGTATAAATATTTCCTTCGGCACGATTGTTTGGTATATAAAACTCTAATTTCTGGCAGAGTTTAAAAATTATAAGTAAATATTAAAAGGAGTTACGGAGTGAGTCATGTGCGTAGCTCCGGAGTCGATATTTATTCGTTTTTTTACTTAATATTCCCTCTTTCCCAAAGAAAAATAATTATTTTTATATATATAACACTTTATTCTCGTTTAAAAGTCGAAAAATAAATTTTAAAAAATAAAATAAAGTATCTAGAAAAAAAAGTTAAAAATTATCCAGTGCCCAGGACCGAACCCCTGAGCACCGAGTCTACAAACTTCTTTACTCATGGCGCTAACAGCCACAACTCCACTCACACAATTCTTTCACGAATATATACCTTAAACAACTTCCTTCCGGTTAATTAACAAAATCTCTTTTGGCCCATTATGTGCCCCCCAATTAGTGTATAAATATTTCCTTCGGCACGATTGTTTGGTATATAAAACTCTAATTTCTGGCAGAGTTTGAAAATTATAAGTCAATATTAAAAGGAGTTACGGAGTGAGTCTTGTGCGTAGCTCCGTTGTCGATATTTATTCGTTTTTTAACTAATATTCCCTCTTTCCCAAAGAAAAATAATTATTTTTCTATATATAACACTTAATTCTCGTCTAAATATCAAAAAATAAATTTTAAAAAATAAAATAAAGTAGCTAGGAAAAAAAGTTAAAAAATTATCCTGTGCCCAGGACCGAACCCCTGAGCACCGAATCTACAATCTTCTTTACTCATGGCGCTAACAACCACACCTCCACTCACACAATTCTTTCACGAATATATAGCTTAAACAACTTCCTTCCGGTTAATTAACAAAATCACTTTTGGCCCATTATGTGCCCCCTAATTAGTGTATAAATATTTCCTTCGGCACGATTGTTTGGTATATAAAACTCTAATTTCTGGCAGAGTTTGAAAATTATAAGTCAATATTAAAAGGAGTTACGGAGTGAGTCATGTGCGTAGCTCCGGAGTCGATATTTATTCGTTTTTTACCTAATATTCCCTCTTTCCCAAAGAAAAATAATTATTTTTCTATATATAACACTAAATTCTCGTCTAAATATCGAAAAATAAATTTTAAAAAATAAAATAAAGTAGCTAGAAAAAAAAGTTAAAAATTATCCAGTGCCCAGGACCGAACCCCTGACCACCAAGTCTACAAATTTCTTTACTCAAGGCGCTATCAACCACACCACCACTCACACAATTCTTTCACGAATATATAGCTTAAACAACTTCCTTCCGGTTAATTAACAAAATCTCTTTTGCCCCATTATGGGCCCCCAATTTAGTGTATAAATATTTCCTTCGGCACGATTGTTTGATATATAAAACTCTAATTTCTGACAGAGTTTGAAAATTATAAGTCAATATTAAAAGGAGTTACGGAGTGAGTCATGTGCGTAGCTCCGGAATCGATATTTATTCGTTTTAAACCTAATATTCCCTCTTTCCCAAAGAAAAATAATTATTTTTATGTATATAACACTTTATTCTCGTCTAAATATCGAAAAATAAATTTTAAAAAATAAAATAAAGTAGCTAGAAAAGAAAGTTAAAAATTATCCAGTGCCCAGGACCGAACCCCTGACCACCGAGTCTTCAAAATTCTTTACTCATGGCGCTAACAACCACACCACCACTCACACATTTCTTTCACGAATATATAGCTTAAACAACTTCCTTCCGGTTAATTAACAAAATCTCTTTTGGCCCATTATGTGCCCCCTAATTAGTGTATAAATATTACCTTCGGCACGATTGTTTGGTATATAAAACTATAATTTCTGGCAGAGTTTGAAAATTATAAGTCAATATTAAAAGGAGTTATGGAGTGAGTCATGTGCGTAGCTCCGGAGTCGATATTTATTCGTTTTTTACCTAATATTCCCTCTTTCCCAAAGAAAAATAATTATTTTTCTATATATAACACTTAATTCTCGTCTAAATATCGAAAAATAAATTTTAAAAAATAAAATAAAGTAGCTAGAAAAAAAAAATTAAAAAATTATCCAGTGCCCCGGACTGAACCCATGACCACCGAGTCTGCAAACTTCTTTACTCATGGCTCTAACAACCACACCACCACTCACTCAGTTCTTTCACGAATATATAGCTTAAACAGCTTCCTTCCTGTTAATTAACAAAATCTCTTTTGGCCCATTATGTGCCCCCTAATTAGTGTATAAATATTTCCTTCGGCACGATTGTTTGGTATATAAAACTCTAATTTCTGGCAGAGTTTAAAAATTATAAGTCAATATTAAAAGGAGTTACGGAGTGAGTCATGTGCGTAGCTCCGGAGTCGATATTTATTCGCTTTTTTACCTAACGTTCCCTCTTTCCCAAAGAAAAATAATTATTTTTATATATATAACACTTTATTCTCGTTTAAATATCGAAAAATAAATTTTAAAAAATAAAATAAAGTAGCTAGAAAAAAAATTTAAAAATTATCCAGTGCCCATGACCGAACCCCTGAGCACCGAGTCTACAAACTTCTTTACTCATGGCGCTAACAACCACACCTCCACTCACACAATTCTTTCACGAATATATAGCTTACTTCCTTCCGGTTAATTAACAAAATCTCTTTTGGCCCATTATGTGCCCCCTAATTAGTGTATAAATATTTCCTTCGGCACGATTGTTTGGTATATAAAACTCTAATTTCTGGCAGAGTTTGAAAATTATAAGTCAATATTAAAAGGAGTTATGGAGTGAGTCATGTGCGTAGCTCCGGAGTCGATATTTATTCGTTTTTTACCTAATATTCCCTCTTTCCCAAAGAAAAATAATTATTTTTCTATATATAACACTTATTTCTCGTCTAAATATCGAAAAATAAATTTTAAAAAATAAAATAAAGTAGCTAGAAAAAAAAAATTGAAAAATTATCCTGTGCCCCGTACCGAACCCATGACCACCGAGTCTGCAAACTTCTTGACTCATGGCTCTAACAACCACACCATTACTCTCTCATTTCTTTCACGAATATATAGCTTAAACAGCTTCCTTCCTGTTAATTAACAAAATCTCTTTTGGCCCATTATGTGCCCCCTAATTAGTGTATAAATATTTCCTTCGTCAAGATTGTTTGGTATATAAAACTCTAATTTCTGGCAGAGTTTGAAAATTATAAGTCAATATTAAAAGGAGTTACGGAGTGAGTCATGTGCGTAGCTCCGGAGTCGATATTTATTCGTTTTTTACCTAATATTCCCTCTTTCCCAAAGAAAAATAATTATTTTTCTATATATAACACTTAATTCTCGTTTAAATATTGAAAAATAAATTTTAAAAAATAAAATAAAGTAGCTAGAAAAAAAAGTTAAAAATTATCCAGTGCCCAGGACCGAACCCCTGACCACCGAGTCTACAAACTTCTTTACTCATGGAGCTAACAACCACAACTCCACTCACACAATTTTTTCACGAATATATAGCTTAAAGAACTTCCTTCCGGTTAATTAACAAAATCTCTTTTGGCCCATTATGTGCCCCCTAATTAGTGTATAAATATTTCCTTCGGCACGATTGTTTTGTATATAAAACTCTAATTTCTGGCAGAGTTTGAAAGTTATAAGTCAATATTAAAAGGAGTTACGGAGTGAGTCATGTGCGTAGCTCCGGAGTCGATATTTATTCGTTTTTTACCTAATATTCCCTCTTTCCCAAAGAAAAATAATTATTTTTCTATATATAACACTTAATTCTCGTTTAAATATTGAAAAATAAATTTTAAAAAATAAAATAAAGTAGCTAGAAAAAAAAGTTAAAAATTATCCAGTGCCCAGGACCGAACCCCTGACCACCGAGTCTACAAACTTCTTTACTCATGGCGCTAACAACCACACCACCACTCACACAATTCTTTCACGAATATATAGCTTAAACAACTTTCTTCCGGTTAATTAACAAAATCTCTTTTGGCCCATTATGTGCCCCCAAATTAGTGTATAAATATTTCCTTCGGCACGATTGTTTGGTTTATAAAACTCTAATTTCTGCCAGAGTTTGAAAATTATAAGTCAATATTAGAAGGAGTTACATCAGTATTGTGGTCGTTGCGAACCGGGTGCGGTATTCGTATCCGCCAGCCATCTCTGGGATTCGCACCCAGTTCACCCTCATTGGAAGGCGAATACTCTATCCCTTGAGCCCCCAAAACTCATTGCATGTTATTTTATGCTTAATAGCCGTCGTTGAACTGCCGACCCAAATTAGAGTTATCGTCTACCAATGTTCAACTCCTTAGCCTTTTAATTCAGAACTCAATCCAGAAGACAAGGAAACTCCTGAATACAGTAATGGGAGAAATTTGCTTTCGTGGAGAACTTTTTGATAGAACTACCCCCGCATCTGCGTTACATGGAGAGGAAAACCACGAAAACGTCCCATGGTTAGCCTGACTCTAACCCATGATCCATCTACCACTGAGGATAAATTACGTAACATTGCAGGTTATTAGGGAGAACACAATTACCATTTTAAAATCGGGAGGGGAAAAAACTATATAACTATAAAGAACCTTTCTATATACATATTTTCATAGTAGTTTATTGACGTCACGCTTTAGATGAAATAAGCTTTCGAAAAGATTAAACGTGTTTTAATTTACAGTTAGATTCATGAAATTTAAAAAATTAACTGATTGTTTAACTTATGCATGTTTCTAATGTAGCGTACTTTTTTTGTTTATTGCATTTTAAAGTTCTTTTTTTATATATATTTGGCAAAATGATTTTAATAGAAATTCAGCATTCTTTTTTTTTCACCCGTGAGTATTTTGACAGTTAAATTAAAATGGCAATAGAATTAATTCCCTAAAAGACAAAATAATTTTCGTTTTTCCCCCCTTATGCAACACCTGGCAGATTGCCAAACTAAGTTAGGTTCATCGTTTGATTCTTCTCCTTAGTTTAACCTTCAGTTTAAAATTTAGTGATATTGAGTGAAATTTCAAACTGAGTTAAAATTGATATATTTTTAAGATTGCCTCATGATACATTTAATCTTTTGAGTGTATTTTGTAATTCTAAGCTCATAAATTTTAAATTGCGCGAGTTGGAATTTTAAATCGTTCAACGAGTTTAACAAAATAGCGACTTCGTAAAGAAGAGTTTTTCGAATATATTTATAATTTCAAGATATAACTGTAACAAAATATGAATAATTCTGTGTTTTTCTTTTTAAAAACGCTGCCCATAAGAATTTCAAATACGCTTAACAAGTTAAGAAAGCTGCCATTTAAAAATCGTGGTTTTCTGTTCTGAATAACCTTCAATATTTGAAAAATTTAATCTGTGAATTAAAAGCTGCAAAGTTTAAATAATTTCATTCTTAGATGAAGTCTTTGTTAATGCAGTCAATAAATTAGATAGTGTGGGGGGAAAAATGTCCTTTTCAATGAATTTTTTTCTTCTTATAATCCTAGAATAATCCTTTCCTATAACTCAATTTTTTTTCCTCTATAATTCTAAAATGTGTGCTCAATTTTAGAATTTTTGTTAAATATGATGTAAAAAAATATGCATCTTGTGGGTCACAAATTAATATTTAGGTTAGGAGTCATTCATAAATGATGTCTCACACATTTTTTTCCCAAGTATTTTTCATCCACCCTTTTATAACAAAATGTCACACTCACCATATCCAAATGTCACACTCACCCCGACCTCCTCTTGTCACTTACTACATAAAAATATATTTGTAGCTCTCAAAATATAAAGCATTATTTTATAGATTTTGTTTCCTATTTTATTTTTAAACAACTATGTGTAACAATAACGTTTGTGAGCACAGCAATAATATATATTATTTATAAACTTATTTTGATAAAAATAAAGTGCTTAAATTTACTGCTTTAAATTTTTATTTTTAAAGCAAACTTTATTATGCTACCCTTCCTTTTTGTTAGAAACTGTCACAATTTCACGAACCCTCTTCCTCCCCTCCACGTGTGACATCATTTAGAGGCACCCCCCATAGGTAGAAACAAAACAATATCGAAATGTTAAATCAATGTTCAATCGCTACGTTTTCTCCAGGGTGCGTATAGCGTTTTTAAAAAGTGCTTATTTTTTATTTACGTTATTTAAAAGCCCTTAAAGGTGCTTTTTTTTTATCCGGGATTTGTAAAAAGTGCTAGATTTTCTATCTTTTAGAAGGAGATTTTTTCTTTGCCGTATCGATTATTGTTCTAAATTACAAAAAATGCATGATTTTCATAATTTTCTCTGCAATATTTATCAGAAACTAGTTACTTTATCATGCTTACGTAAAGTCTTATTTTATTAAGCTTATTTTTGTTTTTTATGTTTTTAATGTGATTTCTGGTATTTTTACCATTTGTTATTTTACCTGACCTTACTTTTTATGTGTTTTTACCTGTATTTTTGACACTTTTATTGTTCGTTAATTTTACTCATTTAGGTGTTTCAAGCGCTTTTAACTTTTTCTGAGGATTCTGTTTTATTTTTATCTGTTTGATCTTTTCGATTTCGTAATTTTTTCCTATGTGTATCAATCTTTTTGGTTTTGATTTTACTTTACTGTAATTTGTAGTGCTTAGTTCACGTGACAACGGGTGAAACCCTTATCCGAAAACTCCTTCGGGGGTAGGTCGGTTACTATTAGTCTTATGTAGAGTCCTTGAAAATGATGTTTTTGAATTTTGTTGGTTTTATGTTTATAAATAAAGAACTTTAAAAGATATAAAGAAATAATTTTTTATACTCCACAGATCCTAATCATGATTTTTTTTTTTGGGAAAGTGATTAAAAATATCTGTTGAGTGCGAGAAAAATACTTAAACGGTGCTTATTTTTTGCTGAAGAATCTGGCTACTCACCCCTCAATGATAAATCGCAATAAAATAATGTTAAATAAATATTGGAAGGTAAGATGAAAAACGTCCAAACCAGTCAGATTGTTGAAAAAATTGTATTGTTTCTTTTTATAATGGCCTTTCAATTCCTCTCTTTATTTCTATGTCATAGTTTCCCGACAGGGGGGGGGGGATTATCTCAGTAGGCGGTGAAGCCCTTCTGCAGAGACCTAATAAGATTGTGGGTGATTGAGAGATGCTATTCATTTTCGGAAATTTTAGAAGATTGATCTATTCTATATCTTAATTAACTGTACTATTTTTCAAATTTAGAAATTTGTTACTAGAAAACTATAAAGTATGCAAATATTTGTTTGTTTTTAACACTTTTTATAAAGAATTCTTGAATGTATTGGTAAGATAGTTTATTTGTATAATTTATGTGTTTTTTTCTTTCTTTGTGTGATAATTCAAAGGGATGTTCTCAAATACCCTTTACCTCACATTTTTTGTTAACTCATAAAGTATACGTGATTAGTTTTTTAAAAATATTTCACTCATAGTAGTACTAATAAAAAAAATCAGGCGGTGGATTGCAGGTCCACCTAATAACATTTTTATTATATTGCCGGCATTGAGCAGTAGACGCAATTTTGAGTTTACGACTATCTATGTTCAACTACGTAGCCTTGTAATTTTGAACCCAGCCCAGAAGACAAGAGAACTCATAGATCAAGCATTGGGACAAACTAGCTTCCGCGGAGGTCTTTTTGATGAAACTAATTTGTATTTGCGTTATAGTGAGAGGTAAACCACGAAATTATCTCACCGTTAGCCCGAAGGCTGAGGTATACTAACCCTTGATCCATCTACCACTGAGGATATCCTACGAGTGCACTGTGTTCGGTGCGAGTCGGGACCGGAATTCGAATCACCCAGCACCTCTGGGTTTCCAAACTAGGGCATCTCATTGAGAGGTGAACATTTCTTTCTACCGCAGCTCTGATAAAATTTGTCAAAATTTTTTTTAAATAAAATATAAGAAAAATATTTAATTAAGTATTTAATTTTAAATTTCAAAATGATTCCGCTGAATTCATTTTTACGCAAAAACACTTAAATTATTTACTTATGATAGAACTCCGATGTTAAGCATCACTGGCTGCTGTCAATGTGCGAGTGGGTAACCACTTTGATCAGCCTGCGTAGGGACCGAGGATGCGCCGTATCGGTCCACGTTAAGCTATTCTACCATATAGTGCTCGACTTCGTGCGCAGGTCGTCGGCCTACCAAAGCAGGGGAGCCATCCCCTCTGCAGAGGATCAAAATTGCGATGATATGTCTTCGGATCATCCTCAGGGATGTTTCCCAGACCGTCGCCAATAGCCCATTGTGCAGCTCTAATGCGACGTCAATAAAGTACCTACCTACCTGCGTATGAGTTATTTTTACTAAAACTAGCAACAACAACAACAAAAAAACGTTTATAGTTTAAATGCATTAGCTATAAAATATATTTTCAATTATTTGAAAGAAAGGTTTCAGAAGAGCATCAAAACAAAAATGTTAAACGACTTAATATGGGACTAGAATGTTTATAACTTCTTATTCAATTATTTTTATTTTTCTATACGCTGGAGCTGAAAAGTTTTTCACTTGTGAAGAGGACGGTGACCCAAAATAAGTTGGAAAACTATGTTATACACGCTAAGAAGATTTTAGTCCCAGCTTCTTCAATAATTATCGTTATATTTTTGACGGTGTTAAACATTAATTTACGACTTTTTTTGTCTTCATTTCTGACAAGGATTCTAAAAATATATATATTTACCGCTTCTCTCACCAATATTTGTTGAAACAAATGCATAAAATCGACATTTTTTTTTATTTCATTAATAAGTACAAGGAACTGAAATGAAACATAGTAAACAAGTTTTAAGTTAAAATTTTATTTTTTTTTATTTGTAAAAAAATATTTAATTCACTATTAGTTTGCTATCCCGAGTTATCTCGGGAAAGTGAAGAAAATTAAACAGCAGTCTTTGTATGATAGTTTTTAAAAGTGACAACACAAATTGATACTTTACAACAGCCAGTGAAGTGATGTCCCATTTGTTTTACCATTTTTCTTCTATGTAATGTCATCAACCATCGTATAAACAATTACACAAAACACGTTTGCAGTCCCACAATCTAGCAGCAAAACTCCCAAACAACTTCTGATCACAGCAGAATTTTTTTTTTTAAATTTTTTTTTTTTTGCTTTTGGCAGAGTAAAAACGTAAGAAAACAAAGCGCACCGACAAATTCTGCTACACCCGAGTTTTCTCGGGATAATAATTATTTGCAATATATACATACCCGAGTTTTCTCGGGATAATAATTATTTGCAATATATACATACCCGAGTTTTCTCGGGATAATAATTATTTGCAATATATACATACCCGAGTTTTCTCGGGATAATAATTTTTTGCAATATATACATACCCGAGTTTTCTCGGGATAATAATTATTTGCAATATATACATACCCGAGTTTTCTCGGGATAATAATTATTTGCAATATATACATACCCGAGATTTCTCGGGATAATAATTATTTGCAATATATACATACCCGAGTTAACTCGGGAAAATAATTATTTGCAATATATACATACCCGAGATTTCTCGGGATAATAATTATTTGCAATATATACATACCCGAGTTAACTCGGGATAATAATTATTTGCAATATATACATACCCGAGTTTTCTCGGGATAATAATTATTTGCAATATATACATACCCGAGTTAACTCGGGATAATAATTATTTGCAATATATACAAACCCGAGTTTTCTCGGGATAATAATTATTTGCAATATATACATACCCGAGTTAACTCGGGATAATAATTATTTGCAATATATACATACCCGAGTTTTCTCGGGATAATAATTATTTGCAATATATACATATCCGAGTTTTCTCGGGATAATAATTATTTGCAATATATACATACCCGAGTTAACTCGGGATAATAATTATTTGCAATATATACATACCCGAGTTTTCTCGGGATAATAATTATTTGCAATATATACATACCCGAGTTAACTCGGGAAAATAATTATTTGCAATATATACATACCCGAGTTTTCTCGGGATAATAATTATTTGCAATATATACATACCCGAGTTAACTCGGGATAATAATTATTTGCAATATATACATACCCGAGTTTTCTCGGGATAATAATTATTTGCAATATATACATACCCGAGTTTTCTCGGGATAATAATTATTTGCAATATATACATACCCGAGTTTTCTCAGGATAATAATTATTTGCAATATATACATACCCGAGTTAACTCGGGATAATAATTATTTGCAATATATACATACCCGAGTTTTCTCGGGATAATAATTATTTGCAATATATACATACCCGAGTTAACTCGGGATAATAATTATTTGCAATATATACATACCCGAGTTTTCTCGGGATAATAATTATTTGCAATATATACATACCCGAGTTAACTCGGGATAATCAGAGAAGCGGTTAAGGGCGGACGATGCAAATCACCTGAATGACGGCTATTTTTAAAAGTAACGCTTTAAAAAAGAAAAAAAAAGGCGAATAAATTTAACCCTTTGCACTCGAGGTCCTTTTTATGTGTTAAACACAATTCACACACAGAACTGAGGAGGATATTATTGAATTAGTTTAAATAATTATTAAAAAGTATTTTTTATATTGAATTATCTTCGGATAAAGGAATTTTATAATCGTGTGCATAAATTTTACGATTTGATTAAAAAAATTTTTAAGTAATAGCGAAATACGCACAAAGTGACATTAACAATTATGGTCCCAAACTTTCAATCGCTCACCAGCCTAAATGTTTGGAACCCGTGTTTTATAGATTAAGGGCAACAAACCTCCATGCTTTGATGATGAAGAATAGAAATCCTTCCAAAAAAAATTACGTTTAATTCCGAGAAAATGCAGGTTTGTGTTTGAGTTTAGTTGAGTTATATTTCTTAAAAAGTGTGAAAAGTATAAAGAAATAAAAACTGAGGAGGATAAAAAAAAAGAAAATTAAATGTATAAAATGAGACACTAAGTAAAAGATTTAAATTACGACTGCAAAAATTCTTCTGATTACTTGCCAACTTATTAATTATTTAAAAACCGCTCAAAGTTACTTCCGCCCTCCCCTTTCCTTTCCCTTGCGATCCATTTGTGTTTTTCTATCTTTTCTTTTTAAAAGAAAATATCTCTTTTTAAGAGAGAAATTCTAATTTTTTCCATAGTTACCATATTTAAGCCATTATCTTTTTCATAGCTTCCTTTCAAACTTGCTAATTCACTAAGTGGGAATTTTTAGCGTAAGATACGCATTAAATTAATAATAGTACATAAAATAATGACGTCACGCCTGCAGGGGATGGGTGGAACTTCTTAAAACTGCAACAGTTTGTTACAAAGGGCAGGGAGGGGGAGTTCTGCAAAACGCATATTTCGATAAAAATTAAAGCTTTTAAAATCAGTAGATTAAATAATTTTTATAACTAGTTTTTGTACTGTTTATATATTTTTCATCAAAATATGTTGTTGTTTATTTACGTCGCACTAGAGCTGTACAATGGTCTATTGGCGACGGTCTGGGAAACATCCCGGAGGATGATCCGAAGACATGCCATCACAATTTTGATCCTCTGCGGAGGGAATGCACCCCCGCTTCAGTAGCCCGACGAACTGCGCGCGAAGTCGAGCACTTTACGGTAGCACAGTTTAACGAGGACCAATACCGCACACCCTCGGTCCCTACGCAGACTGATCCAAGTGGTCACCCACCCGCACACTGACCGCAGTCAGTGATGCTTGACTTCGGTGATCTGCTGGGAACCGTGTCTTAACGATCAGTCCACTGCGGGACTTTCATCAAAATAAGTGCACATGTTACCAATATTGCTATGATGCTTACAAATGTCATTAAAAACATACAGTTAAAATTTAAAAATAAAATGTGAAATGCGGTGCGCATTTTGTTTCTGAAATTGTTAATATGTTTATGTATTGTAGCGTAAATGCCTTTTTTTAAATATATTAAGTTTTAACGAAGTGATTAAAATAACTCATTTCCTAACTAAAATGCTTGCACACAATGCTAACTAACAATGTATTTTTTGTTTTTTTCTCTTAACGAGTAACATGTGATAAATAACAATCAACAGGTCAACCAATAATATTCTAACGGTTTTTCTTTCTCGATAAATAAATGTAATTGGTTTTCCAATGACATGTCGCTGGTTCAAAACTAAAACGTCACATCTTCAAGCATAACACGTTTGCAGATGTGTCGTTTTAGTTTTGAACCAGCGATGTGTATTGTTTTAAAATATTATCTTTCCAAGATGTATTTCCGCATATAAATAGTATTTCTAATTTGAATATGAATAACAAAAATCATATAGTGTTGAATTAGTTAAACTAATGTAAAGTAAATGTAAAAAAGTTATGGAAAAAAAACTTTTTTATTGCTTTGAACAAAATAAATATTAGGCATAACTTGTAAGAATCGAGTTGAGTCTCACACAATTTTCCTGATATTATGGAAAAGTTAATCTTACAATGTGTCGTAAGAATTTCTTAGATATTTTTTTCACAGAAAGCAGATGAAAAGACGATGGTTAATTGGATGTTCTTTTATTTCATAACCACCGTTGAACGGGTAACACATTTCTGAGTTTACGCATATCAATGTTCAATTCTGTTGCCTTAAAATATGAACCCAACCCAAAAAACAAGGAAACTCTGGGGACAAGTATTGCGAAAAACTAGCCTTTGTGCAGGACTTTTTGAAGAAACTAATCACACTTACGATAAGTCGGTATATATATATATATATATATATATATATATATATATATATATATATATATATATATATATATATATATATATATATATATATATATATATATATATATATATATATATATATATATATATATATATATATATATATATATATATATATATATATATATATATATATATATATATATATATATATATATATATATATATATATATATATATATATATATATATATATATATATATATATATATATATATATACTATATTATTGTATTGATATATTTTGCTTTGGCTATATTGATACATTATAAGAAAGCACTCCTTTGTCCGGATATAATCGTGTGAGCTGATAAGAAGATTATATCTTTCATTTTCCGGATTTTTTGCCTTTTTTTCGGATTTTTTTCCCAGTTTCTTGTTATTTTTATTATTATTTTTCTCCCCCCCTTTTTTTTCATTGTTCTGTAATTTTTTCCATGTTTTCTCTACATTTTGAACGGTAGTGATTTTTATATTTAATAACCGTCGTTGAACAGCCGACCCACTTTTGTGCTTGCGACTACTAATGTTTAACTCCGTAGACTTGTAATTTTGAACCAATCCAGAAGACAAGGTAACTCCTGGATCAGTACCCTCAGATGTTTGTTTTGTTATGGGAACATGAGGGATTTTGTGCATAGACAGATTTAACGTGCTTCAGTCACCATTTACTACACGGGGAGTCCTTGGCCGGCAAGGTTCGAACCCGCTTCCTCTTGGACATGGATCCAGCGCCCTATCAATCAGGCTATCCCAGCCATGGGCGGATCGGGATTTTGTGGGGCCCTGGGCTGAAACTACTTTGGGGCCCTAATAGCCATTTTGTCAAAAAAACTGCTTTCTATAGTGATGTAGATAAGTATATAGAAAAAAATAGGACAATAAAATAATTTTATTATTTTTTTTTTACTTATTTATTTTTATTTGTCTATACAAACAGCAACTGTACAACATTATTGCAAAAGAAATTGACAGGTTAGGTGTAGTTATGTTATATAAATTATAAGGCAACCTTTCTGCAATTTTGTGGTGCAAATTCCTTTATTTGTTCAGCACATTTTAAGTCCTTCGTTAAATCACAATTTATGAAAAAAAACTGATAAATGATTTAGTCGATGGTTCAACATTGTTGTCCTTTATTTGTTTTCTATGTATGACATCCTGGAGAAAGAGAGCTCAGCTTCACAGCTAGTGATTGGCAAAGTTAAAAAATCCTTAAGATAGTGTAGCATAGAAACATCATAGAATGATAGTGTAGAAAATATCAACAAATTTCAGTGGGATGAGAGGGTTGCTGGTAGTCAAGACAGTTATTAGTAAACTAAACAAGTTTGACACTTTGACGACGAGAACAAAAGTGCGGAAGAAAAAATTACGTCGGGAGCTAAGCGGCGCTGCGGGAAGTCCCCCGTAATAGACGCGAAAAAATACACTGACCAAAAACAAGCGACTGGTAATTCGCCGTTCCGTTCGATAGACGCGCACATGCATGGGTTGATTGATCTCAGGGTTGCCAAAATTATAATAGTTTTTTCTTTAAAATATTAGATATTTTTTTAAATTCAAAATATCACCGATTGTTTTCAGTGGGGACTGGGGCCCTTTGTATCCACGGGGCCCTGGGCTGCAGCCCAAAAAGCCCTTAAGTAGATCCGCCCCTGATCCCAGCCCTTCGGTAGTGATTTGTGTTAAAGAATTTAACTTAGAGCCGTGATGGCTCAGGGGATAGAGCTCTCGCCTCCTAATGAGGTTACCCTGGTTCGATCCCAGAGATAGGTGGTTGATTCGAATTCCACCCCCTGCTCGCACCGACCACAGTGCTGACGTGAAATATCCTCAGTAGTTGACAAATCATGAGTTAGAGTCCCTTTACCGTTAGGCTAACAGTTGGAGGATCTCGTGGTCTTCCTCTCCATGTAACGCAAATGCGGGTTAGTTCCATCGAGAAGTCCTCCTCGAAGGCAGATTTCTCCCAATGCTTGATCCAGGAGTTCCCCTGTCTTCTGGATTGGGTTCAAAATTACAAGGTTACGGCGTTGAGCATTAGTAGTCGTAATCCCAAAATTGGGTCGGCTGTTCAACGACGGGTATTAAAAAAATATATAAATAAATAAAAAATAAAATAATTTAACTTATTATTGCAGTCAATTAGCTAAATAGAGAAAAATAAACAAGCCTATTTTTTTTATCGCATTAACTTAAACAAGAATGAGTTTAATGCTACAAAATATAGGTTGGCCCGTAAAAACTGCCTCGATGTATATTTTTAGTACCCTTTTAAAAAATAGAAGTCATAAAAGTCTGCGTAGTCGTGAATTTAATAGAGAGGAAAAAAGAAAGAAAACGCTTTCAATCGCCGCCTGGGGGGATCGGTCTGAAAACATCAAAACTTGGTTCACTGACAGAGGAAATATGGAGACTTATAGAGCAATTATTAAAAACACCAAGTTTAAACCGTAATCGAAGTGGTTTTAATATTTTCTCTACCACCTTCATTGCTGTAATGGTTCGATTTTGACAAAGTTTTTTTTTTCTTTTTCTCTCTGTCTCTGAAATACCGATTTGAGACTTCTAATGGGCATCTATATTCTTTTTTCTTTTTTCGAAAAGAATTCTGAAAGTTTATAATAAAAGCTTTTTTACGAAGCACACCGCATGTTCTGTATATTTTAAATC
This sequence comes from Parasteatoda tepidariorum, assembly GCF_982258835.1. Lineage (NCBI taxonomy): Eukaryota > Metazoa > Arthropoda > Arachnida > Araneae > Theridiidae > Parasteatoda > Parasteatoda tepidariorum. The sequence continues at coordinate 112,863,450 of NC_141756.1, read as the reverse complement.
CTCGGATTTCGAATTCATAACAAACTTTTAAAAAGAAAAAATAATAATAAATCTAGCTCGACCTCTTCGTATTTCACTCAAGGAAAAAAGAAAAAATAGAATCCTTGAATATTAATAAATAAAATTTTTAATGTTATTTTAAATCATATAAGAAATATTTTCATCTCGAAAAATTAACATATTTTAGTCTGTTTTTTTATTCGTTTTTATGTGATAAGGTAAAACGAAATTTAATTCATCGCCGTTAAAACCAGCTAACAAACACTTTTTTTCCCCCACTACCATAAAAAAAAATTTCCAAGTATTTCTCTTTATTTCAAAAGAAGAATAAATCACGAAAAAAACACACTTATTATGGCACATCATAATCATATCTTGAAGGATGGGTTTTCAACACAAAAAGATTAAAATCTAAGTTCTTAACTAGAATTTTTAAAAAGATACTATGATCATCAATCATCGAATTGGCGACTTTTTCCCCAATGCAAATGTACATCATAACCCTCTCAAGTTCTGAGGTGCAAATTTCTACGCGCATTGTTGAATTTGATTGGTTAACGAATCCAAGGCTTATGTGAAGCGCTGTTATTGGAAATTTTAAATTTGTTTAATAAATAGTCGTTCTGTCTGTACATCTGTCTGTATTTCCAGGTAGATATATTAATTTTATTTTTGTAAATACAGTAGAACATCACTTCCGTTATTCTAAATAAAGTGTTTTTATCTGCAATTTCATGTATTTACAATTAGTATTTCTCAGTTTCTGCTGCCATAATGAAACAATTCATGAAATCTTTAAATTAAAAAGCACTCCTTTTATTGCTTAATTATTATAGTATTGACCATTTTACTTTAATAACAAATTGACTTTTTGTTATTTGATGAAGTTAGTTTTTTAGCTTAACTTTACAAATCTACTATTTGAAATGTGTGTTGTTTCTTGTGTTTTATTTATTTTCCTCCTACTATGATCAGCGGTGGTCTAAATTGAGTTTTAAAACTGTTTACATTTTCAAATATAATAAAATGTATTAATGTTATTTTAATATTCCGGTTATTTTACAACACTCAAATTAAAAGAATACTTTTTTATAGTTAAGCTACATAGAATTAACCATTTAATTTGAGTAACAAGTAAGCTTTCTGTTAGTTGCTTTAGTTTTACATTGCAAATCTGTAATTTGTAATTTTTGTTACTTCTTTTGTTTTTTATTCTTTCTATCTACTAATTTGCTGACCCTTGGCCTAAATTAAGTTTTAATATAGGTTACATTGTGAAATATATTAAAATGCAATTGGTAATTCATGATTTAATTTTAAGGTTATTTATTTTTAAGCTCAGTTTAACTGTATTAGTAAATATTCTATACATTTCTGTATTGATTTCCTTAGAAGATAAAATGCAATAATTTTTAAATTTTTCTGAAATGTAGGTGTAATATCAGTATATTATATTTAAAATTTGGTTTAATTATTCATACTTAACATTGTATGATTATAAAAATTCCTATGCTTTTATTAGTTGTGAATTAAATTTGTGATTTGTAGTTGTGTACCTGTTATATTTAGTTGTATTAATTAAAATTCATTTATATATTTTAATAACTCTTTACATGCGGATGAGATTCTTCCGCGGATTCGCGGATTTCCGCCGTTTTTCAGATTTTTCCATTTTTCCCGCTAATTTCCGCTGAAATTGTTTTTTGCACAAGTTAAAATGTTTTATGAGGAATTTAATTTTCCGCGGAGCGAAATTATTGAAGTCCTTATTCCTCCCTCTGAAGTTTCTCTAAAAATAATTTCCTTGGGATAAAACTGGTTGACCTTTCTTTATACAGGGATGAGATTTTTTTTGTCTCTCGAATTTCAGCCTTTTTATCAAAAACTCCGATTCTCTAAAAGTTTCGTTTTTTTTTTTTTTTATAAATATCCCGCTTTTTTTTTAAATTCAGTCGTTGAAGTAAAATAATTATATTTATTTACGATTTTCAAAGATAAACAGAAAATTCAATCTACGCCCTTCCGCATTTTTACTTATATTAGCTATTTTCTCCGATTTCACACACACTAAATAATATTTTCCGTATTTTTTATCCGTCGATGGATAGCTCGTATTTTCGTAATTCAGACGTCGCTGCTTCTTGTATTCTGGCATGAAAAAAAAAGAAGAAAAAAAAGAGAGAACAAAAATAGAGGTGTATTTGCTGTGAAAATATTCATTTGCTCATTCAATTAATCTTAAAAATTTTTATTTATTATGTCTAAACAAAAACAATACAAACACGCCTTTTAGAAATCCCAAGTCCAGACTCTGCAAATATCTTGATTTTTAATCACGCGATTTTAATATCAATCATCGATTTTCGTATTTACCTGATTTAAAAGTTGCGCATTGCGATTCTTATTTACGAGATTTAGAAATCCAATATCGTGTTTTGTATTGATGCATTTTTAAAATCGCGATTTCATTATCAAACCTCGATTTTCGTATTTACCTGATTTTAAAGTTGAACGTTGCGATTCTTATTCAGGCGATTTAAATATTGCACATTCGATATAAAGTTTCATATTTACGTGATTTAAAAGCCTCATATCGGGATTTATAATCACATGGTTTACAAGTTTAAAAATCGCACTTTTTTTGTCAAATTTTTGTTTATATATATATATATATATATATATATATATATATATATATATATATATATATATATATATATATATATATATATTTTCCTCTTGGATTTTCTTTACTTTCTGACTACTATCATCCCTGTAAGTGTCAATCTTAATGGTTCCTGGGGATGACCTCAGATATGATAATTAATTAGTGTAATTAAGTTACGAAATCAGGCACAAAAACGTACTTTCTCTGAATAAACATATTTTAACATATTTGGATTCTTAACCTTCAAAATATAGGGGGTAACCGCAATCTGGGAAATGTGGTCCCCATAGTTTGGTCAGAAGACAGATCCAAATTTCGGACCCCTTAATGTTAATTTCACTTTTTGCGTTTTTAGTCATATTTTTAAAAATAATAAAGCAATTCAAATAAAATAGCGCTCACTTATAAAACCCATTTACCCAAAGATAATTGCATGTGAAAAATAATTTGTAATAATTATTTATTATTTAATTTCATTGTGGATGAAAAAATTTTGAATTATGACGTATACATTTCTCTACATGATAGAAACTGAGAAAAATTAAAATTAATTATTTTTAAAAAAATAATTTGGCGACAATGAAGAAATATTTAATTGCGGCAATTAATCTTTAAATATGGTTAACTTACGAGGATTTGAATTACGCGCTCGTAGATGAAAATTTCATTCATATATTTTCGCTGATAACCGATTGCTAATCCTTTTTTTTAAAATATAAAATACGTTTTTTTTTTTTTTTTTTTTTTTTTTTTTGAGTTTTTTAAAAATTTATTCTTAATTAAATAAAGATTTGAATAAAGCATTTTATTGAATAAAAAGATTTTATTAACGAATGTTGAGTTTTATAACATGTTTCTGGTAGAATGTAATTATATATCAGCTTTTTTTATTTTAACTGTTTGTTTGTTCTTCTAATAATTGATACAATTTCAATAATATACCAAAGTATGCATCGATTTGCAATAATATGTTTATCAATTTTTTCAATATCTATTATATGATTATTAATACGAATGCGTAATCAACATTTTTAAGCATTTTAAAACTTCTTTACATCTCATATATCGCCTTAATCTTAACATAAATTTGCAAATTACCTGTCTGCACGTGTTATTTTTCTAACTTTTTAATTAAATTTTAACGTTTCTGAAAATCTTATTTTTTATGCTACCATATATATTATTTTTCCATTAATATACGAATCAATTGTTTTAGTACTTTAATTTATGTTTTCCTTTAATATAAAATTACTTTTTAAATTATTGTTAAGTTTTTATTGAAAGAAAACTTAGAATTACTGCCAGCTAGCTGAGAATTAAGTCTTGTTAAGAAAGAAATTAAAAATACTCTACTGATCAATATCATTCGATGCAGAACAGCTGACTATTTACTAAGCATACTATTGTTTTCGAAAAATGAAGATAAATTATTAATTTTTTTTTATTGTTTCTTATTTATTTGAGTAATGAAAAGTAAATGCGTATGTGTGCACAACAAAAAAATACAACACATTGTTTTGTTTTTTAAAAAGTCTATGGGCATACAATTTTATTTTGCCGTTCAAAGTTATTCTTGCCTGCTAACTTAAAGAAAGTTACCCTTTTCTTTTAAAAAGTTGAAAATATCTGCTTAAAAAGTTGTTTATATTATTTCTCAACTTTTGCGCAGTTCAAAAAAAATCCTATATCAGGAAAATGTTCGATATGCCTTGTTTTGTTTTGTCTTTTTCTAACATTAGGATTTTTTCTACTTAAAAAACCTATAATAATAGATTTAATGCACGTTTTGAAGAAATAATGAATACAAATTTGGATCTAATATTTCGTAATAAGGAAACAAGAATATTAATAATTCATTGATAATTGTTTCAATGCACCGAAGTAGTTAATTCTTTTCGAAACAGTTGGACTTGCAACTATTTAACTTCGATTCTTTGAACTAGGGATAATTTCATACATGTCATTCGACTTTAAAATTTCAAATATAAAATGCAAAAATTACACAAGAAGGCGTCAGCTGGCTTTAATTTTAGAAAACGAACAAAATCGTCGGCAAAAGAAGTTATCTAATGAAAAGAATGTCAGAGTTAAATACTGTAACAAGTGTTACTCTTGTTTAATTAAGGGTATTATAAACCTAAATTTTCCTTTCTTTTAACTTTTTAAATTATTTTTTTAACAAACTAACGAAATGAGTATGTAAATAATATTAATTCGTTTTACTAGAAATCAAGTTTACTTAGTATCATTCGCAAATCATATGAAGAGCAAATTCTTGAGCTCAGGTGTAGGGTAGTAGGGTATTTCATGCGTGATCAGCAGTTTCAAAAGTGAACTCTTATATTAGAAGGCAGCTAATTTCTTTAAAAATTCTAATTTGGAAAAATACTTGTTATTTTACAAATGTTATAAAGCATGTGCATTCTTTAAATGGTTATTTATATAATTTTCACATTGGTTATTAGTTTTCCGTTGATGAAGCAAAAACGAAGACCCTAGTAAGCAGCCAAAAATTAAATCATTATGAATTATTATCTTTTAACTTTTTTTGTAATTCTCTAACCTTGCTATTTAAACTCTACGATCCGCTGTAATATGTTTTTGTTTGAGTCAAAATATTGGCATTTTTTATATTTTTTACAGTTAGCAACATGGTTCAAGAAATTAACATTTTTAAAAATTTGAACTCATTTTTTCAAGAAGCGAATCTCTAACAATACTTCAGCGAATCATAAAAAAATAATTTAGCGCAATTTCTTAGTTAGTTTATCTTCTAAATACTCCCCCTTTCACTGATGTTTTTTTAAGGTCAAGTGCCACTTCCCGGTATACATTTGCCCGGTATATCCTACACTGATATTTTTTTAAGGTCAAGTATCATTGCCCGGTATATATTTGCCCGATACTCCAAACACTGATGTTTCTTCTAATCTATCGTCAGTAAGTATTAAAATATCGAATAAATGTAATTATATCCACGAATAAATTAATATCAAATCGGATATAATAAATATTTCGGACATTCAAAGCGACTATGTGATTGTCAATATTCACCGGTGAAAGTCAACAACCACCGATTTCGGTCATTCACAGTAACATGTTTACATAATAACCTCATCAGGACGTTTATTTCATACTTTGCCTAAATAGCATCCGGCATTATATATAATGCCTAGGAAATTTGTGAAATATAAATCATTTCATACTTTGCCGGCTAGTTTCAGGCATTATATGTAATGCCGGATTTCATACTTTGCCGGTAACATATATATTTCAATTTTGTCGAAAAGAAATGCCGTGAATTTTACAAAACCTTCTGATTGCGCATCAGAATCGTGACCCAAATTTTTTTGCAGGATCTCTTTTTTTCTTTTCCTGAAAGGCTTGAACTGAGGTGTAAAAGCAATTAGCCCTACAACTCTTCATAAATTTATAATAACTTAAGTAAATTTGGTTTTAGTACAGCATTTTTATTCAAATAACATCTTTAAAAAAATAAGAAATGTCAAATAATAAGTTCAACGTTCAAATTTTGAAATATTGGAAAATCATAAATAATTTCATTTCCATTTCTTCATTTTAAATTAAAATTTTATTTTCAAAGTATTAAAAGGAATACTATTTTCTATGCCCAAAGAGCAGATCCAAAAATTCTCTTCTTGGTTGCCTATAGCAACAGAGACACACGTTATGACGTCTCGTCATTCATTCAGCTTCTTTATGGTTGTTTTAAATTGTTTCATTCTATGTCGAGGTAATTTGGCATTTTTTTTAAACTTTTGCCATATACATAAATCTTTATTGCGACCCATTTTTCGATCCAATTTTTTCGAAATTTTATCTACCCCCTTATTTCAAAGGTCAGCATTCCAAATATGTAAAAAGAAAATAGATGTTTATTCAGAGAAAGTACGGTTTTATGTCTGATTTCATAACTTAATTAATAGTTAGCACTAGTTAATTAGCATATTTGAGGTCACCCCCAGGAACCATGAAGATTGATACGTTCGTGAAAATCCGACCATTAGAACAAAAGTTATTCAAAGTGATTCATTTTTTTCTTTTGCTGACTGTACCCTACAGTTTTTGTTTTCATAAAACAAAATTAATGCTATATTTTTGTTTTTAACTTTGAAGACGTAGTTTTCAGAAAGTTTTATGCGCACACTTTGCCATAAAATAGTGGGGACTAACTACGTCTTTGAGCAATCTTACGTAGGGCAAATTTAATCGACCACTTGGCAACTAATTATAACAAATGGCGTTAAATTGTTTGTTTCATATGCAATCCGATCACCACCTTTTTCGCCAAAAATGCAACACGTGTTTTCAGCATCTCGTATTATTTATTCTAAGGGAGAGATGTAATCATTCCTGGAACGTTCAATTTTTTTACGCTATTCCAAAATTTCTGGGGAACAAAGGCTTCATTCGAGCTGAAGTTAATTTAATATTGTTTTTTGCTTCTTTTTAATCCTTAAAAAGAAGCAATTTTGTTATTTTTAATATATTTACCTTCTAATATTTAAAAGTAGATTAAATAGTATAATCATTGTGTTTATGATTGTTTCAGATTTATTTTGTTACGTATACATTTCATGTTGTTTAATATACATGAATTTTATGTTTCATTCATTTCGTTATGTTCAAAACCTCAAACCTTAAATTTTATTTGTTAAAAACTTTATATACACTACATAAACCCACTAGTGGAGGTCATAAATTTTTTCTTAATTTCAGAAATGAACCCTTTAGCGTTTTCCATGTTCTTCAACAAATATTTTTAACATTTTAATTTAATAGTAATTATTTTAACATGATTTTTGAAGTATCACATTGAGCCGCGATGGCTCAGTGATAGAGCTTTTGTCTTTCAATGAGGTGAACCCGGGTTCGATCCCGGCGATGGCTGGTCGATACGAATTCCGCACCCGGTTTGCATCGACCGCAGTGCTGACATGAAATATCCTCAGTGGTAGACGGATCGCGAATTGCCAAAACATACCGTAGATTATAAACTAGGCGATTGCAAGTGGAATTGGCGATGGATTACGCGTAAATGTGGTGGAAGAACGAAATTACATTAACCTAAGCAGTGAAATTCGATATTTTTTTTCTCCTCCTCGACTAGCCATGATGAATAAAAATAACTCATTAATTCATTTTAGTAGAGAATTAAAAAAGAAAATAACCTTTTTATTCTTAGGATCACGTTATAAATAAACTGTATTTATATTTTATTAAGCGCAATAATTTATACTAGGAGGCTCCGCCCCCTGCTCGCTGACGCTTGCCAACCCCCGAGAATTGCCAAGCAATCCTATGTGGTTCACGCCGTGAACCATGGCTCGCTGCTCTCGCTCGCCAATGAACACAATGTTCTAGCACAAAGACATAGTATATTATCATCAAAGACATAGTATTGTACTTATGTAGAAGAATTCTATCAATGTTCTTATTGACTTTTAAAAAAGTATATTAGCTATTTAGATTGTACATGGTGAAAAAATCAAAACATTAGCTAAATGAGAAACATGTCAGCAAAATAAATTATCAAATAATGCAGTTACTCACCTAAACTCAACTGAATGTGTATAATAAATTAGTTAATGCTAGAAATTCTGAAAGTTTTAGAAAAAAAATTTATTATTTAAAAATATAAACTTTAAATCCTAACTTTTCCTTGTGAGATAATAACCCTCAAAAAGTCTTTCATTTTCAAGAACACAAAAATTTGTTTTATCGCCAAATGAAATATTTTTTGGTGATCAGCATTATTGAAATCAATTTCTAAATTAATTAACATTTGTGATAAAGTACATAACATTTTAGAACAAAATAAGGATGTTTTACATACAATAAATTAAAATGCATGGCTGTTAGCATTACCCGAGAAATACTACGTGGAGGTCGCCATGCTGCATTTCTAATCGGGGAGTTTTGATTTTGGCAGTTCCCCTTGCCTACTGCCAATAGAAGTTTCAATAAATTTTTTTTCCAAAAGACATTTTTTTCTGCAAAGCTCTAAGAAATTAACACTAAGCATTCAGAATTTCTTTGAAAACACAATTATAGATTGGCATCTTAGAGCAATTACTGAAAGGCTGTCAAATGACTTAACTCTTGACAGGCCAACATAAAGTTGTCCATGACTAAAAACTTGCTTAGTCAATACTAAACTGATTTTCTCAAAAGTCTGACCTTGTGACTTATTTATAATCATGGAGAAGGCCAGCCTAATTAATTCCTAATTGAGTTTAAATTAAATATTATCATGTTTTTAGGGCATGAATCTGAATTGAACAACCTGATAATGCTCACTCTGGTTATTGTTTCCGTTTTTAAAAGCGCTATATGTTGAGCCACCTCATGTGACATTTGCCATGTGACATTTTTAGCAGCAATCATTGGTCGATTTTCTAACATTGCCATTCGGGGAGCTGCAATGAGCCTTTTTTTTGGTGCCGTGTAAGAGAAATATATATATAGATTTTATAAAACGATCTAGTTTTTTGATATAACAGATTTAATTTTTTTTGCAAGAATTGTGTTTGTGAAGAAATAAAAATAATTTAGTAATGAACCAATCACAAAAAATAACGTAACATTTTAATACCATGTTTTATTGGAACGCTATTTTGAAGAATTAATTCTATTTAACTTTTATGGTAAGAAAACATAACCTGTTTTAATTAAGTGACTTTCTCTGTTAAATCAATCTTGATAAAAGAATAATGCAAACTTTTTTATGAAATTTTTTTTTAGAAATTAACAAAGACATATCATTTATTAGAAAAAAAATTGGAGTATTCAAAAATGTTATCACGCATGTATTGCATGTAATTTTTACTCTAAAGAGTAAAAATTTCATGCAAATGAAAAAATCGATATTTTTAAAATTTCAAAGTAATCGGAAATTCGCTAGTGAAAAAAGAAATATGTGAAATAATTTCAAGAAGGGAAAAATGTACAAATGAAGGGATTTTTCTTCAATAACCTATATCGCGTTTGTTTTATTACTAGAAGCATTTATTGTAAAAAAATATTTATTAAATAACTTTTTTTCCAATGGGATGAGATCTTAAACTTCGTGAAAAATTGATTCAATTCCTTAATATATATAGAAGTCCATAAATACTTCATTTATTATGGAGGTCATAGATACCTTGATACTCTTTCAGTATAAGAATAATAAATGCAATTAATAGAAAATGCACAATTTTAAAAATATATTTTATTTAAATATATTGTGTACAGGTTATTCTGCAGCGATCATACGTAGCATAAATTTATAGATTCCTAAATACTGTTATATGAATTAGGTAATTAAAAACATAATAGAAAAATAACAGAATTAAAAAATAATATAATTAAAAAAATTTTCAACCTTTAATTAAAAACTTCCTGTTGTCAAGTATTAATACTAATTATAATTTTTAACAACTTTTTTGAACAAAAATTTTTAATTCTCAAACTTAATACTATCCTTCATATAAAAATATCCGAAAATTTGTAAAAGAAAAACTATATTTTAAAATTGAGCCATTGGCGACAACAGATGTCAGATGTATATACTGAGTTTAAATAAATCATATATTATAGAACTCACATTTAGGACTTAGATCAATTTATTATCAGTTCATAAGAGTGTTTTTTAATAAATAAATGTAGTGATTGTTTGATTTATAATTGTAAGTCCTGAGTGTTTAATGATAAGTTATGTTTCCTTTGAAATAATTTTTGAACTATGCAAAGCAGGTCGACATTCATTTCAACTTAAAATATATCAACTTAACTTTCAATAACTATAGATAAATAAGAAACAAAAATTAGATAAAAACTTTCCCAGGATTAGATAAATACTTTTAGAAAAATACCTTCTAAATAAGATTTAAATAAAACGCAATCACTTCGCCTGAGTGATTTTGTAAAGAATTCTAATCTTTTTAATTTTACAAGTTAGGTGAAAAGTAAATATTTACAATAGTGGTAGAGAATTAAGGAAATTCTAAATTAAATGAACATTAAAACATTGAGTGCAAAAAATTTTCAATTCACTTTAAAGTTCACTGGAAAGTTCCCAAGATATGGTGAAATGCGCTAAAAGTAAAGTTAACACTAAGGGGTCCTAACATTGCATTGCTTTCCTGACCAAACTATTGGGATAATATTTCCAGATTGCTGCAACCTCTATATACTGGGGCTCAAAAATCCGAATACGCAGGAAAAAAATTTCTCTATAATTCTCTATAATTTGCTGCTATAATTAGGGAATTTCTATTGACAAATTCAAGTAATTTTTTTTTCCGGAGCAAAATGCATTTTTATTTAAAAGGGAACAATACTGATTTAATATTTCTACGATAAAAGACTCTCTAATCGCTAACACCGATGAAAGGAAAAAATTTCGTTCTTTTTTTCTTTTCCACAAAAAGTTTAAAACTTAAATTGTTGTTCTTTCATTATAAAGCAATCGTATAATATTCTCGTATCATGTAAAACTTTATAACGAAGTTACTTTTCTACCGTTTTGCAGTTATAAAATGACATAATTATTAAATTCTACTTGCATTTTAAAATGTAATACTCAATTGTTCAATGAATTTTACGATTATTATTATAAAACTGTGTATAATGAACATTTCAACTAAAATAATTAGTACAAAATAGCTGCTAAAAATTCTCTTAAACATTTATAAATATTATATATTAATAAATTTCAGCTTTTCGCATTATTGCTAAATAATCTCTACGTCGAAAAATATTTAAAGAATTTCATAATAATTGAAAATTAAATAAAAATTTTAAAAACATTGTAAATGGTATTCGAGCAGAACCATTAAGTTTAATTAATGAGTATGGAATTGGAAACAAAGTCTCTGCTAAACAATAAAAAAAAATTTTTAATCTTTTAAGTAAACAAACTTTATTATAATAATCATTTCATTACAAAGGATTAAAGGTTATTGTGAAATTATTAATTTTAATTAGTGGATGAGTAGGAAAAGAATTTTCACTACTCGAAATACATTTAATGAAAGTTATGAAACTATGGAATATGTAATAATGTGTAATTTTTCTATCTTAGTTCTATTACGACCTTTTAAAAAACACTAATAAACACAATTTAGTCAACAGATACAAACGATTATGTCGGTGCTATAACAAAAAAATATGCTTTATATTTTATTTGATGCAGAAGAATCAAATGAAGACCCGCTTAATTGAAATGTCGCACCCATATCTAACTTGTTGAATGTTATGCGATACCGAAAACAAAACAAAAACATAAGCACACAGCTGTTTGGCGATTTGCGAATACGCTCCTTTAACGCCAATAGAAATTTTCGCCAACCCTTTACAATCTGCGGTATGTTCTGGCAATTCGCAGACGGATCCTGGGTTAGAGTCCCCTTGCCGTCAGGCTAACCGTGGGTGGTTCTCGTGGTCTTCCTCTCCATGCAACGCAAATGCGGGTTAGTTCCATCAAAAAATCCTCCACGAAGGCAAATTTCTCCTAATACTTGATCCAGGAGTTTCCTTGTCTTCTGGATTGGGTTCGAAATTACAAGGTTACGGAGTTGAACGTTAGTAGTCATAAACACTAAAATTGTGTCGGCTGTTCAACGACGATTATAAAATAAAGTAAAAAGCATCACATTCATGAAACTGAATTTTGTATGGGAGTCAGCTACCCGTATAACTCCTGCTATGAATCAAACTGAGCTGTAAATGGGATTAACTTAAATGAAAGACACATATTAAATTGGGAAATAGGGCTTTTACAATGTTTTATCAAGAAGTCTGAGGAAATGCTTTGTTTTAGTTTGAAAAGTAAAGGGGTAACGCTGTATTATATTGGATTTACTTTTATATTTACTTGGAAATAAGGAAGGTTTTCAGATAGTTCCTAGATCAAGTAAGCAAAAAAATAAGATGAAAAAAAGATATAACAAAATTTTAAGAACTATGAGTCTTAAATGCGCTAAAAAAAAGATCAACCACCGCTGAAAATATTACCATGTCTTTTGAAAATGATAAAGCACTAGGATTTTTTTGTCTTTAAAACAAAATTATTAATATTTGCATAAATAAAATTATTTTCTTCTTTTCTGGTCATAGTTACATAGTTTAACAAAGTTTTTAAAATTTGTATTCTATTTATTTAGTTAATTGTTATTTACTTAGTTTATATATAACTTAGTGTTTTTTAGCAATTCAGACAAAATCAATATGAAAGAAACATATACAACAGTATGTTATATGGCTTTATTTGAATTCTCATTTAAATTAATTATCTCCACATAAATGCATTCAAGGTGTGATATAAAGTTATTCTTATATAAATCTATCTGATATAAATTCAATCAATTCGATAAATCTATGTGCATTTTTTAGGTCCTCATTTAAACAAATGTTTCCTCCTAATAATTGTCTCCATTGGGAATATAGAATTATCTTCATAGAAAGTCATTCTGTGTAGAATTATAAATGTTGTCAATTTCGAAAATCAGTATTCCTTCATCAAGTCCTCGGATGAATCACTATATCCTCATAGTAATTGTCTCTATTAGGAATATAGAATTATCCTTGAATACATTTGATTTGTATGAAATAATAAATGTCATCGTCATCAATTCAGTAGAGTGTCAATTTTAGAGTCTCTTATAAATCAATATATCCTCATAGTAATTGTCTCTATAAGGAATATAGAATTATATCCTCGCATGAATTCACTCAATATAAAATTATAAATGTCACCAATTCAGCAAATCAATTTGCCTTCATCAGGCCTTTGTGTAATTCGATATTTCCTCATAGTAAATGTCCCTATCAGGAATATAGAATTACCCTTGTATAATTTCACTCAGTGTAAAATTATGAAAATCATCATTTCAGAAAATTAATGTCACTTTTTTAGGTCTTTGTATAAATCCATGTGGCCTCATAGTAATTGTCCCTATCAGGAATGTCCTCACATAAATTCACACAGTCTTAAATTATGAATGTCATTACTTCGGCAAATCACTATATCCCCATAGTTATTGTCTCTATCAGGAATATAAAATTTTTCTTGTATAAATTCACGCTCTATAAAATGCAAATTTCACCAATTCAGAAAGTCGTGCTTTTTTTTTAGGTCTTCATATAAATCAGTGTGTCCTCATAGTGATTGTCTCTATCAGGAATGTCGTTGTATAAATTTACTTGTATAAATCCTTGTCTAAAGCCATAAATACTTCATAATCATCCATAAATCCATGAAAATTCATCATCGAATCAATTCATTATCCATCATATAAATCTGTAATGAATTTTTCAGTTCTACAATGAACTGTTTCTCCTTATCACTGAAATTAAAGAAATTAATTATAATTTTAATGAATGCAAATGTTTATATCGATGTATAGCATCTTAAAATTTAGATTAAAAGCTTTTAAATGTGCTGAATATAAAAACCTTTAGGGTTTATTCCTAATTATATGAAGGATATATTCCAAAACATATTCACACCTATTAGAATTCCTAATTATGAGGTTTTTTGAATTTTTATTTATTTATTTTTGTTAAAGTTTGCACAAAAGTATATTATCAGAATTTAAAACGTTCATTATATAAAATGACACACTGAATCTGAGATTTTTGTTAAAAAATTAGCTTTATTGCAATTCTAAATGTGAATTTTAGATGGGTTTTTTTAAAGTATTTGTCATAAATCTTTATTTAATTTTTGTTTAAAATAACTTTCTAGTGCAACAAAAGCAAAAAATTAAAATTACAATTAGTTGAGGCGAACACATACAGATTAAGATCCAATTGGACATGAAGAAATACGCGTTATTTATAGATCTAAATTATTCAAACATAAAATTTTAGTTTAGTTTCTAATTTTGATACATTTTATTCCCTCAAAGTTGTAATAATAATTTAGGACAGTTTTAGAAATATGTTGCAAAACTGCAATTTTGTCATACTTTTTAAAGGTGCCTCATTTAAAATATAAAATGAAATCAACGAAGAATGCCCAAATAATTTTCCTTTTTATTTTAAAAAAAGAGATAAGTAGTAAAATAAGTAGTAAAATGAAATTTTAAGTTGTTTAAAACATTATTATTTTTTAAGTTAACTTTATGAATGTGATAAATTAAGTTTTTTTTTATATAATATAAGTTTCATGTAGGTAAAATATAAGTATTTTTTTAACTTCATGAAATTTAGAAAAAAATTGTTTTTGGATTTATAAAACTTTAAAAAGCTTTATGAAATGAATTCTATATTAAACTATTTTTAACACAAATACGCATTTTGGTATAACTATATAATGTGATAATTTCTAATGACATATAATTATCCTCCATTACATAGAGATTTTTCAAGGTCGTAATGTTTATTTTAGCATTGTAAAAATGCGTACTTGTTTATTTTCAAGTAGAAAAATAATATTAATTGCTTGATTTGAAAAATGTACTGTAATTTTAATATCTTTTGAAATCAATATAAAAAGTAAAAAAAAAAAGAATTTGATACTTTATAAATATTTGCATATTATTTATGTTTTATTGCAAATGTATTGTACTTATTTATATTATAACAGTAAATTAAATTTAGAACTAATCAAACTAAAATTGAAAATCTTATTTTACCTAAGTTTATCCCAATCATCTAATGAGCTGAATATCCCATTCTTTTCACTCATAGCTGAAATGTCAATATTTGGGCTGTCAATATTTAGGATGTCAATAATCAGGACGCTAATAGTTGGGCTGTCAATATTCGATATGTCTATATTCAGGCAGTCATTGTTCAAGAGTTGTCAATTTTTGAGTTGTCATTATTCGGGATGTCAATATTCGTGATGTCGTTATTCGAGGTGTCAATATTCGGGTTGTCAATATTTGGGCTGTCTATGTTCTAGCAGTCACTACTCTAGTTTCTGTTCTTGGTGTTATCCTCTTTATTGAAAAGGGCCAAGATACGTTCGTACTCCACTTCAACCCATTCCGTGTACTTCAAGTACTCCTCGTCATCAAATATTTTAATCTCACCGTCATCGGTTTGAAGTTCATCAGTAGAGCATTTTAGCTTTTGGTCTAACAGCACATTTCTGTTTTCAACCAATAAAATGTCTCCATTTTCCTGATTGGACTTCTTAGATTTCGTCTTATCTACAAAATAAAGAAACTGAGTTAAGAATAATTTTTTTTATTGAAGTATCATTATTTCATTCAAAAAAGAAAAAAAGTTTGGCTTTAAGTCTATTTGCAATAACTTTGAAAAAGAAAAAAATATGATTTGTATAAAAACATGTAATACATTATTCTTATATAAATTTTTTTTCAAGCAATTTTGGAGAAAATATATGTCTATGAAGTATTATTCAATATTTGTATTAAATAATAGTATTACCTCGTTTTATTAGTCTATTTTTAGATTTCAAACATTAAACAATTATTCATTTTTTTAAAATTAATACTTACCCTTTCTGGATCTCCTCTTATTTATCCAATTTCGAAAGGCAGTGAACACTTCAGGTAGGTTCACTTTTTTATTCCCTTTCTTCTGTTGAAGGACTTTTGGAACATGAAACCAACTCTTTCTTTTTTTAGAACCAATTTTAGATGATGATCCATCGATTGGCTCATCTTTGTCAGATGTTTTGACTTTCTTTTCACCTTTTTTTCTGGATGCAAAGCCTAATCGACTAAACCAATTCTTATTCGGTTCTTTCTCAATTTCCTCAAAAGTTGAGGCGTCCAGGATATTTTCCACTTTTGTACGGCCGAAGAGGCTGTTTATAAGAGTTGTTTCATCCACGTCCTGGTGACGTTTTCGATTTTTTCTTTTCAGCTCAAGTGATTTGGCTCTTTTCATCTCCTCGATCCATGCACTCCCTTTGTCTGAAAAGCAGAAATTCTTGTTTAAGATTACTTATGCAGTTGTGGCAACTATTACGATTTATTCATAATTATTGTGATTTCGTAGTTTAGAATATGGTTGAGTAATATAAAATACGTTTTTTGAGAATTTTCGTAGCAATCGGTTAGTAATGAATTTTTATTATTAATTATTTAATTTAGTATTTATTGGTTTCCCATATCTATTGTTCGCAAAGAATACTTCCATGAGAAACAATAAATTAAGGTTCTACTGTATTCAATTTTTTTACTGTGACTCATAGAAAGTTTGCGAGCTATTTTTGTGCACTTTTTGTATGGTGCAAAACTCTATAAAAAAATTCAAAACTCCAATTGCATTTTTTAAAATAGGTTTAAAATGTGCCCTGGTAAGGTTACTCCTCCATTCTGGATTACTTATAAATAAGATAATTGAACATTATAGTGCATATAATAATGTCTAAAATAACTACAGCACATACAGCGATGCCTTCAGTGATGCTTTCAATTATGCAGTCTATCAGAACCGTTACAAGTGCGAGCCATTGTTCTTGCAAAGCAGTTGCAAGGGTCAGAAGCGGGTGATTGAGAGCGGATGCACGTCTTCCTAAAGCAATCCAAACATCCTCGATAGGATTCATGTCCTGTGATCGTGCTGGCTACTCCACGTGCTGAATTGTTTGTTGCTGAAGATAGTCATCCACGAGGCGTTACCGACCTGTTAGTTAATCCTAACCTATTGCGCACCAGCATAAGAGTGCATATAAACATCAAGGATGTCATCTCTATTCTCGTGAGCATAGAGATGACATGCAGGTCTGTGCGCGTCCACCTAAAGTGATACCACCCCTCCCCCACACAGACAATGCCTCATTGGTATGCATCTTTTTTACGGATGTTTGATGGATTATATCTGATTCCAGGTTCTCTCTTAATTGACAGAACGCCTGCTATCGCTTTGGAAGCTAAACCTGGACTCGTCTGTGTAAGTAACAGCCATCTAATGGATGTGTCGCTGCACCTACCTCAAGTATTCCCTTCTATGGCGTGACAAGAGTGGTACGCAAATGTCTGGTTGCCTAGTAAACGAATATATCGTTCGTAAAGCTTTCTACGCACAGTAGACGTTGGGAAGATCTGAGTTGACTCGGAGTAGCGATTCTATTCCTTGGTGCTCATAACAACAAATGTCGATCATCTGTGTTCTTCGCAGCATTTGGCTGTCTTTGGCTGAGCCTTCTGGATGCCGAACCTCTAGTTAGAAATTGTTGCCAAAGTCCATGAGCCACAGACTCACATTTAGCTATCTGACATTGTCCTGCCTCTAGTCTTCCAGTAGATCTCCATCGCAGTTCTTCGGACAAATGACGCCTGGAGGACACTGTTTCAAATTGGTTATCTCAAGCTTCTAATTTCGGAAATGCAAAGAAATTCGCAGCGGTACATACAATTTTATTCTCATTGCAGCTGAAGTCATTCCATTGCAGTGCCACTAATTTACATATTGCAGTTTTACTTGGCAATTCTTATTCAACAGCATGTTCAAAATTCATTGGCGTTGACTTATTTCGGGGAGATTATCGCTATTCTTGTAATTTTCCCTTTATTTAATTATAACTAGTGTACATCAGTGAGAACATATTCTATAAAAAGATTTTCAATAACTTATAGTCACATTAGTATGTACTATAAAAATAAATTACCTGATACATATAATAGAAAAGAAAAAAACTGAAAACCTTTTTTTTTTATTTATTTATAAAATGTTTTGCCGAAAATCAAGCACTTGCTTATCATTGTTGAGAAGGATTAGAAATTTAATGAAATATACGTAATAATATTATGTATACTCACATTCCGGGGGTCGTGGTCGTGGGTGCTTCATTCTCTCCAACTTCCAGTGGTGTATCAAAGTATTTTTGTACAATTCGCTCATTTTATCTCAAATGAAATCTTAAAGCTTTAAAAGTCAGACGCTAACTTTCAAAATGGTTGTAACAATTGTAAAAGTAGCTTTTTAATACCTTCGGTTGTCATTGTTAACAATTTCATTTTAACAAACGATTAAGCAAAAATAAATTTTTTAACTATTGTTGTGTTAATGCTTCACTGTATTGGTCCTTAAACTTACATATTGTTATAATCCCCGTACATTATTTAAGAAGAAAAAAAAGGATTATTCTAATTTAATTTGTAAAAACTTTCTTTGTAGGGGAGGGAGATTTTTCACGATTCTTCAAAAAGAGATTTATTAACTTTCCCGCATTAATTTTGCTTATTAGTACATAATTATTTCCCCCATATCAGTTACTAATTATTAATAGGTTTTAAATTATTTAGTTTCATGGAAAAGAGTTTTAAAATACTATTAACAAAATAAATGTGGAGTTTCAAATAACTTTAAGATACTGACTCTATGACGTAGCCGACGCATAACATCCACGTTGATCAGTGATTTTACCTGACATAATGAATAAAAAACAATTAAATGTGGGGAAAAAGCTATTTTTTACTAATACTAAATCATGAAAAAAATTCCATTTTTTAATCGTCTCTCATGAGTGATATAATAAAAAACTTAAAATGATTTTTTTTTGTGATTGGGAGTTAAAAATTGCCACTTGTAGCCACTGATGAATTTTAGGACCTTGGCACAAATGGTTCTGATATTCTTAGAGAAACACACTAACTCTTCCTTTTATTATTATGGTTAGTTGGTTCTATTGCCACTTGCCACACGGGCAAGCCTGCTTGGTAAAACCGAGCAAATTTAAGGCAGAGTGTGCGATTCTTGTGTTTCAGTGGCCCCATCTATGGCCAAGAATTCGACTTCTACCACATCATACGTCACACCTGTTTATAACGCGAACCCATTCATACATTCCATTCATACATTCCATTCATTTATCCATAGATCGTAATTTTGACCTGAATCAAAGAACGATCGATCTCCAATCCAGTACCCCCAGACATATAGATTTGCTATCTATGGAAACATGGAGGACTTTGCGATTTGACAGAATTTTACGTGCATCAGTCACCAACTACACGGAAAGTCTTCGGCCGGCGGGGTTCGAGCCCACAAACTCTCGGACATGGGGCCAGCGCCCTACCGACCAGTGTATCCCGGCCGTTTTTATTATTATAGATAATATTATTTTAAAAAAATAAAAATTATGTTTTTCAAGTCACCTAAAAAGAAGAAAATTATTCTAATTTGTCACACCTAAAACAGGCTGATTACTTTCATAAAACATAAAACGATTTTTAAATTTTTTTAAAAATATTAATTTATTAGAAATGAAGACATTTGCCTACATTTTTCGTTTTCATCTAACAAAATTCATGCTATATTGTTTTTAACTGTGAAGACGGTAGTTTTCCGAAATTTTTAGAAATTAGTTTGCTTAAGTTCAAATTGTCTTCGATTTCATATCTTCGATTTCGAGATATTTGCCAGATCAGCCTAGCTTTGTGATGTGCACACTTTTCCATAAAGTAGGGGGGACTAATAACTATGTCTTTGAACAATCTTACGTAGGGCAAATTTAACTGACCACTTGGCAACTAATTATAACAAATGGCGGTAAATAGTTTGTTTCATATGCAACTTGATAGCTACTTTATTCGCCAAAAATGCACTTCATTTATTCTAAATCACGTGCTTTCAGCATATCGTATTATTTATTGCAAGGGAAAGCTGTAACCATTTCAGAACGTTCAATTGTTTTACGCATGTCCAAAATTTCTGGGGAACACAGGCTTCATTCGGGCTCAAATTAATTTAATATTGCTTTTATTTCTCTTCTTTTTAATATTTAAAAAACAGCAATTTTATTTTTTTTAATATATCGCGTAGGGTAAAAACTTTTCCGCCAAAGGGAGATACCTCCGCGCCAACAGCAGCCATTGCCGTGGTAGTTAACCTTTCTCCTAACGGGTTTTTGCATTCTAAAGTTGAAAGTTCGAACTACACAATTGTGTTATTTATTTGTCAAAACTTTATTATCTTGTGCAATGAAAGTGTTTCAAAAGGAGCTAACACGTCAGCAGAGCAGAACGATTATGTACGTATGAGCTTCAAACTAAGCTCAGTGCAATTGAATGCCACAAAAAAATGTGTGAAAGTTTAGGTTTCAATACTGTTTTTTTATAATGCAGTAAAAGTTTGGTTTCGAAAGTTTATTGGCTGGGAATTTCAACATTGAAGATGAACCACGTTCTGGCCGCCCTATTGAGGTTTATTGTGATTAGTTGAAGCAAATCATTGTTCAAGACGAACTATTGAGTTAGAGCTGGACGTTTGCCAAAAAACACTAGTTAATGCTCTCAAACGCATAAATCTAACATTTAAGTTTAACCACTGGGTGACTCACGAATTGATTGCTGAGCAAGAAACAAGAGCAAGAAGAAAAAAAAGAGACCTGTTTGGCCCTGCTAAAAGATCAAAGAAAGACCAAAGGTCAAAGAAAAGAGAACAGTCTGGACAGAATTGTAACCTATGATA
This sequence comes from Parasteatoda tepidariorum, assembly GCF_982258835.1. NCBI lineage: Eukaryota > Metazoa > Arthropoda > Arachnida > Araneae > Theridiidae > Parasteatoda > Parasteatoda tepidariorum. The sequence continues at coordinate 112,842,380 of NC_141756.1, read as the reverse complement.
AAAAATGGGTGTACTATAACAATAGAAGCCTTAAAGAAGGGTGGCCAGCACTCGGGGAAACAGAGCAACTTTGGTTGCAAGATGAATGCTAACTAACTAAAAGGTGCTTCTCTGTATCTGATGGGATTTTCGTGGAATTATCTATAAGGAGTACCTAAAGAGCGGGTAGGCTATCAACAGTACAATATACAGTAATATGCTAATCAAAGTTAGCAATGCCATTCACGAAAAAACGAGTTTAGAAGGAAGGTGGTTCTTTTTCATCATGGTAACGCCTGGCTACGTGTTAGTGCAGTGACCTGCTGGAGTGGGATTTGATGCAACATCCACCATACAGACCTGACATGGAGCCTTCGGATTACTATCTGTTTTTACATCTGCAAATGCATCTTGATGGCACAGTCTTCCATTCAAATGATGAGGTCATAAATGAGGTCGATTGCTTTCTAGACTCGAGCACGCCACAATTCTTTGCCGAAAGGATTGAAAAGTTGGCAGATCATTGTTGATTTGAATGGAGATTACTATTCTCATTAATTTTGATGATTTTGTATATATTTATCATTTTACAAGATTGCTTTTTTTTCGGTGGAAAACTTTTTACTCGTCGTAATATTTATCTTTTTATATTTAAAAGTAATCTAAATAGTACGATTTCATTATGCCTTTAATTATTTCAGATTTAATTTGTAACGAATGCATTTCATGTTGTTTAATATACATGAATTTTATGTTTCATTATTTGTTCAAAAACTCAAACCTTAAATTTTATGTGTTAAAAACTTTATATACAATGCATAAACCATAAGCCTACTTGTGGGGGTCATAAAATGTTTGTTTGTTTCTTTTTTTTAAATTTTTTTTATACATATTAGAAATGAACCCTGTGGCCTTTTCCATATTTTGAGAAATACTTAAAAAGAAATTTTAATTTATTTTTACTAATGTCTTTTAAAGTAATTTAGAATTTTCAATTTTGAATAAAATGGCCGCATGTTTTCTAAAATTTCCACTGTTAAAACTGCTACTGTTGGCCTGATCATTAACCAAGTTTCCAAATTTAACGCTATTGCTCTAAAATCTCCGCCCTTTTTTTTACTATAATTCTGAACAAATACTAATAAATAGGCCGGGATAGCCTAGTTGGTAGGGTGCTGGGCCCATGTCCAAGAGGTCGTGGGTTCGATCCCCGCCTGCCGAAGACTCTCCGTGTAGTAAATGGTGACTAAAGCACGTTAAATCTGTCGAGTCACAAAGTCCTCCAACTTCCCATACAAAATCATACCTTTGGGGATAGTGATCCAGAAGTTTCCATGTCTTCGGGATTGGGTTCAAAATCACGAGGCTACGGAGTTGAATATTAGTAATCGCAAACCCAAAATTGGGTCGGTTGTTCAACGACGGTTATAAAATAAATTAGCTTTTATATGTTCTCAAAAAGTGGACACTTCCACCATCCAGTTGGCCATTCGCACTGCTTCTGATGACCAGTGGCTCCTAGTTGGCAGCCGACGATGCCTTTTTTTTGTGACCTACTAACCGAAATATTAATAATTAAAAAGATTGTTATTTTATTGTGATAAAATTATCCTGAAATTCTATTTGGATTTCAAACGTATATTTTTTTTTCTCGGTTACCATGAAAATCAGCGTTAAAACGAAAGCCACAAAATTAGCCCACTGAAATTTTCCTGGGGCATGTTCCTTTTATTAAAATATACTAGATTGCTTAGAGAAGATGAAAAGTCCGATAATTTATCGGGAAGCTTGCTTTGTGCGGAAAAGATTACGTGGATTACGTAAAGATTACTGAAGATTGTGTGGAAAATATATGAACGGTGTTAAATATTTCAAACTTGTGGTAAAATTTATCATTAAAATAAGAGGTGGAAAATGTGCGCATTTTGAAATGCAGCTGGTGCAATATTTTTTGGAAGGATTTGCTGCTTTGCAATCATGTCAAATGATTAAGTGCAAATTGATTTATGAATACGTTTTTCCAGAAAATATTATTCTAAACATTGAAATTTCGGTTTGAGTGTTGCTATGCTGCTAAAAAACGTTGTTATTTAGTCCTGAAAAATGTTATTCGGTCGATTTTTTTTCTTCCGATTATATATACGATTTTCGACCCAAGTCACAATTCATCACCACATTCGACCAAATCATATTCGTTGCCGAAAAAACGAAGGAAAAATAAACAGAATTTACAATAAAGCTGTACCGGAATACCGTATCAAAATTTAATTATTCAAATGCGTGTTTAAAAATTCGCGCGTCGTAATAACATTGAAATTAAATAACGGGTTCGTCAAAATCACGTGGAATAGTATAGCAAAAATTGGAAAAAAAATATGCTGAACTCATGAATGTATGAACTGATGAATGCTGAACTAATGATGATATATGCTGAACAATGAATGCTGAACTGATGAATATATGCTGAACTCAGCACGAATAAAACGTGTCAAATGCGCGATTTAAAATTCGCATGTCGTAATTAAATTCTCGGAATTTTTTTTTTTGCGTGGGAATTGCAAAAAAAAAATCCTTTAGATTTATGATGAAAACGTCACAAATAAATTGCACCAAAAAGTGATTATTTAAATGGCGATCTGAAACTCGCGTATCGTAATACGAGTAATATCGTTATAAAAATTCGGGATTTTCGAAATCACGTTAAAAAGCTGAAATATAACTGTTTAAAAAAACATTTATATTTATGATAAAATCGGCGCGTTAAGCAAAAGAAAGCTCGTTAAAGGTATACATTTACTATAGAATCTGTTAAAATTAATCCTGTCAAAACGTGATGACTCAAAAGTGCAATTAAAAAATTTCGACATTTTTTTAAAATTTTTGTTTATTTTTTATTGTGTTTAGAAGATCTTGCGGGCCGCACTTCAGTAGTCGGCGAGCCGCAGGTTGTGGGATGTATTGTCCCTTTGGCCTCTTAATGTCGGAACTGCTACTCTCTTCTCGTTACCCAGTGGGCACCTGTGGCGAAGCCACGACGGTGGAGCAGCGTCGCCCACGTCACACAGCCACAAACCTGTTTATATAGCGGGTCACATTCACACAATCACACAGAGTAGAAAGGACGTAGAACACAGAGAGAAAGAAACATCCATGCCCTGAGCTGGATTCGAACCCGCAACCGTCAGCTCCGTAGTCAGGCACGCTAACCACTCGGCCACCTGGTCGGCTGTTGTGCGCTCTTAATCTACTGGATTTTTTCGTATCCATGTTGGCAGTTACGTTATTGAATTATCATGTAGTAACATTCACTCTTTATTGTTTAACCTGTAATATGTTAACTAACATGCGCAGATTTTTTAAGCTAGAGAATAATACATAAAAACGTACTTTCTCTAATTAAACATAGCTTTTTTTGTGACGGATTTAGTTTATCCCAATATGGGATTTCCAATTCGGATTTTCGATTTTCCAAATATGGGGTATAAAAGCATTCTAAAAAAATATGCTTCTGCTTATTTGGTCTGAAAGAGCAGTAAAAAATGTGAACCCTCTTGCGTTAACTTTACTTAGTTATATTTCAGTATCTCTCGAATTATTTATATAAATCAAGAAATTTAGTACACAAATGTAAGACTCGTTTTTCCAAAGATAATTTCACGGAATTTTTTTTCGAATAAATAAAAATATTTACCATTTCTTATTATTTAATTATAGTGAAAAAAAAATTGAGTAGTAAAGTACACAAAGCTTAACATCATTTTAAGCTATAAAATTTTAGATAAAATCCAAAATTTGAATTGAATGGATCGAATAGTATCAGAGTAATGAGATTTCAACTTTCATATTTTTAAAAATCGATTTTCGTAAATATTTATTTCTGAAGAACTATATATGAATTTTAGGATTTTGTCATTCAAAATTACATATTTTAAAGTGATATAAAAATGTATATGCCTTGCTGTTCAAAGACTTTGTGACCATTATTAAAATAAATAAGAAAAAATTAATAAAGAATTTAAATATGTACAGGTATTTTTCGTGAAATTATCTTTAGATGAATTAATTTACAATTAATAATCGTATGTAAACTTTTTTGATTCGCTGTTCCAAAGATATCTAGAAACTTGCAAAGAAATTTAACATTAATGTAGCCAAACTTTCGGCCGCTCACGTGACTCAACTATTTTGGACCTCAATATTCAATATTTTGATGGTCAAAGCTCTGAAACCAACTACAAAATGTATTCAGAAAAAGTGTGTTTTTCCTGTCTGATTCTCTAACCTAAATTATCATCAGCCCATATTAATTAGCATACTTGAGGTCAAACCACAAAGATTGCAAGTCAGTGTGAAAATCCTGTCGTTAGATTTAAAGATATTAAGATGTTCCGCTTTTTAGTTTTTATATTGTACGTTTCATTCGACTGATATGCAAAGAACTTTTAGCTGCGGACCAAGCAAACAGAGTAATAAAGGTATATTTTAGAAATTATACAATATGTTTGTCTTATGCACACAATCACATGAAGGAAAAAGAACGTTAAACAAACTGAAATGACTAAACAAACAGACTAGAGATCTTGGAACTTTTCACTGGCCTGCCATGGCCAGTAACCATTGCAATCGTAGTGGATTTAGTGTTAACTAGGGCAGCAGTTTCCAAATGGTGTTCCATAGAATTCTAGGGTTCCGCTGAAGGCTTATAGGGGTTCCAATGGTTAGGAATTTTTTTTTGACAACTTTGAAATTTGAGGAAATTATTAACGAAAACATTTAGACCCTGTTAAAAACCTATTATTCATTTAGTGCATCGGTTGTGTTCATGAAATTATTAATGTAAAATACCAATAAAAAGTTGATGGTCATATTTTTTTAAAAGAATATATAATTTTTTAATAACAGTACATGGAATAGAAATTAATTATGGAAATAATTTATTTTTTATAATAATTACGTTAACATTTTCCATTGAGCTTTTCAAATCATAATAAAAATAATTAAATTCGTTAATAAAAAAAATATGTTTCCTTAATAACCATTTCTAAGCATTATAGAAGTTCTTTTGAGTTTTCATTTCCACAGAAACCATAATTCCCCTTGTACATAATACACTGAAAACAAATTCATTACTAGAGTATATTCAGCCTCTAGGCTGTGAATTCAAGAGTATTCATAAAGTATAATGAGAGCAAAAGGTGAATCCTCTTATTAAATATTTTCAAAATATATTGGTTAATAAGTTCATAATTGTCTTTCTATACTTCATCTGCAAAGTAAGGATTCCACCAGAAGAAGATCGTTCATTTACGGTTCCGTGACCAAAAAAAAAAATTGGGAACCGCTGAGATAAGGGTGCACATGGATGTACCTCAAGGAGGGCTTTACTGCCTTACATACTGTAAATTTTTATTAACTGGATTAAATATTATAATAGATTGTATTATATATTTTTGATATTATATATATTTAATTGTAATAATCAATAGATCTTGTATATTGATTAATACTAAAAGTACTATTAGTAGTAAGTTGCTGTATAGTTTCCTTCAGTTTTTATTGTGAGATAAGATATATTTTTTAGGATATTCTTTTTACTATGCTAAATTTAAAACTGAATTGAATTCTTTAGAAACCGCTCGATCCATTTGATGAGATGGAAGAGACGGAGGTACCATCTGTCATAGAAAGCTGTGTTAAGTGGACTGACTTAAAAAGCCTCATTTGCTGCCTTCTTTTCGGAACTGGGGGATATCTTTGGAGGTCTGCCAATCTTCTTCAAGTACTTGGTAGCATAACAGTAAGATTTTTTTTTATTTTGCATCTATTTTTGGTTTTCTATCTATTTTTATTTTTGTATCTATCAAGTTTATTGTATCTTGAGGTACCTTTTGATAGATAAGTTAATCTAATGGTCTAATCTAATGGTCTTTATCTAATGGTCTTTCTCCACATTGGTGATCTGATCACGACTACTTCAATGGATGGCCCAGAATGAACAGCTGACTTGTTATTTGTGACTACGTCATCGTCCTCCTCGGACCGTTTGCTTCTCAGTCTCATTTATACACAATGGTATCCTGCACACACTCGACTGCTAATAACACAGGAGAGTCCTCATGCCCAACCATGAACTTATTACAGCTCTCATGGCTAAAGCTCAAAACCCGGTGACCTTAATCCAGCTCTCCCGGTCTTTCACAAATACAGCAACTAATGGTATCCGTTCATGGAATTTCATCCCTGATAAAATTCTGGTGGGAGTGTATTGCGGCGTAACTACCGCTATGATTATTAAACATCAATTCACTAATATATAAGACATGCTAACTTGATTCAATCTTGAGGCACCTTTTGATGGATGAAGGTTGGCATTGTCTAATGGTCTTTCCCCACAAACTATAACTTTACAATCCTTAGTTTCCCTATTTACTATTTAAATCAACATGATATTAATGATGTTCAAGGATATTGCCCTTTATTTCATATTCTTCTTACACAAACTTGTTACGATTTTAAAACTTACTGTTCAAACGTTCCTGTCATAGACATTTCGGCCTTCAAAGTACAAGGCTACGTAGTTCAATCTATAATCTGTAAGCAAAAGCAGTCTGCTCTAGATTGGTATTTTAAATCAAAATAGTTGTTCAAAATGAAATTAAATTAAAAAACGATAAATATAACATAGCTGCCAACTCTACTGGATTTTACCAGTTTCTCCTAGTTTGCTGGTTTAATTAAAACTCTTCTGGTTTTTGTACTTTTTTTGAAAAAACCCTTAAATTGAGTAAGTTTTCTAAAAAAAAATTACCGATTGAAATGGAATTTTTGTACCGATTATGACTTGCTTGGATATTTAAATAAGTATTACTAATACAGTATTACACCCTTGTGCAAATTAATTGAAACAAACTTTTTTTTTCGTGTTTCTTAAAGAAGATGTTTTGGGGTTGTTTCGGTTACAATGAGGTTGGACCTTTGCAGCCTATTGACGGTATGATGCGTTCTGAGCAGTACATTACTATTCTGGGTAAAAAAGTTGTTCCAGAGTTGAAGAAACTATACCCTGATGGAACAGGGATTTTTCAACAGGATTTAGCTCCTTGACATACGTCCAAAATTGTCAAGAAATTCATGTCTGAGAATCAAATTGAGACATTGGAATGGCCAGGGAACTCTCCAGATATCAACCCATTGAGAATCTCTGGGCCATATGCAAGAATCGCCTATTAAATATGGACTGTACAACTATGGAGAAGCTAATCACGGCGTTAAATATTATAAATGACTGTAAAAAATAAGTGGAATCCATGTCGAATCGTGTCCAAATGTTAATAAAGTGTCGTGGAGATTATATTATGTACTAAAAATTTTTGAGTTTGTATAAATTTAAATAAAATAGCATTTTCTCTTAGTTTTCTGAATTTATTGAGTTTGTTTCAATTAATTTGCACAAGGGTGTACTAATACATACTAATTTAAATAAGTATTACTAATTTATAGAAATCAGTTCAAAACTTTTTTTTGCTCTAAAATGTTTAGTTTATTTTTATTCAGAACTCTCTTTTAAAATTAATTAATTTTTTTTAAATCCATCTTTCAATAAATTAAATGCCTGTTAATATTTGAATTTATGAGTCAACATAATACATAAAATTTCAAGTTCATTTAATGTTAATCATAATTGGAAAATATTGCAGTTTTTCTATTTTGATAACTATAAAATTCCCTTTGTGTAAAATATTTAGTACATTATGCAACAATGAAATTTATGTTATTTCATGAAATCTACTAGATTGTTTCCTTTCCATGTTGGCAGCTATGATATAACTATTTCATTTTCTATTTATTTATTTATTGCTATTTCAATATTAAATATGTGCACTACATGCTAATAGCAACAAGCTCACTATAACAGCAAATTGATATGCTATATTATGAATTGTCATTATGGCAGACTTTTATAGTATTTCATAAAACAAAATATCTTTCTACATTAGGCTCTCTGCTGTGTGGATAAAAAGGGAATTCTGTCTTGGCCTAATCCTACAGCTGAAAAAGTTTTCTTCCTGAAGTCTCCAAAAAGCAAATCGAACTCTGAAGACAGCACCCAAATGTGTGAAAATGCTGATCAAGAATCATCAGAAGAATTACAGCCTCTCAATGAACAAGTATTGGAGATTAAAAGATTCACCAAAATGAATAAAAGATTGGATGTTAAAGACCATAGTGAGTCAAGCGAATATTTTCATTCATAAAAATAGTTGCAAAAATTTGCCTGCCTAACTTCATACTATCATTATATTGGAATTAATATCCGCAAAGAATTATCGACACCTGCCTTATTTTTCTCTCTCTTTTTCAAAAATATAACTTTTGAAACTTATTAAAAGAAATCAAAATGAAGAATATTATATCCTCGCCACAAGCAAAAGGAAGAGAAAAAAAGGGATGCACCTGTAAAAATTGACTGTAATTTTAAAAATGACTTCTAATTCGATTTTTATGAATGTATCTTGCTGTTTGTAGTTAAGCTAGATAAACTAAGTATGTAATTACTAATAGCATGTAATTGGAGAATAAATATGTATGTAAAACTTATTATAACAATTATTTTGATGTCAAAATGAGTTTTTTTTAATTTTCCTTGCCACCAACTTAGCTGATTCATAGCACTTAACTATTAATTGCTTTTTTCTCTAAAAACCACAGGTATTCTGAACAAACTTTTTTGTTAGTGATGAATGTAAAGTAAAAGAAGCAATTTAAATCATTTTTTGTGTGATTTAAAACATGTGTAGGATGACTGAAAAGATGTATATGTCATGGGCTAATTCAAAAATCTAGTTTTTTGCAAACTGCCAATGTTATGTTGCGATGAGACTAGCAAAAGAGGTAGGTAGTTCTCTAAATACGAGATTTTCGAATTAGCTTAAGATATATACAACACAATATTACTTGTAAACTGAGTAAATTTATCCTTTTATTTGCATGTTTATATGCATTCTCAAAAAATAAAAATGTATTCAGTGTGCTGAGAATAGATATAAAATTCACTCATTTTCTTTTCCTTCCTTCCTGTCTGTAGAATTTTCTGATAAATAGTGATTGACTGAAAATAAATTACTTCGATATCTCCAAATTTTCTAATTATTTTTCTTCCTTTAAAAAATCTTTTTTTTCTCTCAAATTTTGGTTCTAAAAAAATGTTTTATATCTAATGCCTATGATAGGAAACAAAACAAATATTAAATATATATATTGAATATATATATTTTTCATTACAACATTTCTCAGAATGTTATAATTATTCAAAAACTGAAATTCATTTTGAAATTTGTTTCATAGGAAATTTTTCAGCCACACTTATATTAGCCATTGCACAAATTTAATGTGTGCAACTAAATGCTATTGTTGTTGTCTTGTCTTTATCAGTAAAATATTTCCAAAAGTTTAAAGGAGGAACTAAATGACTAGTAGTTTTTTGACATAAAATGATTTTTGCTTTAAGAAGAATATATGAGGAGAAACAGCTTGAATGAAATCTCTTGGGATGCTTATATGAAGTGATGTGCTTGGGACTATATCACAATAAACCATACTGTTTTCTTAACGGACATTTTTAGCCAATCTGTCCCTTTGTATTGGTTCCAGATAGATACACAATAGGAATTTTGAATTTTCTTTGACTCACCGCAAAATATACCAAAAAATCTTGGCGTTTATGCAAAAATCATAAGGTTTTTATCAAAAAATGCTTATTGGAATGATTTAAAAATCTGACTGATCAATGTATTTGCCAGAAGCTCTTTTATTCAGTAATCACTTATTCCTATGACATGGTCAATGTGCAGTCTTTTTGTTAATTTTTAAATTTAAACCTATGTATGGAAGTATAAGCCGTTTAATTTTTTTTACTAGTTTATCATCCAGGCAGCCAGGTTGAGGTATTAGATTTGACCCACAATCTGCACAGCCCATTTGGTATTCAGTTTGATGATTCCAACTGGAAACTCTTTCTCGGAAACTTAAAACCATTAGTATGTATCAACTCCATGTAAAATTTTATTTATTTTTTCTTTAATGCTGCATTTAGAAGTAGCTCCTGATTAAGGCTAAATAATGTTACAAAGTTCATAGAATAACTTTCAATATATAATTGATTCGGTTCTGTAATAAAGAATTTTTTTCCGTGTTCAGACACTGATGAAGGTTTTTTCATGTTTAAACTTGCTATAATGAGTTACCCATAAGTAGTAAATATTTAGTTGTAGTGAACTGTTTTCAAGATGCTATTTAACTAATGTTGTTTAATATGCTTATAGTGAAGAACTGAGAAATTGATAGTTCCTTTATAGTGGTATAAATAGAAGAAGGGAAATCGAAAATATAAAAAAAGCAATTAGAAACTACATTTCCAGTGGAAAAACGCACTACGTAAAAGAAATTTTGTAAGAAAATTGAAACCAATATAGTAATAAATAATAATAAATCCGAAACCAAAGAACACAACAGACTACAAATCCTCAACTAAGTTGAAATTTACAAAAAAAAAAAAACAAAAAAAAAAACGCCCCCGAATTGAATGCGCAGGAGGAAGAAAAAAGGATCAAGAAAACAATTGCCATTATTAGCAGAAATGCTTAACTGGGGCAACTCAGCTAAGACTCGATCATGCCCTATTAAAAGAAAACAAAACTAATAATTTTTAATAATATTTTTAATTTTAAATTCGATATTACAGAAATTAAAAGGAAAACTCTTTCTTTCCTGATTAATTATTTTATTAATCTGGAAATTTTATTAATCTTTTATTATTTTTAAGTAAGTTTTTGAGCATTGATTTCTTTTGTATTAGTTTAAGTATTATACTTTTGCATTTGGTTTTTGTAATTTGTATTCTATTTCTCTCTGCCTGTACTTTTGGCAAAACCTTTGGTGTACAGAGAGAGCCATTTAGACATTTGTCGTGCTCTCTCGATCGAAAAGGTTTTGCATTTATGACCTCAGGGATATAAACCATCGTTTATAGTGGACTTACTGCTGAATCCAAAGGTGGCTCACAGCGACAAGGCTCGACTGTATTATTTTTTTTTCAAACATTATTTAGCTTTACTCATATAAAGCTCAAAACAACTGTTTTATAATTGGATATTTCTCTTTAGTTTCTTTCTTATCAAATTATATTTCCATAGTTGTTTTTGTCAGAAATACTATTCTTTTACTTGCCAACATATTAAAAGTTTTTGTTGCAACATATTTGAATTAAATATTTTTTATTGAAGCAATGTTTTACACTATTCTGAGTATTATTTCATCGAAAAAAAATCAATCATTTCTTTTTTAAACTAATAGCTTTCTCTTTTTTTTTCCTCTAGGGGTTGGGAATTTTATTGAATACATGTAATCCAAATATACAAGAACATTACACAAAGTTTTCAGATCACATAGCGTGTGAATCTTTGTATAATGATGCAATTGTACCTGTTGTAGTCAACAAAAGGTATTAGAAAATGAATATATATATATATATATATATATATATATATATATATATATATATATATATATATATATATATATATATATATATATATATAAATAAATAAATACAAGAAAACACTAAGAAAGTTAAGAAAAACAATAAGTAACATTTATTGCGCTTAAGCTGCAAGTAAACAGCACTCATTAGATAAGTTCAAAATGAAGAAAAAAAAAAACAAAGAAAAATTATAGACATATGAAAAAAAGGGGGTGGGAAATAATAAGTAAAAAAACAACAAGCAATATTTTATTTTTAGAAAAAAAAAAAAAAAAAAAAAAAAAAGTGAAATGTTAATTAAAAAACCGGAAAAAAAGCCGGAAAAAAAAGATATAATCTTTTCTTCAGCCCACACGATTATATCCGCAAAACAGAGTGCTTTCTGATATTGTATCAATAAAGCCAAAGCAAAATATATTAATACAATAGTGTGAGGAGCACTCAAAAAATTTTTTTAAAAATAACATAAAAATAGATCATAAAAAGTAAATATAACATGTAAAAACAGATAATAAAATAAAATAAAAAGAAATAATAAAATAAAAAAATAAAAATAAAAATAAAAAACATTAAATTTGTTTACATTAATTAATGTTTACAACATTAATTAATGTTAACATTAATGTTTTTTATTTTTATTTTATTATTTCTTTTTATTTTATTTTATTATCTGTTTTTACATGTTATATTTACTTTTTATGATCTATTTTTATGTTATTTTTAAAAAAATTTTTTGAGTGCTCCTCACACTATTGTATTAATATATTTTGCTTTGGCTTTATTGATACAATATCAGAAAGCACTCTGTTTTGCGGATATAATCGTGTGGGCTGAAGAAAAGATTATATCTTTTTTTTCCGGCTTTTTTTCCGGTTTTTTAATTAACATTTCACTTTTTTTTTTTTTTTTTTTTTTTTTTTTTTTTCTAAAAATAAAATATTGCTTGTTGTTTTTTTACTTATTATTTCCCACCCCCTTTTTTTCATATGTCTATAATTTTTCTTTGTTTTTTTTTTCTTCATTTTGAACTTATATATATATATATATATATATATATATATATATATATACGAGGGTTGCTATTTATATTTCTGGCCTAATAATGAAAAAACAAATATGTAGGATCGAAATTGGTTATATTGTTTTTCAAAATATTCTCCATGATGATCAATACACTTTTGCATGTGTTTGAACCAATTTTCAAAGCACTTTTTCCAGTCCGATTGAGGTAGCTCCAAAACACGCGTTTTGAATGCATCAACCGCTTCTTCGGGGGTCGAAAATCGTTGTCCACGTAATTTATTTTTGATGTGTGGGAATAAGAAGAAGTCATTGGGTGCCAAATCAGGGCTGTACGGCGGATGACCCATCAGTTCGATTTTTCGCTCCGTCAAAAATGCCTTTGTTTGAGTCGATGTGTGAGAGCTCGCATTGTCATGATGAAGAATGATTCGCCTGTTCTTCTGCTTTTTTCGAATTTCTCCGATGACTTCTGGCAAACAAATGGTCGTGTACCATTCAGAATTGACCGTCCTGCGTTGCTCTAACGCAACTGTTGCCACATGACCGTTAATGCCGAAGAAACAAGCAATCATTTGTTTCGATGCGCTTCTTCCTCGAACAACTTTTCTTGGTTTTGCCTCGTCTTGGAAGACCCATACAGTTGATTGCTGTGTTGTTTCCGGCTCATATGCATAGATCCATGATTCATCACCTGTGTAGATGTTATACACAGCCTTTGATGTACCTTGAACGTATTTTTCCAACATTCCCTTGCACCAATTGACACGAGCCTTTTTTTGAGCGTTTGTCAGATTATGCTGGATCCAACGCGAACAAATTTTTTTTACGCTTAAATGTTTATGCAATATTTTATTGATGCTAGTCATACTAATGTCCAAAGACGCCTCTAGCTCACGGTATGTCACATGACGATCTTGCTTTATCAGTTCACGCACAGCATCGATCTCTTCTGGCATAACAACGGATTTTGGACGACCTGCACGGGATTCGTCCTGGATCGAACATCGACCACGATTAAATTCGTTATACCAATTTCTTACAGTGCTGTAGGATGGCGCTTTATCGCTGAATAAAGAATTAAGTTCATCGAAGCACTCTTGTCTTGACAATCCACGTCGAAAGTTATGAAAAATAATGGCACGAAAATGTTCACGATTCAATTCCATTTTTCGAAAGAGAAGAACTTTTCAATTTACTGTCAACAACACAAATGAAGCTACAATGGTAAATCGTGTGCTGAATTTATGTTTAAAAATATCAAACTTTCGATTAAAATCGTCTGCGGTCGCCTAGCAACACTGACTATTGCCAAGGCCAGAAATATAAATAGCAATCCTCGTAATAAACACTGACTATACTATAAGCAAATTCCAAAATATTGAATAACTGTCATGAAAAATTGTTTATTTATTTGTGTAAAATGATAATTAATTATAGAATGAGTTGCTGAAAGTATATTTTGATAGACCAATTGTTAGCAAGCATTTCAGCGTTAAATAAATCTGCATTTTACCCTTTGGGTATTATATTGTCTTTTTTTAAAATGAAAATGTTTTACAAATTTTGAAATTTTCTCTAATATTTAAGACTTAAAAATATTCCTATTAATCATAACAATTGCTGTCAAATTCAGCTTGAAAAAAAATTTTAGGTTATAAACTGATAATGAGAACTGTTCTACTAAAAATTCATTGAAAGAATTATGTATGGAACAAAATAATTTCCACAAAGTTATAATCAGGTTGTAATTAAAATATATTGAGTTATAAGCAGGTTATACATTATAAAAGTGAAGAGATGGAACTATAGTTAGTTAAATATAAGAAACTTCAAAATTATTTGCCAGATAATACATTAAAATTAATTTATTGTGAATTAGTTTATTAAAATTAATCTACTGTAAATTGAGTTATTAAAATTAATTTATTGTAAATTAATTCATTGTAATTACTTGTATTATTTATTTATTTTATATTGAGTTAAATTTATTAGACATTAATTTATTGTAATTATTTGTATTATTTATTTATTGTATATTGAGTTAAATTTATTAGACATTAATTTATTGTACATTAATTTTAATTAGTTTACAAATTAATTTATTTAAAATAAAAAAAAATAATTTTATTAAAATTATTTCAGATGCCTCTGTGTGTTAGCAAAGCAAATAGGATTTTCAGATTCAGTTGTAGATTTTTATGAATTAGAACAACAGCTTGGAATATTTAGACATGTGGTGAGTTATTTACAGTAATAATATTTGGATTCAAAGCTAACTATGTGTTTTATTTTTACTGGATTTTTTTTAATTATAATTGTCAAGTTCACCTGTGTGAATAATTATTGTTGTGTTTCTGCCTATTTGTGTTTTTGGAATGCATCGTCTCTTACATGAGCATGTGCTGTCTGTAATTCAGAATCGGGAATAAAGTATATCATTTATCTGAAAATAAGTTGTGTTTTGACAATATGAAAGCGTGTGGTTTGATAAAGAAAGGCATAATTTCTAAATTGCATGCTTTTTTACTTAATTGTGATTGTTTTTATTGCCTGTGATTATTCAAAAAAATGTTTTTGTTTTAATTCAAAATTTTATAATTTACAGAAGATTCTTCTTTTGATCCATGATTTCTTCATTTTCTATCCTTCATTTTTTTTTAAATTCTCTGTTTTTTTATAGTTTTTAGAAAGTTGAAAAATAATTACGCAGCCAAAAAGTCTCTCATACATTTTTATAAATGATTAAAAACTAGTAAAACAAAACTTTAATCCTGTGGATTGGTGAAAATCAAAGTTGGGTACTTTCAGATTGTATTTTTCCAGGTACAAATTTCCATTTAAACTTATCAACTTATTACGAGCTATTATAAACTTTGATAAAATAAAGTGATATGAAATAATCATGTTCAGAAGAGTATAAAACAGGAGAAATGCTCGTAAGTTTAGAAAATCTATTATTTCCTTAATGTGTACATTCTGTTATGTATTTAAATATTTATATTTAAGCTTCAATTTAAATATTTCTGCTTTGTAGCACCCAGAAGTTATTCAGAAAGGCAAATTGGCTAAATCACTCAATTTCCCTGGTCTAAAAATGCCATTCCCTAATATGGCTTGTATGATTGTGAAAGATCTCCATAGAGGTAATCATTTTCCTTTATTAATTTTTTTTGTCATTATTCCTCTTTGTGTGATATGTTTTAGATGTGTTTCGTTTTGTAAAAATGTTAATAATTTTTTTTTCTTTTGTTAAAGCGAATCCTTTCATCTTCAGTCATTACTGTTACTCACACTTTCTTATCCCATACTTTCAAGCAAACCTTGTTATTAAGTGAAGTTCTCCCGAATATGAATTAGAAATCACACTTATCTGTCATGGCTACTGTTTCACTGATTGTAGTTGCATGTTTTATAAGTTTCGCATTTGATTAAAAACACAAGCATTTATCATCACGGTTCACATTTTATCGTGATGGAAATCGAAGTAATGTTCAAATCACATTTTATTGTGATTTATACGTTTGTAGTGTGTCTACCACTACAAAAATACAATTCCAATTCACTAGTATATAAGACATGTTAACTCGATTCTAGGTTGGAGTACCTTTTCCTAGATGAAGGTTGACATTGGCGATAATAACTATCCCCACACGTTCATAGTTATTTTACTCTGCATTATTAAAAGAAACTCATTTGTTCTTTTTTAAGTATATGATGTGTATGATCTTAGCCAGTAGCAGCTCTTAAAGTAAGTATAGTTTAGTAGCACTACGAGTAGAAAACTATTAAATCAAACTTCGTTTAGTAAAGTTTTATTCCTTGAAATTATTTAATTTCGATAGTTGGAGATTTTAAACTATTTGAGTTTTAAACCTAATATAAAATTTTTTGAATACTAATATGTATTAACCTATAGCAGATGATCATGAGTTTCAGTTATTAGTTTAACTAGTTAAATATTAGTTTTCATTATTAATAAATATAGTTACTCATCACTTAATTGCAAAAAATCCTTTAAAAAGAGTTTTGTTGGTAAAGAAAATAAAAATTTTGATATCAATTTGTCTTTAACAGTCTATAGATTTTCTTCCTTTTGTTCAACTAAGTTGGTTGATCCAAACGTCTTTCTTTGGTGCTGATTAGCCCAACAGACATATAAGTTTTTACTTTTTGACATAAAATCGTTTACTATGAAGGTATTACTAGAATTTCATTTAGTTCTGGGAGTAACAAGTTTCACCAAGTGACTTGTGTAGATATGATGTAAAATTTGGCATAATTAGATTCTTTTTTATCAAAGTTTGTTAAAGTAATATCAATTTAATTTTGCAAAACATTAGTATTAATAGAGTTGCAAAGTATGCTTGGTTTTGTTTTAACCACACTTTTTTTTTAAAAATCTCACTCTTTTTATTCAGAAAAAACATATAATTATGATGTTAATTTGTTACATTTTTCCTTTCAGGTAGCAATCAGTTATTTTCTCAAGGTACTGCTGATTTGGTTTTAGATGCATGCTATGAGTACTGGGATGGCAATGACATACGAGTTCTCACTGAATCTGACAGGTTGTTTATTTCCAGTTACTTTACTGAATTGATTGTTATGTGACATAAAATTACTTTTGATTGTCTAAGAATTCATCTTGTTTGAATATATCTCTTCTTAACTTATGAAAGATTTTCTCATTTGCTGAGTTTTCTTCCTTTGGCTAAACAAATCCTGTTTATGTTTAAAGTAGTTTTCAAAATGAAATATAGATGGCAGTATAAAGTCACGTGAATAGTAAATGTTAATTTTTGTTTTATGTATATGTAGTTTTAGTTCTCTATGTGTTTTGTCTCAATAAAGTTGTGTAATTAAAACCGGCATGGTAAGTGATTATTTTCCCCGAGACGAATAAAACCTTTTTTCATTTGTGGCGCCATTACGTGGGGCAGATGTGGATGACTCATGTAAGTGACTTTGATTTTTGAATTTGTTTGAAACTTGAATAGAATTGAAATTTGAATTTGGGAACTTTAGAATTGAATTTGAATAACCATGTCGGTCAGTGATAATGAGACAGATGAAATTGATGAAAACTCGAAAAAAAAAAACATTCAAAAGAGAACAACATATAGAGCATTAACGACTAAACTGCTTAATAAAATAGAATCCTGTTATAAAGATGAAAATTTAGATGATGAGAATAAAAATGAAGAACTAAAAACCTTTTTTCATTTTTATTCTCATCATCTAAATTTTTTCCCACTTTCATGGTATCACAAGGTTTTCGTTCGTTAATGTATTCATTCTTGGTTGATTCCATTAGAAAAGCATATTTTCCTTTCGATTCTCGAACTCTTTGGATGCCTTCTTCATAGGTGCGCACAAATACATGTTTTCTGGAGTTCATAAATTCCCACATGCGGGCATACACAGGAATTTTCCCACTTTGTAGCCTGAAAAATTCCTGTGTCGACGAGTGCATTAGGGCTCCATATTCAACTTCTGTTTGTTTTGCTAAATCATCAGCTGAATTAATTGGAGTAACCATACGTTCTACAGTTAAAAAAGCTGCCAAGTTGGCTGTATAAGATGAAATAATTATAAGAGTAAAAAACCACCAAACACTTCCTACGATCCTGCCCGCAATAGACTTTAGATTCTCCATTTTTACATTCACTTCTATCGTACCACCATTTATTTTCCAGACGAGCCAAGTCACCATTTTTCAGCATTGTCAAAACAGCAAGATTTAAACGGTCCCTTAAGGTTTGATCCTACGGCTGTTGCAACACCGTAACCTTTAGCATCTAAATTCCTGAATCAATTATTTCTAGTATTGCGCATGAGGCCAATAGTCAAAACAAGAGTATAATTTTTCCGACGTGTTCTGTAACTGCGCGTAATCCAAATAAAAAATGTAATTCTAAAAATATTTTAATGCTTTATGATTCAGCTAGTAGCTGTAGTTTCATTACGAAGGAATTAGCAGATAGTCTTAATTTATTGATTTCTCGAACTGAGCGATTAGAAGTATATACATTTGGAAATAACCCAATTCAAAAAGATTTCGGGGTCACGACAGTTAACCTATCTCATATAAATAATCCAAGCAGATGCGCGAAAGTAGAATTATTTATTACTGATTCTATTTCTCATTGCCACGTGCAGGCTCCGAATGATATGATTAAAAGAATGTTAAAGGAATTAAATTTATCATCAGAAGAATTGTTTTCTTTTGAGGGAAAAGAGAAAATTCGCATTTTATTGGGATGCGATTTAATGTGGAAATTTTATACCGGAAATAAATTAGAATTTTCTAAAGGGCTTTATTGTATTGAAACTTTATTCGGTTATTGTATTAGTGGAGTTACGCAATTTATGAATTTAAGAACTCAATCAGTTAACGTTTAAATTTCGGAAAGAAAAAATTTTACGAATTCAGATGGTGATTTAAATGCTAATTTAAGGAAACTTTGGGAAATAGATAATTTGTTTATTGGGAAGGATGATAATAGCATTTTAACTAATGATATGGAAATTTTGCGACGCTTTGAAAATGAAATAAAATTTGAAAATGGAAAATATGTGATTAGGTTGCCTTTTAGGGAAAACATGAATCTTTCTGATAATTTTTCGAATGCTAAGAGGAGGCTCTGGAGTTTGACTACCCGTTTTGAGAAAGATCAGGCTCTCTTTCAGGATTATAATGAAGTGTTTAGAGAACAGTTAAAATCGGGTGTAATTAAACCTATTGCTATTGAGAAAGGGATTTCGTCAGACCATATGTATTACATGCCTCATCATCCAGTTATCAGAAGGGATAAAGAGGAATCGCGTACAAAACTACGCATTGTATTCGATGCATCTTCTAAAGACAAAAATTGTTATTCATTGAATGATAATTTAGAGGCAGGTCCAAATCTTAACCCTAATTTGTTCAATCTTCTTTTGCGGTTTCGACAGAATTTTATTGGAATTATAGCAGATATTGAGAAAGCGTTTTTGCGCATTTCTTTAAATAAAAACGATAGAGATTGTCAGCGCTTTCTTTGGTTTGATCAGATGCCGCCAAATTAGATTAAGATTTTTCGGAACACTACAGTTGCGTTCGGGGTTAAGTCTTCGCCACTTTTATTAGCCGCTACAGTTAAGCACCATATTGAGAAATTTAAAGGGTCACACGAGTTAGCATACGCGGCGTTAAACGATTGTCTCTATGTCGATGATTTAAGTACAAGTGTGAATAATTTAGAAGACGCTATTGAACTGTGTAACGACACAAAGAACATTCTTATGTCTGCCAACATGAACTTACGTGCGTTTAAAACTAACAGCATCGAACTATCGCAATATTGGCAAGAAACGAAATTCGAAGAATCTTCCAAAAATAGTTTGATTCCTATTAAGGTACTAGGTGTCATATGGGACACCGTGAAAGATGAACTGAAATTGGATTTATCTTCCATAAACTGTTCTCTCTCAAGTACTATTTGCACGAAGCGTGCCATTTTGCACCTATCATGCATGATTTTTGACCCTATCGGGTTTATAGCTGCATTCGAGCAAAGATATTATTGCAATTTACTTGGCAAAGAAGACTTGGATGGGATGATGAGTTACCTAATGATTTGAGAAGAAAATGGAAGAAATGGACATTTGAAGTTCCGAAACTGGAAGACATTATTGTACCTCGTTGGTACTTTCCTAGGTCTAGTCGAGAGAACATCGATTTTCAGATACATATTTTCTGCGATGCCAGTGAATTAGCTTTCGGTACTATAGCTTACCTCAGATACATCAATGAATCAGGACAGTATGAAGTTAGCTTTGTCCTTGCAAAAGCTCGAGTTGCACCTGTTAGGAAAATTACGTTACCGAGACTAGAGCTTTTATCCGCTGTCCTTGGTTCAAGAGTGCTAGTCTCCTTGAGAAGTGTTTTCCACATAACGAACAATTATTATTTATGGAGTGATTCCATGGTGACTTTACATTGGATCAAGGGGTGTGCTAGCAATTGGAAACCCTTTGTAGGGAACAGAGTAATGGAAGTTCAAGCAAAAACTGAACCAGAAAATTAGAGACATTGCTGTGGTATCGATAATCCTGCTGATTTGCTGACACGTGGGAGCAATGCAAGCGAATTGAAAGAAGGAGATAAATACAGGCATGGACCTCCTTGGCTGAGACTTGAAGAGTCAGAATGGAATAATGCTAAAGGTTTTAGTTCTTGGAATAGCGAACACTTGGACGATGAAGTTCGTATTGAGAAACGAATCAAGCCCATGAACATTAATATGAATGATTGAAAGGAAGAAAGCCAGCCTGATTTTATGAACGTCATAAATAAAATTTCGTCATGGACTAAATTGCAAAGAGTATTTGCCTGGTGTAGAAGATTTATTTTAAATTGCAAGTTTCCAGCTGCAAAGATTAGTGGTTGTTTAACAACTGCAGAGAGTCAAAATTCTAGAAAATCTCTGGTGAAGATAGTTCAAGAATATGCTTTTGGTACTGAAATAGAATATCTGCATAAAGAGAAGACACTCCCAAAAAATAGCAATCTGTTGCCTTTGGCACCCTTTCTTGACTCATTGGGACTGCTCCGAGTTGGTGGAAGATTGAAGAATTCCAATCTTTCTGACAGTCGAAAACATCCAATACTTCTCCCAAAAGGTCATCATTTATCAACGATAATTGTGAGATATTTTCATGAAAGCCATCTACATGGAACTATTCAAATGACATTATCAGTATTAACGCAAGAATATTGGATAATTGGTGTCAAGAATCTTGTCAGAAAGACTATCTCCAGTTGTGTAAAATGTCATCGTCAAAATGTTAGAATTTTGACACAATTTATGTCTGATTTACCTTCAGTAAGAGTAACACCTTCCCGAGTTTTCTCCATTGTTGGAACTGATTATGCCGGTCCTTTCCAAGTGAAGTTCAGAAAAGGAGGAGGTGTGAAGACTATGAAATGCTATGTTTGTTTATTTGTGTGTTTATCCACAAAAGCAGTTCATTTAGAACTTGTAAGTGATCTGACTTCTGATGCCTTCCTAGCTTCTTTAAGAAGATTTACATCTCGACGTGGAAAACCTGATCAGATACACAGTGACTGTGGGACAAATTATGTTGGTGCGTATAGAGAGTTGAAACGCCTGATTGCATCACTCTCTTCAGATGAAGGTTTTCAAGGCTATCTTGCAAAGGATAATATCATTTGGAAATTCAATCCTCCTGCGGCACCTCATCATGGAGGATTGTGGGAATCTACTGTTAAATCTATGAAGTCACACCTTGAAAAAACTGTCGGTGAACAGATCCTCACCTACGAAGAATTCATAACCCTGATTGCTGAAGTAGAAGCTTGCCTTAATTCCAGGCCACTTACCCCCAGGGCTAAAGAGAATACAAGGGCTAGTTCACTCCACTCTTAGAGCTGAAGCTACGATTTCCCTCCTCATGACGTCACTGTGTCCACAGATCTCGGAGATCGCAAGCAAAGATATGATAACTTTGCATCTTTCTCTTTGTAAAAATAAGTTAGACTTTTTCTGGTTATTAGCTTTCAAACTTTACGTATTTAACACATTATTTCCGTTCATAAACATAGTTCAAAAAAAACTTTCTTGGTTATTAAATTAAAAAAATACCATTTTAAACTTATAAAAATGTTTTACTAGTTGGTGAAAATGACACGATAAATACTTTATTTTAAAAAGTTCAGTTTTAACTTTAACTATTAAGAAAAATGAAGGCATATATCGACACTTTTTTTATCAACATATTCTTTTATAAAGATAAGTTAAGTTAAATTTAGAATCCCTGATTTTAAAACATGTCGTAAATAGCAATTTGTTCATACTTAATCATTAGGAAACATCAACCTTAAACGCTAATTACTGAAACAAAATAATAATTTAAGTTCATAATGACATTAGAAATTTTACAATTGTTTATAGACATTTAAATTTACGATGATATAATTTATATATATTTAAATTGAAGAGAATATAATTTTTTTTAAAAAATCATAAATATTTAGAATAACTACATTAAAAAATATGTTATGAAATTAGGAGAATTTCAACTATATACTATATATTTTATTTATACTTTTTACTTACATTTTAATTTTCTTTGACTTTATCTATTTTTTAATTCTTTTCACCTGCCTTTCTTTACGAAGTAACGAGGCGGTTTCTATTTAGATAATAAATTTTTATAAAAGTTCTTTACGACAGAATAAACGTATTGCTGTTTTATATTAACTGTGTCATTTCGGAATCCATTCTTTACATAGTTGTTCATTTACTTTAGGGAACACGTGAAAAATTATACTTTTTCCTTTTGTTTTTATATCAGAATTTTTGCAAGTTGCAATTGCGCAAACTGGCATTTCGATAATAGTTTTAAATTCTTGTAAATTCACTGCAAAAACTGAGGAAAGTCATTATAGAAAATAACAAATGTCTTAGAATATCTCGCAAAAAGAAATGATCCAATATTAGTTAGAGCTAGTAAGGCCAAACGCTCCGTTCTTGAAGTAAAAGTGCGAGCTTTGCGCCAAAGTGACGTCAATAGAGTGACGTCGGAGAATCGGCGCGGCGAGAGATACTTCAAAGGAGTGAACCAGCCCTTCTATTCTCTTTAGCCCTGACTTACCCCTCTGTCGGATGATCCTGCTGATTGTGAGGCAATGACGCCTGGTCATTTCCTTATTGGTACTTCATTGACATCAGTACCGGATTCTGATCTTTCAAAGGAAGTGATTACACCTTTACAACGATGGAGGTTAATGCAAAAAATGAAACAACAATTTTGGAAACAGTGGTCAACTGACTATCTTTCCACTCTTCAAAGGCGACCGAAATGGCTCCAAGTAAAGAAAAATCTTGCTGTAAATGAACTGGTGCTAATCAAAGAAGATGATTTACCTCCACTGAAGTGGAAGTTGGGACGTGTGCTAGAGACTTATCCGGGAGCAGATGGTAAAATCAGAGTGGTAAGGTTGAAAACTGCAAATGGTGAGTTAAAACGTCCTATTGTTAAACTTTGCCCACTGCCTATAGAATACAAACTTTGAACTCATACGAACTTTGAACTGTTAATTTTAATTTTTCAGTCAAATTTAATTTTCATTTTAAATCAAAATTTTAAATCATTTTAAATCAAAGTTTTATGATGGTCTGTAAGTGCATTTCATTAGATCAATTTTGTTTCTGTTATAGTTAATTTTTTATTGTTTGTCTACGATTCACATATATTTCATTTAAGGTTGATTTAGTTTTGTGTGAAGATTCTTAAACTTAAAATTTTCTGTAATTGATTTATTGCTGCTTTATCTTTGAAATTAAAGTTTGAATGAATGTATAACATTTTATGAACCCCCTAAGGGTTCATGGCGGGGGAGGATGTCTATGCTTAAAGTAGTTTTCAAAATGAAATATAGATGGCAGTATAAAGTCACGTGAATAGTAAATGTTAATTTTTGTTTTATGTACATGTAGTTTTAGTTCTCTATGCGTTTTGTCTCAATAAAGTTGTGTAATTAAAACCGGCATGGTAAGTGATTATTTTCCCCGAGACGAATAAAACCTTTTTTCAAATCCAGTTTCCTAACCATTCCGCAGAAGAAAAACTTCCCTTTCATGAGCTCTGAAAGCTAAGATTTAAATATTACATCACTTATTCAAACTTTGAATTGTTTGTCTTATGAATTTAAAAAGGATTAGAGTGGAAATAACTATTTCAATGTTTCATTCTCATATAAATAAATAGTAATAGTCAGAATTTTAAGAACTCCATAATTATTTTGAAGGATTTTGAGCTCTTGAGAAAAGCTTTCAAAAATACTCCGTAGTAATCTTTCCAAGGCTTAGTTTCATTGTAAAAAATAGTTTTCAAAGATAAATGATATAATGTTTGATTCATGTAGTCTATTTCATTGTTGTTGTTGTTTTTATAATGAATAATTTTATGTTTGTGATCTTCTTTAATTTGTAAAAAAAATCTTTCCTTAATTTGCCATTATGATGAATGATAATGAAAATAAATTATATAGTTTTTTTAATATCAAAAGTACTTCTCTGATATTTCAGATTTTTATGTATCTGCTAAAGAAATTTCCTATATGATGCATTGCATGTTGAAACCAATGTTGAAAGGATTTTAATTACTACTTTCAGTTAAACTAGAAATGGTATTTTATAATCACCACCCTTAATTTTTATTTTTAAAATTTCTTGTCAAATATGATGTAAATATATACATACCTGCCAACTTTCAATCCTTTCAAGGATGATTTTCACCAGTGGTAGTAAAATGCGATTTAAATTTAAATTTTAGGCAGAAACTTACGCCGTATTTTGACAGGGCTGATGTGTAGTGACAGACAATATTACACATTTACATAATTGCTTATTTTTTTTAACAATAGTGGTGATCAAAAAAATTATTAATTAAGTTTATAAATGCGAAGAATATATAGAAATCATGCATTATAATAAAATTTTACGCCAAATGCTTAAAGTTGGCAGGTATGTATATATATTAAAAGTCACAAATTAATAAATAAAATAAATCAAGGAAAATAAAATAAATCAAAATCTATAGAATCTGCGGGGCAAAATGTTTTGTGGCCCTCTTCCTCAAAGCACAAAAAGTTATATTTTCATATTTTGTAGAAAATTTTAAAAACTTTTACTTAAAATTGTAGTTTGTTGATATACAGGGATGTGATTCTTCTGCGGATTCGCGGATTTCCGCTTTTTTTCAGATTTTTCCATTTTTCCCGCTGATTTCCGCTGAAATTTTTTTTTTTGCACAAGTTAAAAATATTTTATGAGGAATTAAATTTTCCGTGAAGCGAAAGTATTAAGTCTTCATTCCTCCCTCAAACATTGCTTTTCGCATTTACCTGATTTAAAAGTTGAACGTTGCGATTCTTAATCAGGCGATTTAAATGTCGTACATTACGATTCTTATTTACGAGATTTAAAAATCCAATATCGCGATTTGTAATTACGCACTTTTAAAACCCTATATAGCGATCCGTATTCATGCGAGCTTAAAATCCAATGTCGTGATTCGTTTTTGTGGTTGTAATATCAAATATCGATTTTCCTATTTATGCGTGCTTTAAAAATTAGACAGCGGGATTCGTATTCACGCTATTTAAGAATTACGTATCGTGATTCGTATTTACGTGATCTAAAAATTGCGCATCATGATTTGTATTTTCGCATTTTTTAAATCCGATATAGAGTTTCATATTCATGTGATTTAGAAGCCTCATTTCGGTATATAAGACATATAAGACATATATATATATATATATATATATATATATATATATATATATATATATATATATATATATATATATATATATATATATATATATATATATATATATATATATATATATATATATATATATATATATATATATATATATATATATATATATATATATATATATATATATATATATATTCATTCTTGAATTTCCTCTTTTTTACTTTCCAACTACTCTCATCCCTGATCATAATTTTTTTTTTTTTTAAAAAGGTTTCATATTACTTGTTTATGTACAATATTGAAGGATTGCAGCTGTTTTAAGCCCTTAAATTTGTTACATTTATTTTTCTTGCTTAATGTTTTTAGTTATCACATGTTTCAAAAAGATTTATTATAGCTTTAAAATCTTTATTACAATCTATATTATCAATTAGATTGTAATTGTAAAATGCTTCAAAAAAATTGTTTTAATATTTGATATTTCTCTAGGAAAAAGTTTTACTCGGGAAAAAAATATATATATATTCTTGGGCAATGGGAAGATTTCCATATCATGATCTGTAGCTGAATAATCTCTAAATATTTGCAACTTCCAGGCAGTGGCTTACAAGGTACTGGACACATTACAGGCGAGGACCAACTTGAAGGGTATATATCTCATAACCTCCAATCAAGCTTGTATATCTTTTTTTTTTTTTAAGTGAGATTTTAAAATCCATTAAATGCATTGGCAATTGCAGTTTGCACAAGTTCTAGTGATATGGAAAAATTCCTGGGGAGATTTCATTTACTATCCAGGGTTTTAGTTTTCGCATCAAAAGCTGGTTTTGACACGACATGTCAAAAACCTGTCAAAAAGTATAATAAACTGTTTGTCGAAATGTGGCAAAAACTTATAAAAACCAGTGACAAGTTTCTTTTTTGTCATTGAAGATATTTTATTAGACATCCATCTGCATAATTATTTCAAGCATGCATAATATTCGCATTATAATTACTAATATAATTATTATTCATATTATACATCATGTATTAAAAATGCATCTGAAATTATTTTTACTGCTTTCTTAAAACTGACTAATGTACTATTGTGCTATTTATATTTTAAGGCAATTATGTTTGATAGATTATAACTATTAAGTTTACATTACAGATAATTACTATTGTTCTAATTGTTGAGTTGGTTGTTGTTATTCGTCTGAATATTGATGGTACAATTTAGACCGATTTCTTAGCTTAATTAAAACTAAAGTTGTCACTGATAATTGTCTAATCTCAACCTGTGAATTTTTTCTTAATTCACAATATTTGTTGTTCATACTTATAGTGTTTAGTGTGAAAAAAATAAACAGGCCACACAGGTAGATTATTTATCTAATGATCGGATCTTCACATTCTCTGACTCAGTCCTAATGGCTCGAAAGGGTAACCTCAAATATGGCAATCAATTAATGCAGATGACATTTTAAGGTACAAAATCAGACGGATTAAGATATGACTCCCAAACTATTCTGAAGAATTAAAATTTCTGACCCACCAATCAGGGAAAATGGTCCGAATAGTTTGATCTGAATAGTAGTCCAAAATTTGTATCCCTTGATGTTAAGTTTATATTTTGAATATTTCGCCATATCTGAAGAACTTCTTTAGTCTGATTGAAAAAATTTTTGCTTGCAATGATAATTCTATGCAAAAAAAAATAATAACTTGCAGATTTTCTTTTATTTTGTTTAATAATTTTTTCAAAAATTTTGAACTGTAAGGTACACAATTTTATGTATTTTAAAGAATAATTTTGCCATGTAATCATTACATGATTAGTTTGTTTAAATCGATTTGATTTTTTTCAACCAATCAGTTAAAATGCTTTATCAAGTTGCTTGCAATATTTAGTACAGTTATTAAAATAAATTTCCCAATACACCAGTGATTTCACTAGATTTGATGGAATTCCAGATCTTCAGGACTCAGTTATTCTTAATTTCTGTGACCTTTTTTTGTTAAAATAGGTCACTTTTTGAAATTATTTAAACATCTCTACTTTAAAGATATGCATAGAATGTAAAAATTTTGAAAACTATGTGATTTGCAACTAATTCCGTGATAGCTCAACTAAGAATTTTAGCAAGAAGCACTTTGCTAAGCATGATATAAAACTGAATCTGTCCATTGCTTGTATGCAAAATAATTTAAAAATGAGTGTATAATATTTGGTAGCTTCAGCATAACTTAATATGAAAATATTGTATTCACGCAAATTTAATCAAATAGATTATTTTCAATAAAATTTGGTTATCATTTAGATATTTCAAATTAAATATACTACTAATAAACTGCAATAGATTTGAAGTGAAAATTAGAAATTTGACTGTAGCCACTTTACATCTGTTAAACTCTTGAGTTATTTTATTAGATCTGCAGGGAGGGAAAAAAAATTACTTCTATTTTTTTATTTCGTAACTTCATTTATTAGACTTTCTATTTTTCAGTCACTGTACTTTGTGCTAAAAAAAAAAGAAATCATAATTGTTCTCAATTTCTATATTTTTTTCTAGTAGTGAATTGGATAAATTGCAATTTTACAAATTCTGAGTCATAACTATTTATTATTGATAATCATCCTCTTCACATAAACTTATGATTTTCGACAGTGATTGTCAAAACTAAAAGGGGGTTAATGTCAGAACAATTGAGCATCATAGTTGATCACTTGTTATTTTCTATGTATATTTATTTATAATTACTTCACATTCATATTAGCTAATAATTATTTCTTTATATAACATAAAATCATAGAGGTCTGACTCCGTTTTCCATTGTTGTCGGCGCATTTTTATTGGCCGGAAAATCACGTGGTAGGATCCAGTTTTCTCTCATTCATTCCCATATTGTTTTGGTTGTCATCAGCACAAATTTAACAATAGTCGTAAAGGTATTGTTTTCCTTTGAATATTTTTGTATCCCTAATTTAAACTTATTTTCCAGACTGCTACTATTAGCGAGAGTATTAAATTATGGTTATGAACTCATCAAATTTGTTTGAACAATACAATGCTATAAGAATATAAATGTTATTTTAAAAAATGATTACTTCGAAAAATCACTTCTGTTCACCAAGTGTTTATAATACTAATAGATGTCCCGCAGTGGACTGATTGTTAAGACACGGTTCCCAGCAGATCACCGAAGTCAAGCATCACTGGCTGCGGTCAGTGTGCGGGTGGGTGACCACTTGGATCAGTCTGCGTAGGGACCGAGGGTGTGCGGTATTGGTCCCCGTTAAACTGTGCTACCGTAAAGTGCTCGACTTCGCGCAGGTCATCGGGCTACCGAAGCGGGGGTGTCATCCCCTCCGCAGAGGATCAAAATTGCGATGGCATGTCTTCGGATCATCCTCCGGGATGTTTCCCAGACCGTCGCCAATAGCCCATTGTGCAGCTCTAGTGCGACGTAAATTAACAACAACAACAACAATACTAATAGATAGTAATATTTGGACGTGGGAAGTAGAGGCACAAGAGTAAGTAAACAGAATTCCTCTTAGTACATCTACGTTAAGTGAATAATTTTAACTTTAATAGAAAAATTGTTTTCTGTCAAGAAAAGACAATTATTGCGAAGCAATATTGCAAAGAAATAATCGGGGTTGGTGAGCGGCAGCCCAGTTCTTACCTAAAATTTTAGGTTTCTGATATGAGTGTTAAAACTGTAATTAAATCTGGATAAAACAGTCAATTGTCGAATACGTGGCAACTTTAACTTTAGCGTTTTGTCAGTTTTCTCCTCTGTGAATAAACCTTGTCCTCTTTGCTTCAATTTTGATTTTTTTTCTCAGGCATGAAAATTTACTTCATTTCAATGAAGTAAGTTGTCATGCATTTACTCGAAAACATTGTTAAATGCTCTTCTATGGATGTTTAGTTGAAATTTTATAACATTTTTCTATTCCCTTTCAGAGCATATTCTCAGTTAAATAGTTTGAAATGACTTATTTCAAAGTATGCAGGATGATGAACAGAGGTTCTGGATCTATTCATCCTTGTGGTATTCGTGGACAAGAGGGTACGAAAACAAGGTATTTTTCAGTTAGCTTGGCACAATAAATTTAATTATTTTATTTAATTTTTATGTGTTTTTATAAGTTGGAGATCTACATTTTTCAGCAAAAATATTTGTTTATGCAGGTGTAAGTATTTCTTCTTTTTTTGCTGTTTACTTTTATTTTGTGGCTTTTTTTTAAACATGATATTTACTTTGTAAGAGGAAGATATAATAATTTATATTTGTTAAACATTTCTATGTTTAAAATTTTTGTTTTTCTTTTAAATTGTCGTTTTTGACTAAGTATGGTAAAATAATAAACATTTTATTCAAATTATTTGTTGATGAAATTATTTTATTTAAGTCTGTTTATTTTTATAGATTAGTTTTTAGTTTTCGCATACAATTTATTTAATGTTTCTTTTGCTTTTGTTACATTGCTTCAGCCAAAAAGTTTTAAATCTTTTCAAAAATTAATTATCAATTTAATAATTTATGCTAACCATTTTAAAATTTTTATAATATTTTTCTCAGTGTTTTCTGCTTATTAAGTAAATCTATTGTGTATAAAGTGCAAAAGTTTACATGAAATACAAAATATTTTCAAGTCAAAATCTACCATCCTTTTCTTAAAACTCTTAATTTTTGAAGATTGTTGCTAATTGAAGATTATTATGGTCTTTGGTGTGATGTATTCATAACAT
Source organism: Parasteatoda tepidariorum (assembly GCF_982258835.1). Classification (NCBI taxonomy): domain Eukaryota; kingdom Metazoa; phylum Arthropoda; class Arachnida; order Araneae; family Theridiidae; genus Parasteatoda; species Parasteatoda tepidariorum. The sequence continues at coordinate 112,811,798 of NC_141756.1, read as the reverse complement.
TTCAATTTTATAGCTGATTTCTTTTAAAGCCAGACAAGAGATTCATCTGACTTTGGACAAAATTTCAAACTTTTTAAACTTTAGAAAAAAATTCCGGAATAAAATAAAAAATCTCTAGTGTCTATTTTTCTAATATTTCTACATTATTTTGTTTTACTTTACTATGTTATCCTATTTAATCATGATAATCTTTAGTTTGTTAGACTGTTAATGTGCACAAATTAAAGATAACTTTAAACCAGCGGGTGACCGAGCTCCGCTCGGAGAAAACTGGTATCGAAGCTAACTCGAAGATTTAAATTTTCAATTGTGATTTATCAAAACAATGCATGCCATAAGAAAATTTGTGAAACCATTGGTGAAAAGATAACCGGTTAAAGTGCACCATTGTAAACTATCTAAACAAAGTTTGGAAAGGGAACTATTCTATACAAAGGTAAAGTTTGAAAAGTCATAGGAAATAAAATGTAATTGATAACAAAAAATTATACAATTAAAGACACTGTTCACAACGAATTCGTAAATTTGCTTCCGTTCATCCGCTTCTTGAAAATTCTTGTCCAGGAAAAGGCGTCGATGAGAGAGGTATTGTCGAGCATAAAAGACGATGTAACCTCCGCAGGAAGACGCGTCATCTTGGTGGTTGTAAGCGTTGCGAGGTTTCACGATGCATCCTTTCAGCTTTTCATTCGTAACAACGGTATTCAAAACGTGTCGCAGTATTTTTCACAAAACAGCATCGATGGGCAGAGGGTTGTCGACTGGATCGCAGACTAATAGTTGACGTTCTCCATAGCTTGCTTCGTAAATTCCTAACATCCAGTACTCGCCTCTATCCATTTGAGCTCTCTTGTGAATGGGAATGAGTAGCACGTCGAATCCTTGTTGAACGCCGTATAGATAGTTGGAAGCCTTGTTCTGGTCGCTGATATCGTTGAGAAGAGCCATTCCTTCATAAGCGCCATCCGCTGTTGTAACGTAGAAGCGTGCGACAAATTCAGGGTGAAGTACGGCAACTTTGACGGTCGGGTAAGCTTGTTCGGCGTAATGGAGAAGCATTCTGACAATGACGGTATCTTCTAGTTGTCCATTTGCGGGTAGAATTGAGTTGATCGCTTGTTGTTCCAAAATTCCGGCTCCTTGAAGAATTTCATGTAGAGGTGCGTTCTGCATGTTGAAAATGTAGCTTGAAATCTGACGAATGTTGAAATGTCGGACTTTGTTGACGGTGATTTTAACTCAAAAGTTAAACTTTTCTCCACTTTGATAAATGTAAACTAATGCGAACCTTGCAATTAAATTATTAATTCCTTCGTATATTATTGGTTTAAGTTGTCGAAAATTAATATTTCAATTGTAAGGTTCGCATTAGCATACATTTATAAGAGTGAAGAAAAGTATCTATAGCCATTATGGCGAACTAATAAAGTTTGAAAATATCCTATCTGTAACTCCGAACTGCTCGACCGTAGCGCTTCAAAACCGGCGCCAATCGATTCCTCGTGGCCAAAAACCCCAGACCCCCAAGTTTACCGGAGTTTATTAATTCTGGGGCGATTTTCGACTTGGCAACCATTCCTCGTATTATAGTATAAGATAAGTATGTAAATAATAAAAATTAGTTTTACATACTTTTTTTTAATTATTTTTGCAGGTGTTGATACTATGTGTATTTTAGCTTTTTTATTCTTTTCCCACTCTTACAACAAGCCTAGTTAGTCACTATAATAAGCTATCTGAGGAAATAGTCACTCCTGGGTCGGGGAAGCCTGTTTCAGATGCCTCAGACTTTTCCGTTGTCTTGCAGAATTTGGTCAGGCATAAATTATAGTATTGTAAGTTTTTAGTGTCACACCAAACGAGAAAACTTTAGTAGACCAATGGGACTACTATTCTTTTAGTGGTCCAAAAACTTAATGTGGTAGATAAACTTGAGGGGAAAAAATAGAACTTTGCATTTGCATAATTTATGTTATGGTACACATGCTATGAAATAAGAGACAGCTGCGTAAAATAAAAAACAGAAATCAGGACACATATAATAATGAAACTTCACTAGAATTCATTTCCATTAATAAATATTATTAAAAAAATTAAAGTTCTCTGTTTTTAGATAAATGCAGTTTTCATTGACTTCTATCGACATTAAAAAATTAAAACCATGCACATCAATAGCATTACACTGCAATGCATCTTATACATAAAACGGAACTTCAGTTTTTTTTTTTTTTTTTTGTTAACAAATACATTGTCCAAAATAGTAAATATCATGTAAAGTAATTTTTATCAACAAACTTAAGAATAATTATTATAAACATTAAATATGCTTTTACCATTGTTATAATATAAGATGTAGTCCCGCAGTGGACTGATCGCTAAGACACGGTTCCCGGCAGATCACCTAAGTCAAGCATCACTGGCTGTGGTCAGTGTGCGGGTGGGTGACCACTTGGATCAGTCTGCTTAGGGACCGAGGGTGTGCGGTATTGGTCCTCGTTAAACTGTGCTACCGTAAAGTGCTCGACTTCGCGCACAGGTCGTCCGGCTACCGAAGCGGGGGTGCCATCCCCTCTGCAGAGGATCAAAATTGTGATGGCATGTCTTCGGATCATCCTCCGGGATGTTTCCCAGACCGTCGCCAATAGCCCATTGTGCAGCTCTAGTGCGACGTAAATTAACAACAACAACAACAATATAAGATGTAAAATCTTTTTTCTTCACTATCCTGTTCCTCGCTATCCCAAACATTTAAAAACTATTACCCCGTAATGATTTAGGAGTACTATTTATTAAAATTCTGTTTTAAAAAAAAGCTATAACATTTATAAATAAATTCAACATACTGAGTAAAATAATAAATTTAACATACTAATGAAAAAGAGGAATGGGTGGAGAGACCTCTCCACAGTAGCCACTTTCCAGAAAAATTTAAAAGCTGGTAGCGGTTGTCATCGAAAAATATTTCTAAATTTATGTGTTACAGCTGACAAATTGTATTCCTAAAACTTCCCTAGAATTAAAGCCTTTAAAATGTACAAGAACATCATGAAGTAGTTGACACCACTTTTAAAATTTTTCTAGATTGTGGCCACCCTGAAACACGCGGGGGAACTTCTATACTTATTTACTTCTATTATATTCGCTGCCGAAGCCTTCAGCTTAGAATAATAAATTTAGAAAAAAAAATTTCAAATGCATGGAATTCAGTACAAAAAAATTTTTTTTCGTTGCCATTTTGTTAATTCTAAACATATTTCATTTCAACAAATTTGTCACCCATGCATATTATTTCAGTGACTTTTGTAGAACGTTTCACGAAGATTGTCGCCATATTGGCGTAAAGCTTATAAATTTTAATCAAACTCGTTGCAGTATCTAGTTCTTGTGATACCGACCCATTTATTCCAGGGTTGGCAAGTTTTTGACACATGACGGTTTTTACCGGTTTATACCATGGTTTTTACCGTCATGTCAAAAAACCCTCTGTAAAAAACATCAAAAACCCATAGTTTTGATAAAACTGTATTTTAATTTGAGTTTAACTGCTTATGATTTAAAATTAATTCATTTTTGGGCAATAAAATTAGAAAAAAAAGTTGTTAAAAAATATTTAAGAACAGATTTTTGCATTTTCCCAGCATGATTATATCAAAACATACTATTTGAAGTAAAATATTAGAATACTAAACAAAATGTTCAACATTTCCAAGCATCATTTTGTTTGGCATATTACATTACTGAAGAATGTCAAGTCATTCCTGACTCAGAGTTTGTTAGTAGTTACAAGTTTTGAAAGTTTTGTTTAGCTTATTTCTAATATATAAGAAATGCCAAATTTTAAATTCTTCTTTTTAGTTCTTGAATTTATTAATAGTTCCAAGTTTTTTTGTTTGTTTGTTTATTTCTAACAATTAAGAAGTGCAAAATTTTGAATCCTTTGCAAATCAAGCTATAATGATAAAAGTTAAGTATCACTATTTTCAATAAGTATGTTACAATATTTCTGTATGAATGTATATCCTTCTATAAGAATACGTGTATATAGTTGCAAAATCAATAGCAATCATTTACAACATTCATTTATAAAGGCAATTAAGTGAAAATATTGTATTGTCCAGTCCACTATATGCCATAAATTAAAGAAAACAGTAGGTTTTTGACGGTTTTCACCACTGTCATGTCAAAAACCAGCTTTTGACTGCAAAAACCCAACCCTGATTTATTCAATTCAAAAAGTTAGCAATTTCAAACAGTTGATAGTTCTCTACATCATGCATCTCAAATTTATTTTAATGCTAATACAATTTTTTATATTTTTAGGATGAAATGGGCATGGTCTTAATAGACTTCATCCTAATGGCTGTGATAACAAATCTCATTTCTTTTTAAAAGTTATGCTGCTGATCCAAAAGTACAATTTTCGTTACTAATATTTCGGGTAAATAAATTTTTTTTTGGGGGGGGGGGATTTTCTTGTTTCTCAAAATCTATTGTATTTATATAACTTTACGTACTGTTTTTTTTATTCATTTTATCATGTTAATAGAAATGTATCTTTTGGATTGCTGATAAATCATTTTTGTGCAATTTTTTTTTCTATTGCAATAGTTATATGAAAAATAGCATTTTACTAATTTATTTAAGGAAATGCTTGCAAAAAACTTAGATCTTGACTAAAAACTGGGTAGCTTTGTAATTAAATAACTATTCAACAGAAGCATATTGTTTAAATGTAATTTTAAAACTGTGTTTATGACAAAAATGCAATAATTTTAGGAGGAAGTTTGGGCTTCATAGCTACTGGTTTGCTTATCTGCAAATGTTCTGAGATTCAAGAGTCATGCAGCGGACTGATCGTCATGATTCGATTCCTAATGGAACACCGAAGTCGAGCATCACTGGCTGATGTCAGTGTGTGGGTGGGTGACCTCTTTCATCAGCCTGCAAAGGGACCGACGGTGCATGGTATCTGTCCCCTCCAAAAACAAAAGTTTTGTTTTATGGCTACCGGGGCCGGTACCCCCTGAAGATGTCGGCTTCGGTGGTCATATTTTTATTTCCTTCGTTTCCCTTATTGCTACTTTTATCCTTTTTGTGAAATTTCTGCTGCTTTTAAGCGCGTTTTTTTTCATAGAAGTTTTAATAATTTAGATTTTTTTAAAAAAATTTCTTTTAGTAATGATGTTAGATCATTTAATTTTGCGGAATAAGTTCATTAAATTTAAAGTTTTGCAAATTATTCATAATTTATAAATAATAACGGTGTGGGAGAGATGTGTAAAATTAAGTGTTTGTGATTAAAAATTTTTTAGTCTATTTTGAAAACTATTGCATGTAGAGAAAGCATCAAAGTAGTAATTTTTTTTTATTTACGGAGAAATGTTTTATCATAAAATTAAACAAAATTATGTAAGCAATTCAAGATTGTTTATTCATGATCATAATAGATTTATTTATTGTATTACAAATTTATAATTGCAGTAACTTTTTTTAATAATGATTGACTATAAAGCATTAGTAATAGATTGTAAATCTGTATCTGTTTAACGATTGACTTTGTGAGTTTGGTAACAGAAATTTTTTTTTCAGATAAATCTGTTACAGCGAATTCTGTTATATAAAATTGTATCTTCAACAAGATAAAATACACTTTAATTGAATAATATTTATAGTAACTTAGCACTAATAATTTAAATAGAAGTACAGACTGAATAAGAATTTCTGTACAAGTGCAACAAAGTAATTAAGGTCTATAATTTTTAAACTAGATGAGAGAAGTCAATGACAATACTTTTTCAATCTAGAAAGTGCTTAATTTTAATCTAAGTACTTTAAAATTATCTGAATCCATTTTTTTTACTTTGCTTTGGCAATTTTGTAAATGAACAAATTTCAATTACATTTCCATTCTTAATAATTATTAGGTAATCATTTGTAATAAATCTTTTTTAAAATAATGAATATAAAAATTTTGTAACAAATATAAGTGCCTAGTACCATTATCCTTAGAACTAAAAAAAATTTATATCCACTTATTATGCTGTATAAATTTAAATTAACAACTACTTTCTAAATTCACCGTTAAAAAAAAGAGAATTTTTTTAACAAACTTTTATTTAAGTTTTATATCAAGTTCACTTACTTAATACTTGGATTCTAAAATTCATTTAAATGGACTATGAAAATCATAATGTGTTTTAACCACCAATATAATGATATAAGTGTTTTTTTTTAATTTAGACTATTACAATTGTTGCAATTGTGTCCAATTTAAGATGCTTAATTTTAACTTACCTGTTTCATAAATCTGAAAGAAAGAAAAAAACTAAAATAAAATATCCTTATCTTTTTCATGGGTGGAGCATAATACAAAATATTATTGATGCCAGGGATACTTTTTTAATGGTGGTATTATTAGTTTGCTACGGGTTTTGTGTTAATAGGCACTGTTATAAAAGGTACCCAAGTTACTCTTATAGAGACCTGATGTAGCTAATGTTTTAATATACTTCTTGTATTATGTGTAAAAGCATAAAAGATCAAAAATGCTTTTAAAAAAGAATTGACCCAATAAATATTTTGCGTTTAAATTTTTTTTATCCATACTTTATATATTGCTGTAGTAATAGGCTGCAAATTAATTATATAATTAGCAATTTTTTTTACATATTATATAAATCACAATCTTGTAAACAGAGCAAGATTAGTTCTGTTGATATTATATTTAATGTTTCTTTGTTCTAATTGTTTTTATATTTCGAATGTTTTAATGTTTCTAAATTTTTTTAAAAATTTGTTGTTGTTCCTTATGGGCCTGTGTGAAGTGTTTTTATACTCCAGTAAATGATGTACACATCAAATGCTGCTGCTAAAAATAATTTAAAAAAATGTTTAAAATTTCGGGTTAGTTTTACTATACAGTTATATAATTAGTTTTACTTTACAATTATATAATTAGTTTTACTTTACAATTATATAGTTAGTTTTACTTAACAGTAGTATGAAATAAATAAAAACCAAAATGTTTACAATTTTTTTAATATTTTATTTTGCCACATTGTCTTTTGCCACAGGATTGTCATTTGACACTGTCATTGATAAGTTAAAACAAACTTAATGTTTCTAAATTTAAAAGGAAATATCATTTTTCAATTAAGTCATTTATAGTGTACCCATTTTTTTTGTAGTATCCCTTAGTCATTATTCGCTACAAAATATGAAATTTTAAATATGTTTTTGGTTTTCATATAACCCATAGTTTTTCTACTTAAAATTTGAATAAATATTCAAATTTTTGCAGCTGAAAGATGGATCCTACTTGCCGTGGTTTAGACTGCCCAAAGTATGAGCGATTTGCTTAAAATAAAGAAAACTAAATTTTCTGTTAGGGAACATTTCAGTCAACTAGCCATTGAAAAAGGCCAGTTAGTGTGAACCGACATTGCTATTTGTATTACGTGCAAGGCTACAGTTTCTTTAAAAGGTGGAAGTACAACAAATTTAACCGTACTCCTTAAGGTTAACCATCCAATGATTTTTTTCACAAACTTCTCTTGATAATCAATGCATGCAGATTGCAGCAATTGCTGAAGAGGAATGTGATGGTCTAGTACCCGTTATTTCTGACTGAAAATGACCTCAAAATCTGGTCATATTGGTGATTTGCCTCTCAAAAAGAAGCATAAAACGATACTTGATTTTCAACCACTTGATAGAAATTCTGTTAAACAGTGCACCGAGTCTGTTGCACAATGCATTGTTGGCAGCTTGCAACCATATAACATTGTTCAATCTCAGTCATTCATAAATTTGATTAAAACCTTAAATCCATGGTATAATATTCCTAACCGAATTATTTTTTTGCAAACAGCAATCCCAAAACTATGCAATGAAACAGTTGATGAGGTAAAAAAAGAATTATCACTCATAGAAGTAAAAGATGTAGCCATAATAACTGATGTTTGGACATCAGTTGCCTATGCCCCTTATATTGCTATCGCTGCACATATCATTGATCTTCAATTGAATTTAAAATCTTTTTGCCTCTCCTGCATTGTTTTTCAAGATGACCTTACTTCTGTAAGTATTGCAGAGACCTTAACAGGGATATTATCTGAATGGAAAATTTTAAGTGCCATAACTTAGCTGTTGTACTACAGATAATGGGGCCAACATACCTAAAGCTATAAAAATTTTAAATGTGCGTCATAGGTCATGTTTTACTCATACAATAAATATAGGATTCAATGAAGCCTTGAAAATACCAGTGCTAAATAAGCTGTGGCAAATCTAAGAAAGCTCAATAGCACATAGCTGGAGCTAAGGATTTTAAAGAAGCATAAGAGTTTCTTCAAATGAAAGTTGCTTCCTTGCCCAGCGCATGCGTAACTAGGTGGTGGAGAATTATGAAGCTTTGTAGATTTTTGGATAACCAATTGCCACTACGCTAGCTCTTTCAAACTCATTCAGATAAAAAGCATCTAATGCTTGATAATAAGGAAGTTAAAGCTGTAGAAGAGTTGTCAACAGTAAATCTACCACAGGAGTTACAACCTTTCTAGCGAACACTGCCCTACTGTGTCATAGATTCTTCCTCTATACTATGCTTAAAGGTCGAGAAATATGATAGCAGTTTGCGGAGACAAATAAAAGTAGAAATTTTGTCATTTCAGATGTATGACGATAATGAGTTAGTGATTTTATTGAGACTTAGCACATTCTTCTATCCACGATTTCGTCTCGGCTATGTGAAAGATGCAGAGGAAGCTTTGGAAAAGATGAGTAGTCTGTATACCTAACTTCCCAGTACCTTCGAGCTGTGAAAGAATAATTTCACTGCCCGAAAAAAGAGTAGAAAAACTCTTAGAAGAAGACGAAGAGACTGAAAGCACAGGTAATTTTCTTCCCTGTAATAAAGTAAAAAAGAACTGAAAAATTATTTATCTATGCCTAAAGTAGGCCTTAATAAAAACCTACTCATCTGGGGAAAGTTCTTGCAGAAAATTATCTGACTATTCATGGGTCAAGTGTTCCTTCCGAACGAATTTTCAGCACTGGAGGGAATGTAAGTTCTTAACACAGAGCATCTTTATAACAAAAAATGCTAGCATTTTTATTCCAATGTTCTATATTATACTATATTTGAATATTCTATATTACATAACAATTAAAATTTCTTTCTTTGAAATTATTTTTTTGTAATATTTGCAATTTAACCTCTCTTTTTTATTTGATGCTTTTAAGAATTTTTTTCTAACTACATTTAGCAACTTTGTTGGTGATTTTCTTATAATGTTTTATAATAATTTGTTATTTTGTACTGTTATTGTGTACAACATAATTTTGTTTACGATACATACAATGTAAATTAAAATTTTATGCCAAATAAAAGAAATATAACCGTACTTAGTTTTTTTCTGTTTCGAAAGTGATCATAAACGGTGATTTTTGTACAGTTTATTTACAAAAAAGTATTTTTAATTATCATTATTTGATAATAAGGTATGTAAAATAACAAGGTACATAGGTAATCATTATAAAATAATGGTTATTTAATAAAATTAACTTTCAATATCTGGTTACAATTATATATTGCTTTTAACATATCCATAGGCATGCACTCTATATTCTTATATAGTATACACTTTCATCTGTCTTTTTCCTTTATTTCAGTCGAAAAAATTACTTGACAATTGATAATTACTATAAAGATTACATTTTGTAGAAAAAAGTGGATATGAGAAGGCCCAGTTTAAATGCATGCTACTAATATGATTTATTTTTAGTAATTAGACAAATTTATAAAGAACCACAAACGCTTTTCATTTTCACATAAGTGTGGCTTTTCACCATATTGGCGTTTGCTACCATTTTTCAGAATAAGCATAGACAGCGCTGGCTTTAGATAGGCTAAATCTGACCTAACAGTTAATGAGAGTAATTGCTACGAACTCACAACAGTTATATAAATAGCATGTTATTCGCAAAAAAAAAACCCAGATTGCATATTTCAACGGAGAATTCGAAAAACAGCCTTAAATGTCCTAATTATAATTACCGGAGAAAAAGATTATTTTTACATGGTGCGTAGCGTCTTCAAAAAGTGCTTTAAGGTGCTTATTTTCGTTTTTTACAAACCCTAAAAGATGCTTTTTTCATGAGGTGTTTTTTTAAAAGTGCTTAATTTTCCCTTTTCGAAAATGATATTTTTTATCTTTACCATGTCCATTTTGTCACAGATTATGCAAAAGCGTGCTTTTCTGATTGTTCACACATCAACGTTTTCACAGTTCATTCAACCACAATCCATTTCCGTAGCGTATGAAAGTGCCAAACATTTTGCATTTTTCATGAAATACTTGAGTCCGCATGTATACGTCTACTGAGCTGGATGTGGTGAGATTATTGCACTCTCATGTGCAACTCTGCTGCATTTTGCAAGATATTTTCAATTTCAGGCTTCATTTTCCACCCTCTGATATTGAGCCGAAAAATCTCTTGATAATTTTATAATGGCTAATATAATAAAAAAAGAGTTTTTTTGTCAGAAACTAGTCATTTTATCATGATCACGTAAAGTTTTTGAAAATTAAAATTAGCATTTTGTTAACATACCTATATAGAGCTTAAAAATATTTTTGAGTGCTTGAAAAGTAATTAAAATGTGCTTATTTTTCGTTGAAAGATTTGGTTACGCACCCTATTTTAGATCTTTCTTGTTTTTAACATTAAACAGTTAAAATTGATAATATTTCAAACTTTCTTTATTTGTCTGAAATATTGAGGGGTATCATTTAAAGATTTCTAATTATTTAGGACGAGCTTTCCAAGGACGTCCATGTCAAAATGCATGATGCAGATTAAATTAATTTTAAACGAATTTCTTCATACATTAGTTTTTATTTCACAATGCAGTTGTTTTAACTGCTTTTGGGCAATATAGGTATTTCATTCTTTCTAGTGTTAAATAAAAACAAAGTTAACAAAAATAAAATTTTGCTGGGATTGCATTTACGGATTTTATAATTTTGTGCAAAAATCTGACAATTCATTAAGAAAATACCCAATGTGACCAAAGTTATAACGAAATACAGTAAAAGTAAAATGAACAGTAAGGGGTTCATACTTTTGACCGTTTTCCTGAGCATATTATTTTCATTCCGAAAGTCATGTACCGTATGGCGCGTATTAGCAAAAAACTAACTTCGGTAATTTAGTATACCGAAGTGAGAACTTTCCGGATCGGTAGAGTTTCCGAAGACTGCAGGGCCCTACCATGAGCTACCGAGAATGGAATGAAGATTCCCGTCTCGAAAGTAAAACTGGGGCAAGTTTGGTGTTCAATACCGTAATAAGACTACTCACTTTGGAATTAGACATTCCGCGATAATTGGTTCTAAGGACGTGGCTAAAATTTAACCTATCATGCAATTTACTTAACATTCTCTTATTAAGTGGAGCTACATTAGCATGAATAAAATTGCTTATGCTATTTAGATAATATTTTTGACTATTTATTTTTTTTTTCGCACTTAAAATAATGTTTTCTTGCTTTCATTAGACTAAAAAAATATTCAATGTGAATACTTTAGACTAAAATTTAATCTATTATATAGATGTATATTTATATACACATACTTTTTTTTATTAAAAATTGTCATATATATATGAATTTATAGAATAAAACCCTTTTTTCAATAATAAATATTTCTGAAACATTCTTTCTATTATTGTAATTATTTTTTTAAAAGTTCATATTTTAAAAACTGCATATATTTTAATGAAGTCAAATGCAAAATTCTGTACCTGTACTGCATATGACTTTAGTAACTACTTCATTTATAACTTAGTTTTATTTGTTACATTATTAAAGTGACTGTTTTTACTGATAGTTTAAATAAATATGTTCGCATGAAATAACATTAATTTACAGATCTATGTAAAAAAAAAAAAAAAAATTCTTGTGATTTGTAAAATCATTATACGCATAAAATACTTATAAAAGTATAGTTCAATGAGCTACTTTCTCAGCTTTTATATTATACATCTTAATGGAAGAAGGAGAATAAAAAATTTTAAAATTAGGAAAGGAAGAAATAAATATTTATTTCCTAAATAGTTTTCGAAACCACTTTATTTTTATTATTTTTCTTGTCATTGTTACTCGCATCTTTTATTGTAAGAAAATGTTTTCTTCTCTGCACCAAATTCTTTTAAATGTGCTGCCATCTGTGAACCGCATTAAGAAGCATCGTTCGGAGTAAAGTGAAATAAAAGACTGTTGAATTAAAAGTTCATTATTAGAGAATTAAAAAAAAATTATATGGGCATTAAAAAGACGATTTGGTCAGGGAATATATCCTGTAACCAGTGGTGTATCTAGCCTATTGAGCCCTTAAAAAAAAATAATACCGCCCTTTATATATTATTAATATTATCCTCACATAGGTTGTCAATATTTAGAATCTATGTATTTATAGTTTCATTTTAATATTTACAAGATTCGCTGCATTATATTTTTCGAACGGTTCGCTTTTATTGACCGTAAAAAAATATGGGTAAATCTATGATCTGTGAAATATAGTCCTAAAAAATTAATCTGTGGCTTGGTTGATCCAATTTTCAAGACTATAATCGGGTAATTGTACTTAAAGAAGAAGATCACAGCTGCCCACATTTGACCTATATCGTCAGTGCCATCTGATCGCTTATAGGCAAAATGGCGGATTAAAGTCGAGTTAAGTTTCTCCTCAAAAGTTAGAATTTTAATTAAAGTGTTGTAAATTACGTGCTATAAACATTAGTACGTGTAAACGAAAAAAATACTTTTAGAGTTAGCTGAGAAATATAAATTATACTTATTCAGGGATCTGTTTAGAAGAAATTTGGGTACGTTAACGGACCCTTCACACAATATCTTTCCATAAAAACGGACCCTTCACAAAATAATTTGTCTTTTAATCGGACCCTTCACAAATTTGTTTATCTTCATTATTGTTTTGTTAATCGAATAAACCCTTCCCGGGGGGGGGGGAGAAACGAACTAAGTTTTGTCTTCCGCAGCCGCTTCTTCCTATATTCGGCCGAAATGAATATTCTGCGTTCAGCAGTATAGGCTAAATACCAAATATTCGTATGTTGCATCTTTAACTTAGTAGCAGTAATTGCTTCTTATTTTTGAAAATTTAATTTTTTTTAATTATAATTTTACTGTGTATAATCTTAAATCTATTTACAATTTAAAAACTCATTGAAAAGGTTTTTACAATAACAGGACCCTGTTTGAAAGAATGTGACGTTTATTTTATGTTCACAAATTACGAGTCATTTTTTCACAATTTTACAAAAACAGGACCTTTCACAAAATGTCTGGACAGACCCCTGTTATTATATGATAATTGTTATTATTTCTATGTTACGGGATATATTTCCTGGTCAATGCGTATTTTTAAAATCCCATTCACATCTTTATTTATTTATTTTTAATCTCTATCGATGAACTTTTAATTCAACAGTTTTTTCACTTAATTCCGAATGATGAATAAATGGCAGCACATTTGAAAGTATTTGTTACAGGGATGTATTCTAAAGAAAGCAATTTATTTACAATAAAAGATGCGAATAAGAATAACGAGAAAAGTAATTAGAACAAAATGGTTTCGAAAAATATATGTGAAATAAATATTTATTTTCTAATCTTATTTATCCATCATTATATATAATATGATTTCACAATCAAGCATAGAACTGCGTAGCGTTGGATTTGAGTAGGTGAATGACCATGTGAAATCGTAGGAAGTGGTCAGTTGTGTAAGCGGACCAATTTGTCGCTGCAAGCGTTAAGGACCCTTTCCGATTGCTTTTTACGATTAAGATTTTTTTTAATTAAGGTAAATGGCCTTTACTCGATATTCCTGCAATTAATGGAGAGCACCAGCCACAGTGTTGATCATCTTCCATATTAGACTGATGATGGATCAGAGTCCCCTTCCCATCAGGCTAACCATAAGATGTTTTCGTAGCTTTCCTCACCATGTAACGCAGATTAGAGTTAGTTCTATCGAAAACTATCTCCAAAGCGCGAATTTAATTTCTCCAATAGTTGATTCGGGAAGTTCGTTGTTTTCTGGATTGGGTTCAAAATTACGGAGACTAACGGAGTTGAACAATGGTAGTCGAAGATTTGGGTCGGCTGTTCAGCGATGGTTATAAAATCTATTCATGAATTCTTAACCACCACTAAGCGGAAAAAAAAATGTTCAAAATTCTCAAATGGAAAATAAATTATGTGTGTTGTGACGGACAGATATGCATTCCTTAGCTTATTTAAAAAAGAAGAAGAAAAAACAAGAACAACAAAGAAACAGATCAATAAAACGCCTTATTACGATCTCTGGTTACCCATTGGTCAAATGCTTTTTCTTTCTGGATTAACTCCGTTAAACATTTCAAATCATGGGTTTCAAAAACTGTCTCCATTGATGTTTGTCGTCGGATTTGATTTTCATATCCTGCCTATATGTACGTGTTTCAAGACGTCACAAAATACTTTTACTTCTTCAGCATTTAAATTGAAATCACCGTCAATCCACACAGTAATTATAAGTTAATAATAAAAAGGATATACAATTACTTTTAATTATAATTATGTAAATACATTAAAAATGGCGGTGAAAATATATTTGAGGGTGCCTCCTTGGCGATTTTTTTTGTTTTGCGCCATTCCTGTTCACGAGAATCACCGTTCAAACAGAAATGACGGCTAAAACATACTGAAATTTTAATAAAACATTGGAAAATTTCAACGAAGCATCGGGAGACCGGGATAGCATGATTGGTAGGTCATTGGGCTCATGTCCAAGAGATCGTGGCTTCGATCCCCTCTGACCGAAGATAATGTAATGGTGATAATGGTGACTGATGCACGTTAAATCTGTCGAGACACAAAGTCCTCCACGTTCCCATAACAAATCATACCTCTGGGGGTACTGATCCAGGAGTTTCCTTGTCTTCTGGATTGTGTTCGAATTGACCAGGCTCCGGAGTTGAACATTAGGAGTCGTAAACCCAAAATTGGGTCAGCTGTTCAACGACGGATATAAGAAATAAAACATCGGGAGCCGCGATGGCTCAGGGGATAGAGCGTCCGCCTTCCAACGAGTGCTGACGTGAAATATCCTCAGTGGTAGACGACAGATCATGGGTTAGAGTCCCCTTGCCGGCAGGATAACAGTGTGAGGTTCTCGTGGTCTTTCTCTCCATGTAACGGAAATGCGGGTTAGCTCCAGCAAAAGTCCCTCACGAAGGCAACTTTCTCTCAATACTTGATCCAGGATATCCCTTGCCTTCTGTATTGGGTTTAAAATTAGAAGACTACGGAGTTGAACATTAGTAGTCGTAAACCCATAAAATTGGGTCGGCTGGTGATAAAAATAAAATAAAAACTCTGATATTGTCATTTTAATATTCAGAGTGTTCTGTAACGTCAATGGGTAAAAAAAAGCAATAATAAAAAGAGAAGATTGTAAAAAAACACAAATTTATAGTGGAAGCTTAGAATCGACGGGCTTGGCTAAATTTCAATTCCTTGGCGTGATAACGTGACTCTCGATGTGAGAACTTTGATACGACCAATTAGTCCTCTTCGTCCTTTTGTAAAGCTGGATGATGGTAGATCATATGTAATCAGAAGTTTTATTTTAAACTAAAATAGTTTCAACTATTGGTTTGCTATTAGCAACCACTAATTGAAAGATTAATAAAAGTTTGTTTAGCTTCAGGATTGGGCATTTCTATAAGCTGTAAATATTTGATAAGAGCCAATTTGGATAACTACAAAACAATATTTGATTCTAACCGTTAACGGAAATGACATCAGTTCTTTATCGAGTTCATCCTTGAAAATTTTTTTAGAAATTCTCCCACTCAAAATGCATTGGTTTAACAAGCAAGAAATCAATTTTAAAACGAATTTTTATTTTCTATCAGCTGAGTTGAATTTAATATATTTGCTATTTAATTCTTAGTTTTCGATCTTTGAAATGTCTGATCCCTTTGATGAAAATCCAGATCCTGGTCAAAATCCAAAGAAACCTGAAAAATCTTCTGATTGAAAAGATCCTCCTATTCCTAGTCAAGATCCTAATAAACCTGATAAGCCTAAAGGAAAACCTGATGAGAAACCACTGTAAATAAAAAGTAAGAATTTCAATATCGATTTTAAGTAAAATGTAGAAAATTGCTTTCCTTTATTCAAATAATAATTCAAAAGATGTAGAATATTTATGAAGACTAGATACTGACATAGAAGCATTTGGCTAAAACCATATCTATCTATTCGAAATAATTCATAATGCATTGGAATTCAAAATCTTTATTTGACTTTAATTGTGTAATGTAGGTAGGACTGGGCGATATAAGAAATTTTATATCGTGATGCATCGTCAGTTTTGCATCGCGATAAAGCGATGTATCGCGATATAGTATTTTTGAAATTCATTTACTTGTAAGGCGCAGAAAGTCGGATTTCTATTCAAACTTAATACTCAGAATTGATTTAAATCAGTTTATGAATTTGATGTATATGTTTTGCTTAAGAAAGATATTAATGTTATATTTTCTAAAAATGATCGCGCAAATAACGAAAGATTTCTTAGTTTAAAAATAATGAAAATATAAATAAAATTTAAATTTATCAATATATTTACCTAACAATATAGAAAGAAAATTTAAAAAATAAGTTTTAAGCATACAAATAATTTTGAACGAAGTGCTAAATAAATAAAACAAAAAAAAACACTTTTAAAACACTATTTTTATCACTATTATTTCACATAAATAATAAAGTTAAATCTAATAATTACCGAATTCTGAACGAAAAAACAAAGTAAGGTTTAATTTCTTAAAAATAAAAACAAAAGAATTATGATATTCGATAATATATTTAACTGACAATATTGAAAGAAGACTAAAAACACGATTATACTCTTTAATAAAACGAAGTGCTAAATGATTTTAAAAAAAGAAGTCGCAATCGCAAACATTGCTAATTTTTTTGAATAAACAATAAGTTGATTGAGTTATGTCCAAATCCAAAAGAGGAAAAATAATTGGTTATAATTTTATTTATGAATATGAAAACAACTAAAGATTTATAAATTTAAAATCAGTAATAAAAACCCATTAAATTATTATTTTATCCAATAAGTTTAATAAATTAAAATAAAGTAAAAAATAGCCTAACAAATTTAATCACTTTTTAATTTCTTTACAGGCACCTTAAATAAGATTTCCGTTTGTAATAAATTCAATAATGTAAAATACTTAAACATATAATATCAAAATTAATTCTCACATTCAAAAATAAAAAAGAAAGTTTGATTTCAAAAAAAAAAATTACCTAATTAAGAAACACTTCTTTATATATTCTTTTCAATAATAGATTACGTTCAGAACAAGGTAACGACGGCGATCACTAAGTCAGTCCCACTGAAAATAATCTACAAGAAACGATATCAAGTTGGGACAAAGAAGTAAAAAAACTAAGAGGTGCGGAAACGAACATGCGAGATCACGATATATGTTCTCAAAACTGATTCTGATTCTACCGCTCATCAATCAAGGCCGTTTCAATATAACGATACGTACATCGTCTTCCCCAGCGCGAGTTGGCATCGAAACGTAAGAGATCCTTGCGTGGGTTGTATCGCTATATCGTTAGTCTTCTTTACTCGACGGCTTAAATCAGATTTCTGATGCATCGCCTGGAACGAAAGTCGCTGTATCGGCCTGCCGATACAGGCGTTAAATCGATGTGTCGCGATAGATCGATTTATAACCCAGTCCTAAATGTAGGTGAAGTCAAAAATGATCTAATAAATATAAAACGTAACATTTTAAATTATTATTTTAAAAAAATATGTATAATTCGTCAACGTTATTTTAATGGTCATTTGCATTCTTAGATATTTCATTTGGCGAAAATACTGAACACTGTATATTTAACGAAAAACAGAACACTAATACTAATCAGAAAGATAAGTCATGAAACATTAGAATCACCGTTATAATCAGGTATATGGCAATGAATTTTAAATTGCTCAGGTGGATAGAGCGCTCGCTTTCCAATGAGGTGAACTGGATTCGAATCCCAACGATGGCCAGTCAATGCGAATTCCACACCCGGCTCGAACCGACCACAGTGCTCACGTGCAATATTCTCAGTGGTAGACTGATTATGGTTTGGAGTCTCCATGCCACCAGGCTAGCCGTGAAAGGTTTTCCTCTCCATGAAACGCAAATGTGGGTTAGTTCCATCAAAAAATCCTCCACGAAGGCTAGTTTTGTCCCAATGCCTGTTCCAGGAGTTCCCTTGTCTTCAAGATTGGGTTTCAAAATTACAAGGCTGCTGTGTTGAGCATTGGTAGTCGTAAACCTAAAACGAAGGTTATAAAATGAAAGGAATTTCAAAGCATGATACAGATTTGGCATACGCTGAAGTTCAGGCAATATTTAAATTTTCAGACTATATCGTAAATAGTAAAACATGCATGAATAAATAAATAAATTTCCGGTGGATGCAAAATGGAATAACGCTATAATAATGGTACTTTTTGATCAGTCAGACGCACGTGAGTTTAACTATTTATTATTATTTTATTTTTATAACGCGAAAGAAAATGGCGATCACCACCGGTTATTATTTTCTTTTTTAAAAATGTATTTCATGAACATTATTGGATTTACGCGGCCATGGATATTTAATTTTGCGAAATGATTTGTGTTTTGTTGAAAATCAAACAAGGTAATTACTGATGTAATAAGTAGAATTGTAGGGATAATTACCTTCATATAATTAACATCTCTGTAGTAAATATTTGCTAGTACTGAATTTTCTCGTAGCATTTAAATTTGTCAAAAATCACAATATGAAAGAAATTTGAAATATGAAAGAAATTTCTAATGAATACATATTACAATAAAGGTCTAAACAATAATTAAAGAAGTATTTTTTAATCTTAAATTCGCCAATTATGACATCAGTAGTAAAATGGGAACGAAATTCCAGGGACAACAAGGTTCTAAATTAGTGGTTCCCAAAAGGTGTTCCGCAAAATTCCAGAGTTCCGTTGAAGGATCACAGTGGTTCCGTGGTAAGTAAGTTTCTTTAAAATCAGTAACAAATTTGAAGTCTGTAATTATATTTATATCAAATTATTTATTATTTTTCATTTAATATCTCGGTTAATCCTATTCAAGTAAAATGGCAGTTAAAAAGATTTCAGTTTTCAAAAAATAACAATAATTGCTCTCGAATTTTCCATCAAACTTTTTTATTACAAAGTAAATAATCATATTCAATCGAAAAGAAGTGTATTTCTCTGATAGCCATTTTAAATGTTGGTAACAGTTCAGTTTCATTTCAATAAAAACCATAGTTTAACTTATTTTATTCATTTTAGTATAGTTTATGCCTACAGTAAATATAAATTCGTAACTAGACAAGAAACGTGGGAATTCAACTATTTGAGATACTTTTACCGTTAACCTTTTACAGTGCAGTGTTGCCAGTCTGGCAACACTTGTTCAAAAAAAAAAAATTTTAATAAATAAATGAATAAAATAACAAAACAAAAATACGATAAACCACTAAAAATTAAAAACTATTTTCTTCTAAACGTCCACCGTTTTTTAGCAACCAATTTTCTTTAAACAGGATAGAACTTAAATATGTTTCTTTACTTAAAAATCACAGTTGCTACCTATTTAAGATTTTCACTCAAAATCTGCTGTGCTGAAAAAGTTAAAACGATGAAAAAATTTATTTAATTCCTCACCTCAAATAGTTTCAAAATTATTGGTTGTCTTTCTTCGGCAAATACATTTACAATTGGGTACTTGCACTTCGAGAAGAAGAAGAAGATCAAATATACCCACACATATGACCTATGACGTCAGCTCCAGCTGATCGTCAATAAACAAAATGGCCTGTCAAAGTTGAGCTAAATTTTTTCACGTAAGTTAGAATGTTAATTAACGATAAGTTAATTACATACAGAACCGTATCGCACATCGAATTAGTTGAAATATAATTCTTTTTCGTTTACTTCTTTGCAACTGTGGTATATTTTTCGCAACTGTGATATATTTTTGTTTTGTGTACCTGGCAACTTCGATGCATATTTTGTCTATGTTCCACATGTCTTTGTGTTAAGTCTCTGTATAAATATATAGTGAAAGAATTGAAATCTTTGAGAAAGAATGTTTGCAAAAAAATTTAGACTGTGTCACTTAAGAGAATTGATACTTGTCGGGCTTGGGTTTGCTTGAAATAGAATGGAAACAACAGTTGCTAACGTAAACAAATGTCACATTTCCACAACCAATCAGGATCGAGGTACCCACGCTACGTCACTTGCAGGTACCCCATTGCATAAAGAACTTTGAAAAAGTAGGTCAATCATTTTGTTCCGTAGACGGAAAAAATGGAGAACCGCTGCTCTCAATAATAATTAAATTATTTATTTATTTATTTTTAAATATTACGTTAACGTTATTTTAATGAATGTGGCGCTTTTTAAAAAAAAAAGAGATGCAAGATAGTGTTTCTGAATTGCAATTTTCAAAAGTTTAACAAAATAGTTGTGTTGTTTTAAACAATCTAATTTTGAAAATATTTTATTAGAATTTTTTTTTACTTAATAGGTATGTGAATAAAATACCTTTCATACTCAAAAAAGAAGAAAGTAGAAGAAAAACAAAGTTAAGAAGTTGTTGGTTGTGAAGAAGACATCATTCTGTTCATTTTAGTTGTCTACATAGTTTAATAAAAATTTATTAAATTTGTTAGTCAACTTTTTCTTATTTGCCAAACATTATCCAAGTTTTAAATTTTTGTTACATTTGCCGAAGATTTTAATTTTATCGTTAAAATGGATACTAAGCATGTGGTTTTAAGTTTTCGTGTCATTATAAGGACATGACATTTTATTAAAGGTTCCACTTGCCAATTCCAGAAACTGCTGTCCACTTCTCAGAGGTACGGATTAATTGAGCTGCAAATGTTTGTTGATATATACTGATATTCGTTAGAAAAAGCACAAATTTATAATTTAAATACATCAAAGCTGAACAGAAATGTAGACAAAGACGGAAGGCCGGGATAGCCTGGTTTGGTAGGGCACTGGACCCATGTCTAAGAGGTCGTGGTTTCGATCTCCACTGGCCGTCTCGCCGTGTTGTAAATGGTGACTGGTGCACGTTAAATATGTCTAGTCACAAAGCCCTCCATGTTCCCATAACAAATCATACCTCTGGGGGTACTGATCCAGGAGTTTAACTGTCTTCTGGATTGTGTTCGAATCGACCAGACTCATTACATTACGAGTCTGAACATTACTGAACATTAGGAGTCGTAAACCCAAAATTGGGTCGGCTGTTTGACGAAGGTTATAAAGTATGAAACAAACACGTAGTTTATTCGCATGCATAAGAATACAAAGGATCAGAATTTCATTAGAAAATGCATCAGACCTAATACTTTTCACTAAACTAATTATGCGACGCAAACAATATTGCACTTTGACTTAAAATAACTCATTTTATGTTATATACGTTAGCTACGTTTAATGCTCGTTGTCGATAGCTAACACTCAGAAAGGCTTTTCAGATAGTTTTGCTATCTGAGTTTGCTCATTTAACCTATCCAGAAATTAAAATAGAATTCTACTTGCCTAAAAATTCAAACTTTAGTATTTAGAAACCAAAGTTCATATTGATAATTCTTTTATTTTCAATTTTTTCCCATTATTCCTCTTTCTCTTTCTTTTTTTTTGAAATTGCCCTTAATTGCATGAATTTTTATTTTTTATAAATAATAGTTGAAATAAACCAGGAAATGGGTATAGTTAATGGCAAAAATGAATAAATAAAAAACATTGATGTACCTTTTCATGAACATTTACTCCATTAATTTCAATAGTCTATTGTACTTATGTTACAATTAAAGTAATAAATCAGGTAATTATTAATACTAAAAGGTCAATTTTAATAATTGTCATGCCTCCATGTTGCGATGGCGCTGTCAGCAAATGTAGATGTTGTAAATAAAGATCGAGAGTTCGCACGTAGCGGCTGGAAAGAAAAGACGTTCTTTTGTTGGTCTAATTATTTACTTGGACAGTAAGATATCAGTGTTGCCAGATTGGGCTACAAGTAGCGGATTGGGCTACTTTTAAAAGTCCCCGCTACTGAAAATTGAATTTTCGCTACTTGCTACTTTTTGGGCTACTTATTATTTTTCGAACGCTACAAATCTTAAATATGCGCTACTTTTTTTCCTTACTGAAATATATATATATATATTTTAATTTTTTCCCTTCCCATTATAAAATGATTCTGAAAGTTTCTTCAGCTTCTTTACCATTTTTAAAAAGGACATTTTTGTTGTTGTTGTTGAAAACGTTCTCGCTTCAGTTTTGGATTCTTCATATGTTTTACTGATGGAGTCTATAATCTTTCTATGTTTATGTTTCAAATCGTAGACTCGGGAAATCGCAAAGAAAGTAGAAATGAACGGAGAGTATGATGGGGAAAATGTTTTTTAACCCCAACTATTATTAATCGTTTATCTTCTGGAGAAAAAAAAATCACGTTACTCGCTTTGAAACTCAGAAAAATTAAATCCAAAGTCATTTTACCTGATGAATGAAAATAGTTGTTGTGAATGACAATGAGTTTCCATAAAATATCGTACTGTTAAATGCTTTTTAGTGAATTCATTTCAGTTTTGTAAATCACGATCTATTCACAGTTGCACGAAAAATAGGAAAATTTTTATATCTCTCTAGAGCAGGGATGGGCAAACTACGGCCCGCGGGCCAACTGTGGCCCTCCGGAAGGTTTTATCCGGCTCGCGGATATAATTTTAATTTGCCGATCAGTGGCAATATACATAAACAATATACATCCATTTTCTTGTCAACTATTTAAAATTATTTCTGTTTTTCCTTTTTTAACAAAGTACTGATGACCTTTTTAGTTTCTCTATTTTTGTTCTACAAAACATAAATTGATGGAAATAGTTAGCACAGACAGCTTCAATTGGTAAAATGTTGAAAGCATAAGTTCTTCATGGAATAGTCTTAGATTGGCTCTAACTAGCGTTTGTCTTTCTCGAGGAATCTAATATAGGTAAATTGTACTTCACACTTGGCAGACTACGCATTTTAAGATCCAACGAGCGGACAATCTAACAATCATCTGAAGCAGTTGTTTCTAAATATGCCAAAGTTTTACAAATCATTACCAAAAGCTAGTTTCCAAAATTTAATATTTCATGCCCAGAAAATCAGCTCTATGTTTGCTTGATCTTATATATGTGAACAAGAGTTTTCAACTTTGAACCTTTCTTAGAAAGAATCATTTCAGAAGTGGACTAACAGAAAAGCATTTAGCCTTGTTCCGTAAAATAGGCACATCTCGCTTCGAACCTTAATATAAGGAACTTTTAAAAACGAAATCGCAATTTCATTCATCTCACTAAATATTTAAATTAAAACTTGTATATCGCTTTTTTTTAAATTTTGAAAGTTTTATTTGTCCCACCAAACATTTTTTTTCTCGATGTTTGGCCCTCGACCAAAAAAGTTTGCACATCCCTGCTCTAGAGCTTAGATTTGCCCGTTGTAAATGATGAAATTATTTTTTTAAAGGAAGCTATAATATGTATTGCTATGGTTACAGTTATTATTTTTCACCTCATTTTGCCAAATATGCAATAAATAAATGAAACAAATAAAAATTAAGTTTTGGATAGTTACCATATTAAAATAAAATTCGTATTACCAAACGCAAATGATAATCAGAATTGGCATCAAGGAGAACGACATGAAGAAATATTTCATAGAAGGCCAAGGCCCACCCAATGATGACGATGAAACGCAAAAGATGGATTTTGTTTTTAAAACAAAAATATATACTATGAAATTTCAAATAATAATTAACTATAACAATGAAATTATGAATAAAAATGACTAAGTTAATTGAAACATAATGCACTTAGGGATCAGGAAAACTGAATAACGACAATTTTTTTAATTCGAAAATGTCAACATTTTAAACCTTTCGAAACATTTATAGTAATTGCAAAATAACTAGGAAAGATAATTACTTTAATTGATAAACACGGTAATGTATATGCTGCGTGTTATAAAAGGAGTTTAGAAAATTATTAAAGCTACTACAGTGAAACTATCGTAAACTGATCAGAAGTGGAACTACAATTTGATGGTTTTATAAGAGAAGTCATCTTATAAAAATGATAATAAATTGTTTTTACCAGTTTTGCACTTGATCATCAAAATCTTAGATAGGTGATTAACTTATAGAGATGGTCAACTTAACAGGTTTCACTGTGCAAGTAAAGTAAGCACAGCAACTAAGGCGAGCTGCGAGAAAAGAAAATATTTACGAGCATTTAGTGCAAATCTATCTTTTTATCATTGTTTTTTTTAACTTTACAACAGATGTTACGGCTACTATAAATGAAAAAAAAATTAGTTAAAAATATTTGTTGCTTCGTAGACGCTTTAAAATACTGTTTCATACGTGGTCCAAATCAAAATATTCATTTGTTCACTAAATTACTATCAAAACTATTCTCAATCGAGTTTGAAACAATTATTGATGCTGTTACAAAGAAAAGCTAAGTCATATTTCTCATCTGCGAGCTGAATGTTTGTACTTTGTATTGTTTCGAACTTCAGAGCAGAAATGATTAAATAAATTATTTTGCTTATCAAAAAAAGATTTTTTGCCTTTTATTTTTAAATACACACAGATGTAGGCCCATGAAGTTGAACTTTTCTGAATTTCTTGTTGGAGATTGGGTCCTAGTTAGGTCTTATTTTTAATTTCCTCGAAACGCGAGATAATTTTTATTAAAAAAAATTAGCTAGTGAGAACATTTTTATGTGCGAGTAATTAAGGTTCTTGAGGTTGGGGAAAGAAGCGAGCTGAGGTCGAAACCTCTTAGTATTCTTATGCAGCTCAAAGACCGCACCAACATTAAAATATCGAAGACAGTTCCGACTGATTTTTACACATAAAAAAGCTGGGGAATCTTCGATTAATTGTAATTTGTGATGCTTTTAGTTTACTATGTGTATTGCTTTAGAGGAGTTAGTTTACTTTGTTAATTAGTGTTTAGTGAAGAGAATTGCTTTCGATGAAAGCGTAGTGATTAGTTGATATTAAAGTGTAGTTCTTTTAATAACTAAATATAAAAATGACACTTAAGTTGAACCTTAAAAAGGATGAGTTAATTACGATTGCAGAAGAATTGGGTTTAATAATTCCCGAAAATGCTAAAATAGTGGATTTAAAGCGCTTAATTGAATCTAGCGATGAATTTAAAAATGATATTGAGTTTTTACATGATCTAATTGAGAATGTTTTGGAAGAAAAAAGGGAAAGGTTAGAAAAAGCAAAACGTGAATCAGAACAGGAAGTAGAGCTAGAAAAGTTAAAATTAGCTCAATTAGAAAAGCAGTTAGAAATTGCGAATATTAGAGGTAACCTAGTTGACACGTCTAAGACTACAGTGACCAGTGAAACGGATTGCGATAATTTAGAAAATTTAATAAAAAGTGTGAGAACATTAACAATTCGAGTGCCGAGTAAGTCGGAAGGGTGGGGCTTTTTTTTTACTTCCTTAGAAAGGGCCTTTAACACAAAAAATATATCCGAGAAATATAAAGCAGAGATTTTACTAAATTTGTTAGAGGAAAAGGCGTCTAATATTTTAACTTATATAACAGAGAAAGATCTAAACAATTATGAGGTGATTAAATCAATTGTTTTGAGAGAATTTGAACCCACCGCGCAGGCAGTATTAGAGAATTTTAGAAGGGCATCAAGAGAAAACGAAACACATATACAATTTGCTTCGCGCTTAACTACGAGTTTCGATTACTATTTAAATTTGAGAGGAGTAAAGGATTTTGAAACTTTAAAGCAATTGATAGTGTCAGACAAACTGTTTCGAACACTAGATCGAGATACAGCCTCACATATTAACGTTAGGCAGGGCGAAAAATGGTTTAAGCCACTTGAGTTAGCTAAAGAATGTGACTTATATTTTACATCTCGAGGAAAAATTATAACTGAAAAGAGAACCGAATTAAGGGCTTATAACAACAATCACAATTCGAATGGAAACACTAAGTATGTTCCGCCACCTTTCAGAAACTCCCCATTTACTAGAGAAAACAAATATTTTCCCTACACACGCGAATGTTATATATGTTCTAGTAACTCACATATGGCTAAGAGTTGCCCAAATAGAAGAAATAAATACTATGAGCAATCAAATAAAGCCGGTAATGATATTCAAAACAAAACACGAAGTAACACACAAACGTCTATAAATAAATCCAGTGATAACACTGCAGTGGTTACAAATGTAAATTCGAAACATTTGCAGAGTTCTAAAACTTTAAATGAAATTAATTTGTACCCTTTACAAAAAGTCTCTATTTCTATTGCAAGTAGACAAATAGACGCAATCATCGATAGCGAGGCTGAGATCTCTATTTTGAATACGACCCTACTTCCGTCTTTAGAAATAGAAGCTAAGGGAAAAATAATTTTACAATCCGCATTTAAAGAACAAGTCGAGGCGAAATTAGCAGTATTGCCAGTTTATTATAAAAACCCTGACGATTGTCTATTTTATAGTTCAAATATTTTGTTTGCTTTAACAGATAAATTAAACATCCCTTGCTTAATTACACCGGACGCTTATAATTCTTTGATTTGTCAAAATGATGATTCAGCTGAAATCGAAAACACTTTAATTTTAGAATTCGTGGGGGCGTGGGGGAAGAAATGAATAAAAGTTCACCAAGGTCAGAGGATTCATTTTCTCAATGGAAAGAAAGTGAAACAGGGTGCGTTGTTTACTTAATGTCGGATACTAATAAATTATGCAGTTCTAGTGATGAATATTCGGAGGCTAATAAATTTCGAGAAATGCAGAAAGATTGTTTAACTTTAAAGAATTCTTTCCAAGATGCTAGTTTGAAAAAGAATAATTTCTTTTTGCGGGATGATTTATTATTTCATAAAGATAAAATTTGTGGCGATACAATATATCAGTTAGTATTACCTAAAATTTATAGGGATAAAGTTCTTCAATTAGCTCATAATGAGAATCATTTAGGAATACGAAAAACTAAAGAACGCATAAAATTATCTTTTTATTGGCCTAATGTTTCAAAAGATGTTGAAAATTATTGTAAAACCTGCAAAAATTGTCAATTAAAGAGCCCGGAGCGAAAATCTGATAAAATTCCTATAACCCCTGTTGTTAGAGCTCCATATCCTTTTCACACGGTAAATATAGATTTAATTGGAGAAATTGTTCCACCCTCGGGTAGAAAACATAAGTATTGTTTATGTTTAATTGATCAAAATTCTAGATGGCCTGAAGTCGTCCCACTAAAAAATTTGTCTGCTAAGACAACATGCGACGCCCTTTTAGAGATATTCATGCGTACCGGAATTCCAGAAGTAATTTGCAGTGACCAGGGTACTAATTTTACGTCGCAATTGACGAAAGAATTTGAAAATAGGTTAGGAGCAAGTCCTCGATTTTCCACTCCATCTTACCCAGCTTCCAATGGTTTAGTAGAAAAATGGAATAGGGTATTTAAACAGATGTTGCACCATGTTATTCGTTCAGATCCTACCGATTGGGATAAACATATTCCATATTTACTTTTTGCGTACCGCGAAGTACCAAATTGTACGACGGGCATATCTCCTTTTAAACTTATGTATGGACGCGAAGCTAGAGGTCCCTTGTCAGTTTTAAAATCTTCTTGGTCGGGTGAGATTCCACTACCCCTAAATCTTAGCAATTCGGCCGTAGATTATTTACAGGAATTAAAAATAAATTTGGAAAAGGCCGCAGATCTCGCTTCTTTGACTACAACTAAGAAACAAAATTCTTATGCCCATTATTTCAATCGAAGTACAAGAATGAAAGAGTTTAAGAAAGGTGAATTAGTCTATTTACTCATTCCGGATTCTTCGAATAAACTATACGCAAGATGGACGGGACCAGGCGAAATAATAGAACGAGTTAATCCTAATTCATATAAGGTTAAATTACCAGATGGCAATGTGCGACATATTCATGCTAACAAAATAAGACATTTTCATGCTAGAGCACAAACTGTGGGTGTTATATTTGAAGACGATGTTGAATTTGGTGAAATTCATCCTACACCGATTATAACACCTTCGTTAAGAAAAGGTGACATTGAGGTAGATGTTAGTCATTTAGAAGAAAGTAAACAAACTGAGTTGCTTGAACTTTTGCACAAGCATGCATCATTATTCTCTGGTAAAGTACAAGTAGCTAATGTAGGTGAACATAAAATTCGATTAATACCAGGTGCTGAGAGGAAGAAACCCTACATTTACAAAATCCCCGAATCTTTAAAGACTGAAGTCGACAAACAAATTTCGGAATTAGAGAATCTAGGTCTTATCGAACACAGCGAAGCAGACATTGCTTACCCAGTTGTCTGCGTGGCCAAGAAGGATGGTAGTATGCGATTATGCATCGATTTCAGACAGTTAAATGCTGTAACAAAACCCTTTGATTACCCAATGGAAAATTCAGCGGACCTCATCAACCAAATTGGGCATGCTAAAATTATATCTTGCCTAGATGTCTTAAAAGGGTACTGGGAAATTCCTTTAGAAGAGGAAAGCCGTGATCTTACTTCATTTAAAACTCATCGAGCCCAATATAAATGGAAGGTAATGCCATTTGGTCTCCGCAACGCAGCAGCTTCTTTTCAGAAAGTGATGAACAGTGCTTTAAGTGAATATCGTGAATTCTGCAAAGCATATCTCGATGATATAGCTATATTTTCTTGTGACTGGGATACGCATCTTAAACAGTTAGATATGGTACTGACCAAATTAACTGATCTAAAATTCACCGTTAATGTCAAGAAATTCATCAATCTTCTACAATCAATTTCTTGCAAGAATCGTTTTCGCAAAAACACAAATCAAGTATCTAGGTCATATTATAGGAGATGGTAGACATGAACCAGATCCTGAAAGCTTCGTGCTATTGAAATTATCGAAACACCTAAAACCAAGTCAGCTTTAAAAAGTGCGTTAGGTCTCTTCAATTATTACAGAAATTATATAAAAAAACTATGCTGAGTAAGCAAAACCATTGACGGATTTAACCAAAAAGAAAGTTCCAGAGCTTATTCCTTGGACTGACGGAGAGGAATTATCATTCCAAAAACTAAAGAAAAAGTTGAGTGAAGCTCCTTCCCTTTATACTCCAGATCCAAAAAAACCTTATGTTATACAGTGTGATGCAAGTTCCTATGGTGTTGGTGCTTGTTTATCCCAAAGAGATGATTACGGTCAACTTTGCCCAATCAGTTTTGCTAGCCAAAAACTGAACAAAGTGCAGCAAAACTGGGCTACTATTGAACGTGAAGCGTATGCTGTAGTATGGTCGATCAAAAAGTTTGAAAATTACGTGTTTGGTGCGAATATTGACATTATAACTGATCATAATCCTCTAATATTTTTACAGAAGTCAGCACCCCAATCTGCTAAGTTGCAACGGTGGGCTTTAGCTCTCCAAAGGTACAATATTCATATCACACACTGCCCAGGTGCTCGATTAAAAAATGCTGATGGTCTATCAAGACTAGTAAGTGATTGAATGTTTGTGTCTTTATTAAAAAAACAAACTAACATATATAATAATCTGTTTTATAACAAGGCTTCTTTTCATCTGTAAATATACATGAGTCAATTGAAATTTAATTTCCATGGTAATATCGAATCTATTGTATTAAGGTTTCTTTTCATCTGTAGTTATATAGAAATATATACCAGTTTTATATAAATTTGATTTGTACATAGTAATTGTATATATGATGTGTTATAACCAAGCAACTATACATCTGTCATATTTCTACTATTTTCATCTGCGTTTTGCATATTTTATGTGTAAGTAATTGTAACAAGTATTCTATTCATCTGTTTTATTTATAATTAAGTGTTAAATATATTTTTATATGTATTATCCTATTGTGTGGATCAGATTTCGCTATACCAGGTGTAGCGCAATCTTGTCGGGGGGGTGTCATGCCTCCATGTTGCGATGGCGCTGTCAGCAAATGTAGATGTTGTAAATAAAGATCGAGAGTTCGCACGTAGCGGCTGGAAAGAAAAGACGTTCTTTTGTTGGTCTAATTATTTACTTGGACAGTATGATATCACAATAATAACAGCTTTTTTTGTCAAAGTGAGAAAAATTATTAATAACCGGTCAAAGTGAGAAAAATCGCAAATTATTCACTTCAACCGGTTATTAATAATAATAATAACCAGTGAAGTTTTTACAATGTTATTAAACGGTTTATATTGCATTGTGACAGGGGTGTGCCTCTTTGTATATTATATGTGTTACGGCTAAAGTGGTAGATACGGTTATTATTAATACTAACCGTACTATTAATAATAACCGCTTCTTTTGGTCAAAGGGAAAAATAGAACGGAGAGATTTCCGTATCGTGATCTGCGGTTGAATAATCGCCTCGTCTTGCCATCTTCTGGGCAGCAGCCAGCGAGAAACTGAAAATAAAATCACAGAAAGGGACCAACTTGACGGGAGTGACTCACGGCCACCCCCGGGCAAACATCTACAAACTTGTTTTTTCTTTTTTGTTTTAAAAGAAATTCTACTTTAAAATCAATTTAGAGATTGTAGTTGGCCTGGCAGATCACAACACGGAAATATCCCCAATAAAAACGCGAAAGAATGACATTGACCTAACTTCATTAGTTATTATTAATAATAGTCCCGCAGTGGACTGATCGTTAAGACACGGTTCCCGGCAGATCACCGAAGTCAAGCATCACTGGCTGCGGTCAGTGTGCGGGTGGGTGACCACTTGGATCAGTCTGCGTAGGGACCGAGGGTGTGCGGTATTGGTCCTCGTTAAACTGTGCTACCGTAAAGTGCTCGACTTCGCGCGCAGGTCTTCGGGCTACCAAAGCGGGGGTGCCATCCCCTCCGCAGGGGATCAAAATTGTGATGGCATGTCTTCGGATCATCCTCCGGGATGTTTCCCAGACCGTCGCCAATAGCCCATTGTGCAGCTCTAGTGCGACGTAAATTAAAAACAACAACAACATTATTAATAATAACCAGTTAATGGGATGAATTCACTTAAATTATTAACTTTAACCAGTTTGTTTGGTTGTTATTAATATTGACCGGTTAGTTATAATAATAACCGACTATTCACATTAATCGTAACACATACACTACCGGTCAAAAGTTTGCGAAAATTTTGAAATCTACGAAAAAATGGTCTAAATTCAAATGTTTATAGAACTGCGAAAAATCAGTCAAATTGCATGCAAATTTGATATGTTCTAAAGTGAATCCTCTACATTTAGTTACATATGATCAAATTGCAATACTTTATTTTTTGCGATCTGAATCCAGCTTTTCATCATGGGTTGTTTCTATGGTGAAAAAAGTTGCTAAGCTTGAACACTTGCCAAACATGCAAAAAAAAAATTTTTGTACTTTCTGTTAATGGAAAATAGTTATTTGAACCGTTCTGTGTAAGCCCTCAAAATTTCAAATCGTTTCGATTTGTTTTGACAAAGTTATAGAATTTTGAAAAACATGTGTACTTTTCTCAATTTTTGAGCATCCCACATATGCAGTCTTTTAGTCTATACTTCTTCTACCAAAGAGCTTTTTAATTTTAATGTTTTCGATATTTTCAAGTAATTAATATTGATTATAAAACAAATACTCTTATTCATTATTGTAACTATTATTGTTTATATTTATTGTTTATATTTATTGCTTATATGTATTAGTTTTGTTGTGATATTTTTACTTTACATTAAATTAAAATAAAAAGTTATAACAATAATTACATAAATAATTCTAAAAAAATAATATCAATAGTATAAAAAATTTGCATTTTTACTAAACTATTTTATTTACAACAAATATTCAACATCAAATATTTAACATATTCTTATTCGTATTTTGTAATTAAATAAATTAACATTTAAATCTTAGATTCCTCGAACCATCCACCTTTTGCTTTTATTATAGCCTTACATATGCGTGGCATTCGATCGAACAAACCATTAATCACTTCA
Organism: Parasteatoda tepidariorum; assembly: GCF_982258835.1. Taxonomy (NCBI): domain Eukaryota; kingdom Metazoa; phylum Arthropoda; class Arachnida; order Araneae; family Theridiidae; genus Parasteatoda; species Parasteatoda tepidariorum. Next base: position 112,779,557 of record NC_141756.1, on the reverse strand, counting down.
AGTGATATAGAGTTCCATTCCTGTTGTAAAATGTCCCATAACTGATTTCGATTCGAAATATCAGAGTATCGTTTGCAAGAACAAACAAATTTTCAATGAAATGTGACATTTATGAGATATTGTTTTAATTATATTCATAATAAATGCTTTGTAATTGCAATAATGAATAAGAATATTTGTTTTATAATCAATATTAATTAGTTGAAAATATAGAAAACATTAAAATTAAAAAGTTCTTTGGTAGAAGATGTATAGACCAAAAGACTGCATATGTGGAATGCTCAAAAATCGAGAAAAGTACACATGTTTTTCAAAAATCTATAACTTCGTCAAAACAAATCGAAACGATTTGAAATTTTGAGGGCTTACACAGAACGGTTCAAATAACTATTTTCCATTAACAGAAAGTACAAAAAAAATTTTTTGCAAGTTTGGCAGGTGTTCAAACTTAACAACTTTTTTCACCATAGAAACAACCCATGATGAAAAGCTGGATTCAGTTCGCAAAAAATAAAGTATTGCAATTTGATCATATGTAACTAAATGTAGAGGATTCACTTTAGAACATATCAAATTTGCATGCAATTTGACTGATTTTTCGCAATTCTATAAACATTTGAATTTAGACCATTTTTTCGTAGATTTCAAAATTTTCGCAAACTTTTGACAGGTAGTGTATGCTACATATACTAACACGTGTGCTTATTGCAAAGCAGGGCTTGCGGTAACAGATGTGTGGTTCGTTTCGTTTACCTTAATAGACGCTTCCAACTGACTACTTGTTCAGATCCCAAGAACTGACGGACTAAGAAAAATACTTGTAATGCTTCTCTAAAGATCAACAAGCAAACACTTAAATTGAAGCAACCCCTCCTTCATCCCCTCAACAAAACATAAAAACTAGTCTACTATAGATATGATCTCTGACAATTAGTGAGAGACACTGTTCCCAGCAAGTCACCGAAGTCAAGCATCACTGGCTGCGGTCAGTGTGCGGGTGGGTGACCACTTTGATCAGTATTCGTAGTGATCGAGGATGTGCGGTATCGGTCCTCGTTAAACTATTCTACCGTAAAGTGCTCAACTTTGCATACGGGTCGTTGGGCTACCGAAGCGGGGGAGCCATCCCCTCTGCATAGGATCAAAATCGTGATGGCATGTCTTCGGATCATCCTCAGGGATGTTTCCCAGACCATCGCCAATAGTCCATTGTGCAGCTCTAGTGTGACGTAAATGAACTACAACGACAGTTAGTGAGAAGACAGTACATTTCCAGCATAAAACTAATTCAAATTTTATTCTTTCCTAGTGATTTCTTACCTATAATTTGTTCTATATTTAATATAATGTATTTTAATATAATTTAATTCAGTAAATGCTTATAGTAGCATTTTGTTTTTGTTGACATTGAATTTGAAGTGGAATTTACCTCTATGAATCCCTTAGCATGCTGTTCAATTGTAAGCGCTAAACACAATGAGTGAGAGAGGCTTTGAAGGCGGAACCGGTAACTTTCGGGGCCTCCCTAGCCCAGCGGTATCGCGCACCGAACACAGTGTAAAGCGTGGAGGTGACGGGTCCGAATCCCGCCGTAACCCTGCATGCATTCTTTGTGATGTCATCATCTAAATTGTTCTATCTGTCCTTCTACTTGACGTTGGTTTATAAGCCTAAATTGAGAAAACAAGCCTGCATATATATGTATTTTCAATAAAGCAATAAAACCGGTGACTTTCTTTGTCATTTATATCTCCAAGTACTTTTTTTGGTACTTTATTTACGTCGCTGTACAATGGGGTACGGTCTGGGAAACATCCCTGAGGATAATTCAAACGCATGCAATGGCAATTTTTCATCCTCTGCAGAGGTGATCGCTCCTCTTCTTTGGAAGTGCGAGACCTACGCGTGAAGTTGAGTACTTTACTGTAGCACAGTTTAACGAAGACCGATACCGTGCTCCATGGTCCCTACGCAGGCTGATCAAAGTGGTCACTCACTCGCTTACAGACCACAGCCAGTAATGCTAGACTTCAGTGATCTGCTGGGAATCGTATCTTAACGATCAGTCGACTGCGGGACCCAAGTTGCGACAGAGAATGCTGTTGGTTTAAATTGCTCACCACAAAGAACCTTAGTAGTTACAAACTAATATCCTACAAGTTACGTAAAAAATAAAGTTATCTGTAAATTTTGCAGTGCTTGTGAAAGTTCGTCTTCTACAAAACACTTTTAAGCGTGGAGTTTGCGGGTTCTATTCCAATCGTAACCATGCTGTATCTCACATTAGTTTTTCATGTCTACCTGCATTTTGGATAACTTTACTTTCGAAATTAGAGGCACATGGCCTGTTGTTGTTGTAGTTAATTTACGTCGCACTAGAGCTGCACAATGGGCTATTGGCGACGATCTGGGATACATCCCTGAGGATGATCCGAAGACATGCCATCACAATTTTGATCCTGTGCTGAGGCGATGGCACCTCCCGCTTCGGTAGCCCGACGACCTGCAAGCGAAGTCAGACACTTTACGGTAGAATAGTTTAACGAGGACCAATACCGCACACCCGCAGTCCTTACGCAGACTAATCCAAGTGGTCACCCATCAGCACACTGACCGCAGCCAGTGATGCATGACTTCGGTGATCTGCTGGGAACCGAGTCTTAACGATCAGTCCACTGCGGGACTCACATTGCCTGTAATTGCACAAGCCTGTTATTATATCTATGATTGATTTTTCTTCAGTTATACTTTATTGCGTATTCAAATATTTGAGTCCCGCTGTGGATTGTTCGTAAAAATACGGTTCCCAGTATAACGCCGAAGTCAAGCAGCATTGACTGCTGTCAGTAAGAGGGTGGGTGACCACTTTGATCAGTATACGTAGGGATCGAAGATGTGCGGTATCGGTCCTCGTTAAATTGTTCTGCCGTACAGTGAGTCCTCGACTTCGTGCGAGGTTATCGTGCCACCAAAGTGAGAGTGCCATTCTCTGTGCAGAGGATCAAAATTGTGATGGCATGACTTCGGATCATCCTCAGAAATGTTTCAAAGACCATTGTTTATAACGCATGGTAGAGCTCTAGTGTGACGTAAATAATGTACTTACCATATCATCAACTCAACTCAACTGTGGCTGAAATTAATCGTTATCGATATTAAGGGATATAAAATAAGAGGCACGGGTGGTATCGAATGAGCTCTTTCTGTCTCCGAACTGCATTATATGTAAGTGTAGTCTTGTGTGCTTATTGGCAATTTAAATACTGAGCTGGATACCGTACGTGATTTTGTGTCGGATTTTTTCTCGGAAGTTTTGGCCCAAAGAAGCATTTTTGTCCTAAAGATTTTCAAGAAATAAATTTGTTACCGATGATTACTACTTTTCAGAAGGTTGTTTATGGAAGACTTTTCTCTTGATGTTTTTTTAAAGTAAGTTTTCCTAATTTTTATACTTTCTGCATTTAAGTTTTTCGTGATTATTAGTGGCACGGTTGTAATTGTGTGTGCCTATAATTTGTGATTGCTTTTTCAGAAAGATTAGTAATTCTGTATAAATAATTGACCCTCTTGGGTAATTTTTAAAATATTTTGATTCGTATTTTTGATGGGATACTAACTTGCCTAAAATAAAATGAACACATACTAAAAGTAATTTTTAAAGTTTTGTTTTCTCCAATATTGTATTTTCAAAGTTCCGTGATTGTTTAAAACTGAAGATATCCCCTCAATAGTAAGAAATATCTTATATTTATACATTTGTATAAGCATGTATGTATATTTTATACAACTGTAATAACGCTCTATTTTAAACTGAGTTGCATTATTTTTTATACTCTAAATATTTTTAATCCCACTCATTTGAAATTTTTAAGATTAATAGTTTAATAACGGTTGGTGTATACCAGCATTTCCTAAACTAATTTAACTTGCATAAGCTTGAGTTTGGTTAAAGAAGAACAAAATGTCTTCTGTATTCAAAGCACTTTTTGCAATCATGCTAGGTTTTTAGGCCTCTCAGATTTTATGTTTCTCAAACCCCATGCATCTTTGTATCTTTTGTCCCCTTCTTTGACCAGGTAACAGTTTAATTTCGTTATTCAGTTAAGTAGTTTGCTTGCTACGGTTGAGCAAATGGTTTCAACTTTTAGCCGGAAGTGTTTTGCGTCAAACTGTTGTCCAGTACACCAGCTAAAATGTAAAGATGTAATATTGAAACAGATTTTTTTTAGAGGGCCAGTTTAAAATTTGAATTAAAAATTAAATTCCGGGAATTAAACTAAAATGCTTGGCGTTTGATTCTCAGACAAACCATATTTAGATTAATAGAACTTAATTAGTAAAATACCAAAATAAAATCTGATATTAAGTGTTCGTTAAATATTCACCAAAATAATTTTCAGATGCGTGATTGTTATAGCAATATTTGAGAATCTGTTGAAGTAAAAGTACAATTACAAAAGTAAATATTGTGCCTTACGTTTTAAACTTATTTCACCTTTTTAGTTTCTAGTGGTTGAGGGGTAGTTTTTAACGTCTGCTGATTAAATCTGTTCATAACTATCGGGAGGCTAATGAATTCGGCACAATGTCTTTTGGCAAATAGTTCTAACTCAAGTGAACTCTATCGAATATTTGACTGCAATGTTTCCCTGTATACTTGAAAGCCATTTCACTTTCGTAGAGACTTTAAAATTTTTAATAATTGAAATTTCGACTGCGCCATTACTCAGGATTTTCATTTTAACTTTGTCTGCGTTTGTTAGTAAATTTTTGTTTTACTCCAGTGCTTTGGAAAGTAAGCACATAGTGCAGAGGACTTGCGAGTAGGTATGATTATAAAACTTGATTTGATGCACCGATATTGAACACTGCCTCTAACTAATTATTATGTTCATTTTGCCGTGACAGTAAAGACATTTTATATTTTTAACACTAGGCTTTGTACTGGATACTTCAACGTCGTATAGTAACCGTGAGGACCGTATTTGCCAAGAGCTCCAATTCTGACCTATTTTCCATGAGAAACATTTGTGCCAAGATTTCCTCAATTACTAACAGTTGCCAAGATAACCATGTGTGCAAGGATTACTGACCTAGTTGCCAAGATGATCCCAATAAATGACCTAGTTGCCATGAGGACCATGTGTGCCAAGATGACTTACTTAAGTTTCCTAGTTGTCATGACCTAGCTGTAGAGTTAAACCAACTTTATTTCTTCAACTCAAAAGGTTATTTTTATGTTCTCTTCTAATATGAAGATTCCACACTTGTATTTTATGAATATTGTAATTTAGTTTTTCTCCTAAAAATTAAGCTACATACTTTTTAATGGAACTTAAGAAATCTAAATCCATATTTTGAAATACCTTGCATGCAATTTAAGAGTACTCAGTATTAAAGTAAATTTATTTCTAATATTTTCTTAAATACGAAAAATAATTAATCTTATTAATCTAAAGTTTATTCTATTAAAAATTTTATTCATGGATTATTTTAATAGTCAATTATTTATTCATTAAATATCATAAATTAAATTTCAAGTCTTAGAGAACGTGCATCTAATTTGCGTACACTAAGTACTTCATTGATCCTTCTTAGTGTATGTACGTACAATTGCGTGTCAAAACGTTTTATGACAAGCTTATTGTTAGCTATTGCTCGTTATAAATTATGACTTAATGTCTTAAAAATAAACCTAGAATATTTATGAGAATTAACTTTCAACGAATAAAAACTAATTTCGAGTTATTGGTGTTTTGTCTTCAAACTCTTGTCCTGTACAAAAGCTAAAATGTGAAGTTGTAATATTAAAAATTGCTTCTTTGAGAGTGCTAGTTTAAATTTGAAATGAAAATTAAATTACGGGAATTAAACTAAAGTACTTGGCGTTCGATTTTCAAACAAAACATATTTAAATTAAAAAAAACTTAATATAAAATTTTATTATGGTATAATACTAATTAAATATTCTTTTTCAATAAATCTCCGCCAAATTTTCAGATGCGTGATTGTTATCGCAATATTTGAGAATCAGTTTAAGTAAATGTGCTAGTTTCAAAATGATATCTACGATTTAAAATACACGTAATATAAGAGTTTAGGCCAAACTTTAAAACAAATGATTTAATAAGATTTATATCGAATCTAGGAGTGATCGCTCAACTTTGTCGGCTATTAAAATATACTAAATAAACTCTTAAACTTATTTCAATGTAAAATTCAAGAGTACAAGGAAAAACCAGAATAGTTTGTGTATTTAATAATCTTTAAAATTAGAAAGCTGAAAAGTATTTGAGATATCTAGATGCTTGGAAACCAAAGAACTAGAACATTCAATATCGCATATTTAGGGTTACCTAAATAAAACGCATTGTATTAATAAAATACTTTTCAATAAATCCCGCCCCGTCAATAATGTACTGTTATTCAGTACAAATTATAATACTTGAGGTAACACATTCAGTTCCAAATAATAAAAAAAAAATTTATCCGACAATTCAGAATCTATTTGTATAGTTACCGCTTACATTATTTAAAACCCTTAAAGCTTAAGGCTAGCTATCACGTGTCATAGCACTACATTTTAAAATTTCTTTTCGCCTTATTGTGAACCTTAATAAAAACAATAAATGCTGTATATTTGACATGTTAATACTTCACACTAGTCTGTCGTCTTATTTTTATGTACGTATTTATAAATATAAATTCCTCTAAACAAAGAAATTAATAATTTGTCAAGCATTTATGTAGTTTATATGGGCAATAACAATTATACGTATTCTATTAAATTTAAAAAATTAATGTACTCTATATCAAAAGTCTAAGAATGAAACTGTTAAAAAAAATTTTAAAATTAAAACTGAACAATGAAGTTATTGTTCAGAAGTTTAGGCAAAAATTTTCGTATTTTGTCACTCTGAGGAAAAACTGGTAGATTTTGGTAGAGCGAAAATTTTTGAATAATCATCTACAGTTAAAACTGATGTTTTCTCACCTAATATGAATTTAAGAATTTTGGTAGGAACAAATATTTCAACTTAGTCGGGTAATTCCTTAAGATAAACTGGAATTATATTTCTAATTAAATAAGTTCGATGTATTTTTATAAATAGACTTGTAGGTTTATACAAAACTAGTTTCGTTTTTAATCTTATTTCTCAGCAGAGTCTATTTTGTGTAACGAAATTCTTTAAATAGATATGCCTAGATTTGCTTTTCCTCTAAAAAAGTAAACAAATTTGGAAGGTTAAAATTGAAATTTAGTTCCCTTTTTTAAATGTAATTATGCCTGGATGAGCAATTTTAAAGTAGTTCATGTTTAAGGAATTTCGTTATGCATTCATATTATTCACGTTCACGTCATTCATATTCACGTTCACGTCATTCATATTCACGTTCACGTCATTCATATTCACGTTCACGTTCACGTCATTCATATTATTCATTCATCACGTTATTTCATTATTTCACCTAATTCTAGCTAATTACTAACATACGACTAACTATAACATATATTTCAACCATAAAACATTAATTCATGGACTCTGCTGCTAAATAAGTTTAAATAACGGGGCATAATTACGCAGTATAAGTTATTGAAGTTTTTCTTAATTACGAGATAGCATTTCGTATAACTGAAATTGTGCAATAGTAAAATGACGCAGAACATATGTAGAGATTTTTTAAAAGAAAGTGTAAATTTTACTAAAATCCTGTCTTGTTTCAATGCATAAAATTTTTGAAATTTGTGTAAATTAAACAAATTATTTGTAAACGGGATATTATTAGAGAAATCGACAGAGGAGTTTTAAAAACTTGTATCTATTTTAAATTGAGTGAAAATAGTACTTTTTAAACTAAAAACAAATTAAATCTGTAGACATTCTACAATAACTAGTGAATTTTACTAAGACTGAAATGCCTGTACGAGTTATTCTAAAGGAAACTGAAATTAAGAAAATACAAAAACTTATAAAAATTAGACTTGCCAACTTTATTTTTGTAGGTCTCTTCTATTAAACAATAATCTTAAACACCCTGAAACAGTCTCGTATGTTAGTTCGGGCATTTTTTAAATGTTCGCTATTTTAATACCAATAAGAGTGCAGAATATTGTCGACTTGTAATTATCCATCTTCTTTCACTCGACGCTTCTGAATTGTTGAGGTTTCGCGAGATTTTTGGAGAATAAAACAAATCTTAACGTTCACGTTACCGTTTACTTGACACAAATTTTATAATATTCAACGAATCTTTTTAAACTTTTATAGCTATTAAAGGATAATGCTTGTTAGCTGCTAGGCATTAAGCATTGAGGAACTTCATATAAATAGTACATATCCGATAGAAAATTAACTTTCCTAATTTTAGAGTAGCTTAAGTAAAGTGGGTATTGGGGGGAAAAAATAGTTTTCGAAGTAAGCATGGTGGAACTTAGTTAAAAAAATAAATTTAACAAGCATTACAGAACAGATACCCCATAATCTGATTAAAAAAAATCGTTTTCATGATTTCGAAAATAGGTACATAATTCATAACGTCCTTCAAGATCCAAATCAGATTTTAGAATTTACTTTATGACAAAGTTTAAATAAAAGTTTGACAACAAAATTTGAACATTTTAATGTTACATCGAAAGTCTAAATCTGTTCGAAAACGTGAAAGAATGTGCAAAGAGATTTATCCAACCTATCCGAATTTAAAATTTAATAATTATGTTAAAATAAATCTTAAGAAATAAAATAAAATCTTTCAACTTGTATATGTTTCTAGTAAAATGCAAAAGATATTTTTTTGTATATGTGTATTTACCTGCGTGTCTTCAACATTATTATATCCAACGTATTTAGTAGAATTTTTAAATGTTAACTTAAGATTTCAAAAATCTGATTTTGATGCTGTGTAAAGTGAATATATAATGAATCAAATGATTATTTCAATATCTCTCGAACACATATTTTTTAAACTAAGCTAGTTATTGCAAATAAATCGATTTGATAAAAAAAAAACTAGTTACTGTGCGGTGCTAAAAATATAGGTTCTTCGTCAGAGGAGGAAAGTTTCCGTTATAAACATGAATCGACAATTTGAAGAAAAGCCGAAAAAACCCACGAGGTAAAGTATAAACTAATTTTCTAAATCGATTCATTTTTAAATCCTTTTTTTACAGTAAAATTTCCTTATTCTCATGGTATGTTGATTATGCGTTTAATACTTCTATAAGAATAAATGACATAGATAACAATAAGCTTGATTAAAACGAGTGTATAATATGAAATGCAGATTTGCAAATTCCTAAAAATTTCATCTCAAAAGTTTTATTCATTTACTTTTCAACCTAAGCTAAACATTGCTATAAGGCTAGAAATTTTTACACCAATTTAAAATTCAATAATGTTAGAACACCAGGGTTATATTATACAAAATCTTAAAACAGTTCAGATTCCGAAAGTTAATTTAAGTCTAACTTTCTAAGAATTAAAATTTATATGAAATTCTCATCTACTTTTAGGTATTAAACTTTAAAAATAGTACCGCTTAACTCAAAGCAAACAAACATGGTAACGCCATTATTAGAAGAGTGCCATAAAAATTTGATACACCAAAGTAAATCTTGAGATACTATATCGAAATTGCAACTGTATCATTTTATAATTGCAGAGAACCAAATTTAAACGTGATAGCACGTAAATATTAAGACATCGATTATAAGACAGCTGAATGGAGTGCAGCCTAGTAAACGCGGTTATAGTTGATATAGTAGGTCTACGCAATTTGGGGACATCGATCTGCAGCATAAGTGTGAATCTGAAGTTTCGGTATGTTCTAGACTAGAACCCCCTGAATTAAACAGGCCGACTTATCATTCATTTTTGGAGCAAAGAGCTAACATAAGCACATAACATAACTAATACTAACATAACGCTAACTTGCTAACTTGTTTGCTCCAATATTGCTTGATAGGTCAGCTCTGATAGTATAGGAGCCTTATTCTAGACTAGTGTGGAATTTGACGTGGAAGTGGTAGACGGCCGTTCTGCTTTCTCGTCATGCTTCACACTCGTCTAGCCGTTTCAGAACTTCTCGATTCACACATGCACTCTTTTGTAGTGGATCAGTATCCTCTTGCTGTGAAGAGACCTTAAATCTTTAACGGAAGTATCTGTTGATTAAAGAACATGAAACTAGTCATTAATTTTTTAATATGTACTCAGTTTTTACTCTTAATATGATACTGCAATGACTTTTGAGAAAGCGAGTGTTCCCAGTTTTCTTCAATCGCTATATTGATCGTATGTTCGACAAAACTTATCTAATTTTTATTATAAAACCTGTATAAGTAGCACTAAGCCCTCGGGGAAAAATTCCGTTCTTAAAATTCTTGGAATTTTTTTCTTCTAACTATGCCATTTTTTGAAATTGATAAATTAAAAGCTGGGAAAAATTTAAACTAATAACTTGGAACCTCAAGCGAAAATAGCGTCTGTTTTATCTAAAAATGCAGTCCAGAAATTAAACTAAATGCGCAAATCTGCCTTTCATATATAAAAGTTTAAACATTTTTAAATTTATCAAAAACTAATGGAATAGTTTTAGTTGTAGAAGAAAATTTTGAAGTAAAATCTTTAGTGTTAACTTTCCGATTTCTTTTGTGTAATATACTATTTAGAAAGAGATAAAATTAATGTAAATTTAAATGTATATAGGTTAATTTTTTTGATGAATGATACATATTTTTGCAATGAGAATTTTCAATAGAGGATCATAAATATTTCTGACTCTGTATTGTGCAACTGAATAGCAAAGTTGCTGTTTTCATATCTCACTGTTCATTTCATACTTTAAATCCATGTGAATATAAATATTTTGATGTAAATTATGTAAGATATTTCTATTTATGTAAGATGTTCTGTAAATAGGGCAGAAGCTTAATGTTGTTCATGTAAGTTTTTAATGAGACTTTATTGTAAATGTGATTAGAGCTCCATGTAAATTAAGATGTTGTTACTCTCATTTACAAATTAGTTTTAAACATGTAAAGATGCGGTTTTAAATATATGTATTATAAAATGCTCTTTTTAATAAAATTATTTGACAGACATAGTGGCTTTAATTTCTTGATATGCAGAAATTTTTATTTCCCACTGAAATGAGTTATTCAGTTTTAAATTACCCCTTTACAGATAATGAGGATATTGACGCATTTATCCTGATTTTATACAAAATGTGGAATTAGGATGTTAGTTGGACTTTTCTGTAAATACTTATACTTTACGGATAGTTGTTAAAGCAAACGTAAATGTCGTCAGGACTAAATTCAGTTTAACATTAAGACACTGTTTTAAAAGAATTTAATTTTTATACCAGTCAAAATCTGCTCTTTTTTTTATTAAAGGAATATTTTCCTAGCCTAGTTGGGAGATCGAATTCGAGCAAGTCTGTAGACATCGAAAGTAAAATTATCCTTTCTGGCAGGAATGAAAGAGCTTTCTTATCAGATATGAAAACTATTTCTGCAATATCGTTTTCTGAATCGCTCAGGAAAATTAAGTGTGGAGAATTATCCTAAATTTCTTAATATGGTTTACTTCTTCCGAAAGCCGTGTAACTTTGAAAGTGTTAACTCTTTGACGCAGTATTTTTATTAAACATTTCGTACTTTTGTATAAAAGTTGAAACAAATGAAAATATTATATTTAGCATTTTTATTAGTTGTGCCATATTCTATTTTATACTAGTTTTTCCTGGTGTAAAGTTAAAATTCCAACGCAGCTCAGTTCTAAACAATTAAACTTATTTGCAGTTAATTAGGTCTATGAAATATTTATCATTGAAATTTCATTAATTTACAAAATCGATGAATGAATTTTTGATTAAATGAGGAAAAAAATTAAAACTTTTGATATATTTCAGTATATATTTTGGATAATTTTGCAAATTAACTATTAGACTGGTTTTATGATTAAAAATACCAAACTATAATTTTTACTTGTGATTAAAGCGTCAGAAATATATAAAAAGAGAAACTAGTGTCTAATCTGCGTCAAAGGTTAGAGAATTTTTCTCGTTGTGTATTAGTAGGTTAAACTAATTCCGTTATTTTTTCTAACTCTTTCTATTCATTGAAAGCTCCTTTGCACCTAGTTTCCAAATTTAAATATTTTTTTTTTTGCATTTCAAGGTTATTCCAAGTTTCTTAAATTTTAAAGCATTTTTAAAACTTTAAAAAACTTCAAAAAAAAGTTTTGTAACATTCTGTGACTAGGTTCATTAGAACAAAATTTAATGAATTAAATTAAACTGTACAAATCGATGAATGATCGATGAATGAATCGATGATGAAATAGCTTCTTCAGAATTTTCTAAATGCTGAGGTGGAGGTAGACCTTTTCAAAACCATTAAATCTCGATCTTAATTTTCCATTATTACACGAACGTAATATTCCAGCTACATGAATTTGATAAGCAATGCTGGCCATTTTGATAAGCAGTCATTACCAATATATTTTTTCTACTAACAAAAGTGTACACACTTCCAATGAAATGAAATGAATGAAGTTTTCATCCTCGTATAAAAGATAATTCTATTAGACGCAATGGAAGCTATTTGCTGTAGTAAGTTTTTATTAGCTTTCAAAGATTTTGATTATTCTAAAAAACCAGATCCATATAAATGTACTAATTCCTTTCAAATTCTCATTTCCTTAAAGCTAGCAAAAAATTTAACTGAAAATATCCTAGCAATTTATACGAAGATCTTATGACTCTACACTTCTGCGACCAGAGCTTTAAATAACAAAAATTTCGATTTTTACCTAGAAATATGTAGCGATGAAAATCTAATAAATTTGAGTTTAATTTATATTGTTCATATTTAAAGAATATATTTTAGCGAGTCTGAGAAAGCAGGATAAAAAACGATGACTCCAAGATTTTTTTTTAGAACTTAGCTGCTCCGTCCCTTTAAATTGGAGCATTGAATAGTACCTGTTAAACCATCCACTAAAGTTCAAAGTTTCCTCAGTTCTAACCGGATTTTTTTTTAATTACTTCAAAAATAGGGTAATTAAGATATCAGTTTTTAAATGTCAACGAATCATATAATGTGTTTTCCTGACAATGCCTTTATTTCCAGCCAACCCAATGTAAGGGGGTGGTCCATCCCTTTACATATTCCAAGCATATCCTGTTTTTTTTTCCTAGTTGGAGAGGGGCTTCTCCAACTTGGGCTATCTGTTCCTTAAATTAACAAAGGGTTAAGCTATACTTTGAGCTCACAAAGCCTGCATATGCAAAATAAAGATACTTAGCAGCTTTAGTCGAGTAAATTTGAGCTCAGTCAGACGATGTGACTATTCCTGAGTTGATACTCCCCTTTCTATACCATACTAACGAGAGGACTTTTATCCATGACAGATTTAACGTGCATCATGTTGGGCGACTGTAAAGATGAACACCAGTATCGAACCCAAGCTCTCGACTAGCGATGTTCGAACCGACTGCGCCACCGGGGAGTCTGCATCTAAAGGTTTGTGGTTTCTAAATCCTTGTCAAAGTTAAGGTAGGCACTTTATCAGCGTCGCCAATAGCACAATGAGCTAATGGCGACAGTCTCGGGAACATCCCTGAGGATGATCCGAAGACATGCTATCGCAATTTTAATCCTCTGCAGAGGAGATGACCCCACTGCTTTGGTAGCCCGACGACCTGCACCCGAAGTCTAGCACTTTACGGTAGAACAGTTTGATGAAGACCCATACCGCGCACCCTCGGTTCCTACGCAAGCTGATACAAGTGGTTACCCACCCGCTTACTGACTGCAGCCAGTGATGTTTGACTTCGGTGTTCTACTGGGAACCGTGTCTTTGCGATCCACTGCTGGACTTGTCAAAGTTAAAGAACAAGTATTACGAGCTACAAACGTGATTTTATATTTTTTAAAAATGGGAAAAAAATTATAGTTTCCAAAGAGCAAGACCGTTAATTTTTCTTATAGTTTATATTGAATCAGTAGGCATGATCTATAGCACGAATGTATCTGACATTGTGGAAGGGGTCTCCTGTTTCGAATTTAAGTTTTTTCGAGCTTTTTTTAAAATTATTTTTATATACTGTGGAAAAAATTATTTTAGACCTCCCTCCCTTTTTAGATGATTTTTAAGATGCTTTCATGACAGTTCGCATGTAAATAACAGCCTGTATTAGGAAATTATATTTAGAGTTTAAAATATCTCAATATGGGAAAAATTCATTTTTCCCATCAGAATTTTTTTTTTTAAATTATAACAAAGACTAACTATATCAGAAAGGTGAATTTTGTGTTTGAATTTATTTTTACTTAATATTTTTCAAGAAAATTATTTAAGAGAGCTGTTTATTTTCATATAAATTGCATGAAAAACTAATTTTTTTCTTCAAAGTAGCCTCAAATTTTGACCTATATTCGTATGATGTGAGGTTATTTTGTGAGGGGGGTGGATTAACGTTTTTTTATTTTAGAAATTAGTTTATTTCAAACTTTGATGGTATATCATACATTATATGACGTATATATATATTTATTAAGAGAAGTAAATGCAATATAATCTATAATTTAACCATGCAATTCTTAGATGGGATGATTTATGAGATGACCTTAAAATCTAAAATTTTAAATTTTTATTATGTGTAACAGTATGACACTTTTTGATTTTTTGTACATTTAGGACGATGTGGTCTTCCAATTTAGGTGCCAAATTTTTCAAAGTTATTTGATAATCAAGTATAATTTCGAACATATTCTGTGGAAACATACTGAAGTATTTTATGTTACATTTAAAATCAGTTCAGTAAAAAAAAAAAAGATTTTCTGTAAGAAAAGGAATTTATTGGTTACTAATCACAAGATAATTATATAAAGCTAGCTTAGGAATTTTTTTATCCAAAACATTCATGTTTTAAGCAAATCAGAATATAACTCTTGAGTTGTAAGTTTCAACACGCTGTTAAGTTTCTTTGCTGCTATGAAACAAAACAAAAAAATTAAAAACGATTCTAGAAAATTTTTAACAGCCAGGAAAAGTATCGTTTAAGATTATTA
Organism: Parasteatoda tepidariorum; assembly: GCF_982258835.1. Lineage (NCBI taxonomy): Eukaryota > Metazoa > Arthropoda > Arachnida > Araneae > Theridiidae > Parasteatoda > Parasteatoda tepidariorum. The sequence continues at coordinate 112,764,478 of NC_141756.1, read as the reverse complement.
CACTTACATATTGAAAATAATAAAAATTATACTGTGCGTAAATTAAACTAAAACTACTAACTACGATTTTAAACTTGCAATAACAATAATTTTGTTTCATTGAAATCGTTGATTTCGAATTTAAATAAATTTATTAAAAATTAAATGGTTATGAAAATATAACTTACGTTATGGAAAGAAATTTTTTTGTTGCATTATATTTCATTTTATAACCGTCTTTGAATTGCCGAACCGATTTTGGGTTTACGACTACTAATGTTCAACTCCGTAGCCTTGTCATTTTGAACCAAATCCAGAAGACAAGGGAACTTCTGGATCAAGTGTTGAGAGAAATGCGCCTTCGTGGATGACTTTTTGATACAAGTAGCCCGCAATTGCGTTACATGGAGAGGAAGACCACGAGAACCTCCCACGGTTAGCCTGACGGCAAGGGGACACGAACTTATGATCCGTCCACCAAGGAGGATATTTCACGTTAGCACTGTGGTCGGTGCAAGTCGGATGCGGAATTCGTGTCAACCATCCATCGCCGAGATTCGAACCCGGTTCACCTCATTGGAAGGCGAACACTCTATCCGCTGAGTCATTGCGGCTCTTGTTACATTATGGAAAAAATTTAATATTTAAATTTTCATTTTCATAACAAATAAAAATAGCTTTGAAGAGGTTCAAAAAAAATAAGCAGCTTAAATCTTTTGAACTTTTTTAATAGGATTGGAGGGGGCACGTGCCCCCTATGATTATGCATGTGCACCTATGAGTGCTAAAAATAAAGTTAGACTTCACCTATTCAGGAAGCCCCTTTTAGTTAAAAGTAAAATAAAAAATAAAATGCTAGCACATGTATTTGAAGTTTAATTAAAAATGATCATGTTCTGATACTTACACTACACTTTGTATTCTTTTGTTTCATTAAAATATTTAATAATTTAGGCTTTACTATTTAGAATACTTTTTATATAAAAACCTTTAATTAAACCCTTTTATATAAATACCCGTTTATTTGGCGTTTTCTATAGAAAATAACACAAATATACCAGTATACATTTTGCATTCTATGCCGCCAATGCTTCTGACATTCTTTAGATTTTCGCCAATTATCATTTATTCTCAATCTGTCAGGTAAGGGGCATTTATTCTTTCTCCCGATATCTTTATCGGGAAGTGCCCTATCGACTTCATACATGTACGGGAGAAAGTCACGTGCCGATAAACAAGCGCGATGAATGAAAAGTATTTTATTAACGATTGGAAATTTTAACAAGATAGAGGGAGAGTGTCAATTTACAGTAGGAATTGAAAAAAGAAAAGAAAAAGAAAAAAAATTGAAAAGAGGAGGGGGGGGACGCAGATACAGCGCCTAAAAATATTTAAAAAATAATCGTGTTTTCACATACTAGGGCTCAATCTAAGTTATTCAAGAGAATGATTGTCAGTGTGCGGGTGGGTGACCACTTGGATCAGTCTGCGTAGGGACCGAGGGTGTGCGGTATGGGTCCTCGTTAAACTGTGCTACCGTAAAGTGCTCGACTTCGCGCGCAGGTCGTCGGGCTACCGAAGCGGGGGTGCCATCCCCTCCGCAGAGGATCAAAATTGTGATGGCATGTCTTCGGATCATCCTCCGGGATGTTTCCCAGACCGTCGCCAATAGCCCATTGTGCAGCTCTAGTGCGACGTAAATTAACAACAACACCAACAACAATATCAAGAGAATGATTAATTTGCTTATTAATTTGTCCCGACGATATTTCAAATTACGGAAACCGAAATAATTGATTTCGTAATCTCTACCCTTACCCTGAAGTAGTATTTGTACCCATGATTAATATCAATATTACAATAGAATTTTTATTACTGTGTATAATTGTTAGAAAAAGTCAAATGTGCAAAAACCGATGAGCGTATGATGAGCGTATTTTCGATGCAAAAGTTGTTAAACGGACATTTGACCGGTTATGTTTAGTGTTAAACTGAAGTCTGCCTGCTTAACGAGGACGCTATACCACCCGAGAAAACTTACTTCTTTTAACTACGTTAGTAATTTAAAATACAGAGAAAAAGTAAGTTTAGATAAACCAAAATTAAACTAAGATTTTTCAAATGTTGAAACTTGTAGATTACTCTAATGTAATTGGTATATCTGATCTCGCATTTTTCTATATTTTAAATTACTAATGTAGTTGAAAGAGAATTTATCTTGAACGGTTTCGCACCCGGTATAGCGTCCTCTCACGCACTCTACAATTATGTTAAGTAAAAATCTTCATGAACAAATCAATTTCTATAAAAAAAGATTAAGAATCAAATTTACGCTTTTAGTTTTTTTAGCCCATTTCCATAAAAGCACCAATGAATGCTAATAAAATGAATTTTAAATCGAATATAGCTTTATTTATTTAATACCGAAACTTTTCTTATTTCATCATAAAGCAGGCGTGATGATGCATGGAAAACAACATAACAATTTAACTAATTTATATATATATATATATATATATATATATATATATATATATATATATATATATATATATATATATATATATATATATATATATATATATATATATATATATATAAATTATATAAGACAGACAGATATAATATAAATATAAGACAGACAGACAGACGGACGGACGGACAGATACAGATAGACAGACGGACAGACACAGACAGACAGACGGACAGATACAGACACACAGACGGACAGATACAGACACACAGACGGACAGATACAGAGATAGATATATATAAATTTAAGCCGAATTCTTATTTTTTTCTTAAAGGAGAATGCTTTATTTTTTTCCACGTTGATTTCAACTTCTTTCAATTTTTTTTATTTGCTGGGCGATCAAACAGATTTTGATGTTTTTGTCCCACTTCTCCAGTCATTTCAGATTTTAAAAACGCTTATGTTTTCCGTTAGTTAATTTTATTTCGTGTTCCCTTATGTGTACGCTTTTTTTTACTTCTATTTTCGTTAAGGTTTCTAAAAAGATTTATTTAAGTTCATCGTTATATAATATCTATAATATCTATCGTAAAAAGCTTTCAAAAATTGAAATTTTTCAAGATTGATATTGCTTATCCTTTAATGTTGCTTAGTTAAAATTCCATCATTTACAAAATGCTCAAACTTGAAAAGTGATGCAATACTCGATAAAATCACATCGTTCATATCCCTATAAGTATTCGAAGAATTGTGAAAAGTTTTTAAAAGAAAACAAACAAAAAAATATCGGTTTGGTGGATTTCAATTTAAATATTGAATTTAAAACTAATCCAGCTTAAAAAGATAAAAGGCGTATTTTTTGGAAAGTGTATCATGATGTTTGTAAAGAAATTGTTCCTTTTCCTTTATGTTTAATTTTTTAATAAAACATTTAGTTTTTATTAAAAAACAACTTTAACATTTAATTTAACATGCGATTTTATTAAGTGAAATGAAATTTCAAATCTAAGTGGATGATTGGAAAGAAATGATAGTTAAATACAAATTTTTAAGAATAATGAACTAGGGAATCCATTTATCTGTTCGAAAGTTTGTAGTAACGTTGTCTATGATTAAATATTTTTTTTCAAATCTGGTCAACAAATGCTATTTAATATCCCATAAACAAAGCTGTATTCAATATTTTTTATTTAATTAATACAAATCTGCATGTAAATAAAATCCAAATTTTTTAAAATTTTTTCTGTTATAACATTTTTATTCCACCCTATTCTTAAAAATTTCATGAAAATCATCCTAAGAAGATGTCACAACTCGCTTAAAAGTTTTATTCATTTATTTTTAATTTTATAACCGTCGTTGAACAGCCGATAAAAATTTGGGTTCACGACTATTAATGTACAACTCCTTAGCCTTGTAATCTTGAACCCAATCCAGAAGACAAGAGAACTCCCGGATCGAGTATTCGGAGAAATTTTGCCTTCATGAAGGACATTTTGATGGAACAAATCCACATTTGCGTTACATGGAGAGGAAAATCACGTAAACCACCCACGGTAAGAGCGACCACAAGGGGACTCTAACCCATGATCCGTATACCACTGAGGATATTTTACATCAGCAATGTGGTCGGTGGCAGCCGGGTGTGGAATCCGAATCGACCAGCTATCGGTGAAATTCGAACCCGGTTCACCTCATTGGAAGGCGAACGCTCTATCAACGATGTCAAAGTGTTTTTTTTTTTTTTAAAGAATTACACAAATGTTCAATGGAGATGAGATAGTATGGAGGGCCGGTCACAGTAAAACCTCAAACAAATTCCTAGCAATCCCAGAAGTACAGCAGGACCCGGTATCTTTTTGAAAATACCCCTCGGCATTGTGATACGATCATCAGTATAACAAAATTAGACAACTATGCATTCAAAATAATAGCTTCAAAGTAAAGCGAGAAATTATTTCCTTTTTTTTTTTTTTTTCAATTCTACATTAGTTTACCAGTGGCTGGGATAACCTGGTTGGCAGAGCGCTGGTCTACCATTCGTAAGAACAGGAGTTCGAAACCAACTGTCCGAAGATCTCCCGTGTAGTTAAGTGTGACTGGTGCGCGTTAAATCTGTCAGGTCACAAAGTCCTCTATGTTCCTATAACAAATAATACCTCTGGGGGTGCAGGATTGGAGATTGATCGGTCTCTGGTTCAGGTCAAAATGACTACCATGTAAATGAATGGATGTATGAATGGGTACACCCTATAATGCATGGCTATGGCAGAAGTAGAATTCTTGGCCACAGATGACGTAACTTTAAAACAAGAACAATTGCAATCATTGCCTTAATGGCCTGCGCAATAACATTAGTTCTCCAGTGGCAACGCTGTGACGCAATAGCTTATTTTCGTGAAACTTTAAAGATGATTAGCCACTCAGTGTTTATTCAAAAATAGAAAAGAGTAAAATTTAGTTTAAATATTTGAATTTGTTAAAAACATTTCTGCAGTTACAATCTAGCAAGGTCTTTGGGCGATCCATAATTCAAATATGTCACATTCTTTTTTTTTTCTCAATATTTTTAGCATCCCCCTTTTGTCACAAAGAGTCATACTTCACTGTACTTCTTTTATCACATGCCACTCTATAGGACATTAGCATTCTTCTGAATATATAAAATAAAAAATATATAGTAATGTATGGAGCTTGCAGTTCAGAAAAAAAGTACTACGTTACAGATCGTATTTCAAATTTTATTTTAAAATGCTTTTTTTTTTAATAACATTTCGTGATCGTAGCATTGAAGAATGTAAACGATATCAAATATTTTTTTCTTTTTGCTTGACTCTTCCCCCTCACATGTCACATTTTCAGAAACCCCCTATCCCCTTGTCATATGTCACTTTATATTATGTAAACAAAAATATTGTCTGATGCTCAAAATATTGTCTGAAGTTTTAAAATGATTGAAATTTTAACAGAATTACTTTTAAATTTGAAATTACACCGCCGGACGAGTGGCCATTATTTCTTTATTACAATATTTAAAAATGACTGAAATTTTTACAGAATTACTTTTAAATTTAAAAATACACCGCCGGACGAGTGGCTATAATTTCTTTATTACAATGTTTTAAAATCACTGAAATTTTAACAGAATTACTTTTAAATTTAAAACAACACCGCCGGACGAGTGGCAATAATTTCTTTATTGCAACGTTTTAAAATGACTGATATTTTAACAGAATTACTTTTAGCTTTAAAACTACACCGCTGGGCGAGTGGCCATAATTTCTTTGTTACATTGTCTAAAAATGACTGAAATCTTAACAGAATTACTTTTAAATTTAAAAATACTCCGTTTGACGGGTGGCAACCATTTCTTAATAAAACTATATTAAAATTTTAATAGAACTACTTTCAAATGTTTCTTTGTAATCGTGGTCTTATTGATTTCAGTGCTAAATATTTCCGAAAGTATTTTAGCAATTCCAGTAGTTTGCAAAGTCTCAAAATAGGTATCAGTAGATCATGTAGGCAATCTACACATTATGATTCGTTTAAATTATATGCATCGAGGAATGGTTGACGTTATAAAGAAGAAAAATTTCTTTAAAATAAAACATGATACCAGCCGTATTTGAAAAGATTTTTTTTTACTTTGCACTTTTAGGAAGAGATTTTCCATTAAAATTTGCATAATTTTCTATTTTTAAGAATAAGTGCATACTTAAAGTGTTTATTTTGTGGAAGTCACAGGTATATAAATTTTCTCTATCATACAAAACTTTATACTTTTAATTAAAAAAAAAAAGCAATATGTCTTAAAATTTTGGACCGCTGTTAGAAAGCTACTAGAAAGTTTAATATTTAATAAGTTGTCTTCTTTTACTCATCTAAAATAAATATTCGGACTCCAATTTCATTGAAAAACAAAATTTTTTTGCATAAATAATTACTTTAAATAATTCTATTGTCATAGCAACCTTAATCCAACTGCTTTAATTAGTGAAACGAGACAAATCGTAGCCTATAGCTCACACGCAATTAAATAAATGGAATTTACCTACTTTTATTATAACACCAATCCTTGCTTACATTTAAAAAATCGATAAAAGATATCATTTTTTAAAAATAAAAATAGTAATAAAAATAAAATTAAAATTTTAACTGTGCTGGGACTTAATATTATTAAAAGAACTTTTGCATAATGCTTAAATTATTTATATGAAGCGGTGTTCAAAATCATTATGAATCATCTTTGTTAAGTAAAAATCAAAAGACTACAAAAGGTAAATATAAAGAAAACAAATAAATAAGCAGAACATTGTTTTTATTACGTCTGCAAGGACGCCAATGCTACTAGTATTTGAGGAAAGTCTGCTTTCAGCTCTGCAGAGAAAAAAAGACATAGGTCGACAAACAGCAATTATATCTGGCAAATTTTTTAAATTGTAAGTTAATATTCGCTCGTCGGAAAAAATTTAAACTTAAAAAAAATTGTAGCTATATTGTTTGAATTTTATATTTCAAGCCGATGGACGCACTTTTTTTGTCAAATTGAGAAATTAGCATTTTGCCGAACATAGTTCTTCACTTAAAAAAAAAAAAAGAATCATATAGAGAAATTTTAGAAGTCTATATTTATTTACAATACATATCAACATCCGAGTCCCCTGATTAAAATAATCCTTTTTTTGGTCGTAAAATTAAACTATATAACAATTTTAAAAAAAATAAAATTTTACAATTTAATGGGCGTAACCATTTCGAAGTTTGTATAAAACGGGGTATGATATCTTTAGAAAGAATACGCGGTTGCCAAAAATATGATTTTATTTACAAAACTGAACTATCACGAGGCACAGAAGAGAATATTGAATTTAATATTTAAATTATTCTAAAGTCATCAATCGATGCATACAAAAGTAAAATTCAAAGTAAAATTCACTCTTTTCTAAAATCAAAATGTTCTTTAAACGTTTCGTTATATGCAAGCGAAATTTAAAATCTTTTTATTATCGAATCATTTTTGCGTTATGAGAACGAGACGTGAGGAAAATTCCTGAAAGAGCGGTGAATGCGTAATTTTTTATTACAGAACTAATTTTTAAGCTTGCAATGTATGGTAAATTGCACCACAGAGTACTAAATACATCGATCACAGAAAAAAATGCGATCTTAAATTTACATTAAAAAGTTGTTGTAGTTAATTAACGTCACACTAGAGCTGCACAATGGGCTATTGGCGACGGTCTGGGAAACATCCCTGAGGATGATCCGAAGACATGCCATCACAATTTTGATCCTCTGCAGAGGGGATGGCACTCCCGTTTCGGTAGCGCGGCGACCTGCACGCGAAGTCGAGCACTTTACGGTAGAACAGTTTAACAAGGACCAATACCGAGGCACCCTCGGTCCCTACGCTGACTAATCCGAGTGGTCACCCACCCGCACACTGCCTGCAACCAGTGATGCTTGACTTCGGTGATCTACCTGGAACCTACATTAAAAATAATTTGCATATTATGGTATAATAATCTGTGATTATAACATCTCAAAAACATACTTCAAAAAATGACGCGAGAAAAAAATGATAAAGTATAAAATACGTTTTAATATAAATGTTTTGAATTCATTTGTTTGAGCCCCCAGTCGGAGAAGACTTGACTTCCTGCCAGGCAAAGTCTGGCGTCATTCTTGAATATGTTAACTAAGAAGTGCGAGCCGTGGTGGCTCTCACTTTTTAGGCATTTATATACTACTAGCGTTTAAAGGACAATGAGAGCAGTCACACAAAACATAAACCCAGCCATTGATTCAGTCTGATTTTTTACAGTCTTGATCTACAAGAGCCGCTGTGACTCAAGGAATAGAGCGCTCGCCTCCCAATGAAGTGACCTAGGTTCGATTCCAGCGTCGGCTGGTTGATTCGAATTCTGCTCGCGGCTTGCACCCACCACAATACGGAAGCAAAAGATCACCAATGGCAGACGGATCATGGATTAGAGTTCCCTTGCCTCCAGGCTAACCGAGGGAGGTTTTCGTGGTTTTCCACTGCACGTAACGCAGATGCGGGTTAGTTCCATTAATATTATTTTAAGATCTCTGATTTTTAAGAAAATATTATGCAGATATATATTTGCTTCTTGTTTGTTTAAAATCGAAATATAGTTTGCACGCGAAAGGATTTGTACACTAAAAATTGTTTGATTATTATTCATGATAATTCAATTACCTTACTTGATCTTTTTTTTACATTCACAATGTGATTCTTCATTGTCATCACCCTGATCGTCACAATAGCTGTTACGGATAGCGGCGTAGTTTTGGGGGACGACACCCTCCTCGAAATGAACATTACTTGACTAATGATTTATTGTGTGGTGAGTAGGATGTAGATAAGTTTTCATTATTAATTTAAACATCTATATATATACATTAGAAGGAGGTAACCAATAACCCCCCTTGAACATACATTAAACCTACGTCACTGGTTGCGCTAGTGCTTAACTTTTTAGAGTTAAATGTGAACAATCCATAAACTAGACTTTCTGTTTTTACATATAGCACCTTTTAATTACTTTTCAGGCACTAAAAAATATTTTTAAGCACTAAGCACATAAACAAAATATTTTTTAAAGACTTTACATGATCATGATAATATAACTAGTTTCTGACAAAGAGCTCTTTTTTTTTATTACATTAGCCATCATAAAAGGAAAGAGATTTTTCAGTTCAATATCAGAGGGAGAAAATGAAGTCAGAAATTGCGAATCTCTTGCAAAATGCAGCGGAGTTGCACACAATTCCCACTGAATCCAGGTCAGTATATGCCGATGCGGGATACGCTACGAAACGACAGTAAGCCGAAATGCATTGTGCTTGAATGATTTGTGAAAAATTTGAATAGAACAATGTGAAAGCCACGCTTTTGCATAATACGTGGCGTCATTGTAGAGAAAAAAATCTCATTTCCGAAAAGGGAAAATTAAGCGCTTTTTAAACGAAAATAAGCACCTTTAAGCACTTTTCAAAAACGATACGCACCCTGATAAATTAAAGAAAAGGAATCATCCTTACTTTTTAAAGGTAGTGTTAGTGTCAGATAAATAAATGAAATAATGAACAAATAAAAAGATTGAATATAAATAGATAGCTTTATTAAACAATAAAATAAATAGCTCTATCAAATGAAAACGCCTGGCTATAAAAAATGTATTTATTTTATGTTATTCAATGTACAGAAGGGTCAGTCTCGGATATGGAAGACTTTTTATACGTAACGGCTACCTCTTTGATTTTCGACATTTGCTCAACTAAAGTAGTTTCGATCGTTTTCTTCTCTTCTTCATCGTCACTGGGTGTCAATTTCTTTATGACGAGTTCTGAAATAAGGAAGAAAAAAAAAGATATATAACTAGAGAGAACACTTTCATACACTTTTCTATAATCATAAGTTTTGCTAGAATCATTAGTCATTTACATACCCACAGAGTAATTACTGTATGACAACAAGATTTTTTAAACCAGTAAGTATATTTATTATGTAACAGGGTGCGTAGCCCAATCTTTCAACAAAAAAAAATGAACCTTTTAAGTACTTTTTAAGCACTCAAAAAATATTTTTAAGGACTATACAACACTAACAAAATGCAAAATAATTTTCAAAGACTTCACATGATCACGATCAAATAACTAATTTTTAATTCAAATAATTGTTTTCTTGATTATATTAGCCATTAGAAAATGACCGAGAGATTTTTCGGTTCGATATCTGAAAATGAAGCCTGAAATTGAGAATATCGAGCAAAATGCAGCAGAATTGAAACATATGAGCGCGACAATCTCACGAAACACAGCTCAGTGGACGCACATGCGGACATGCAAGTATTTCATCAAACATGCAAAACGGCCCTTTCATACGCTATGGACCGACGGCACGTTGAAATAGATTGTGGTTGAAGGGATTGGATAAATTTTGAAAAGAACAATTTAAAAAGCACCCTGTTGCAAATCACGCGGCGAAAATCGATAGGGTAAAGAAAAAAAAATCTAGTCTTCAAAAAGGGTAATGTAAGCACTTTTTAAAAACACCGTATGAAAAAAAGCACTTTTTAGCATTTTTTATAAACGCTATGCACCATGTATAAAACAGCAAAGAAATAAGTAGCATTAAATAGTGAAAGGCGGCAGTGTATTACCTTGATAGGTAGCCAGGAGCTCGTAGACTTCGAAAGGCACTTGCCTCTGTAGGTAGACAATGATGTGTGGGACAAACTTCCCAGATGCGTGCAGCATGTTGTGCGTGTGGGTCTGGAAGATGAGAAGGACGGCCACGTGCAGGCACAGGGCCGGTTCACTTGCTTCTGACAATTGGGTGAGGAGAGACTGCCTGTGATTGGCCAACACTAATCTGAAAAATAATTACTTTCTTCATTCCTTATAGTAGAAGATGTTAAGATAAACATTTTACAAAGGATTGGAACCACAATGGCTAACCATCGAGGCGTGATGGCTCGGGGGGATAGAGCGTTCACCTTCCAATGAGGTGAACCGGTTTCAAATTCAAGCGATGGCTGGTCAATACAACGACCACAATGCTGACGTAAAATCAGGGCCGTTTTATCCATTAGGCACTGTAAGCAACTGCCAAGGGGCCCCGTGCTACAGAGAAAAAAATTGACAATGTTTCTTAAACAGTAAAAATTTAATTCGAAATTTCAATGACGATTGTCTTGCTCTGTACGCTATTTTATCGCTATTTGCATCGCCGCTATTTTAGTACATTTCTGAACGCATTCCAAATTAGATATTAATAGTATGGTAGTTAGTTCATATATAACGCAGTAATATAATCGCAAGCAATTTTATCGCGATAATTTTAACGCCGACTAATCAGATGACTATACAGCAAGAGCAGCTTTTTTAACACAACACGCTTGAAAAACGAGCAAAATTCTACGTTGTGAATGCACACTTACTGTTCTGATACCTACCATAGGTACATATATTCTATGGCCAAGCTACCAAAGAGTATGTAAAAATAAGGTTGGCAGTACTGGTTCGTTCGTCGCATGACTGGGGAATTCCCCGATCCGCTAAATACATACATTGTATTGTGTCATAGACAACATTTTTTAAACATTTTTAATGTAATCGTTGAATTTTCACTTCGTGCAATTGAATTTTCACTTCGGCTGAACGTTTCCTTAAATTTCTTCTCACACAGAACCACAAAGGGGAAGAACTAGCCACCGAGAATTGAAATTAATTAAAAACTGTCTTCGTTCAACTATGTCTCACAACCGTTTAAATTCACTGGCCATAATGGCAATTGAAAATGATGTATTGGAAAAGGTTAACTTTCAGGATGTCTTGAACGATTTTGTAACAAAAAAAGTTAGAAGAGTTAATATTTAAGCTTATTGTATGATTTTTTTTAAATGCATATATTAATTACTTATATTCTTTTCGTTTGGTTCAATATTTTTATTGAATAATGTGATAATATACTATATATAATATACTGTGATATATAATAATTAGGAAGTTAGAAGACGGTAGGGGAGGGGGCCCGAGACGAGCATTGCCTAGGGGCCGCGACATACATAAGCCGGCCCTGCGTAAAATATCCTCAGTGGAAGACGGATCGTGGGTTAAAGCCCTCTAGCCACAAGGCTAATGTGGGAGGTTTTTCTCTGCATGTAACGCAAATGTGGGTTAGTACCATCAAAATTTCCACCATGAAGGCAAATTTCTCCCAATACGTGATCCAGGAGTTCCAAATCAGGTTCAAAATTACGAGGCTACAGAGTTGAACATTAGTAGTCATAAACCCAAATATTGGGTTGGCTATTCGACGATGTTTAAAATAAAATAAAATGGCTTACAGTCATTTATTTTATATGGTATATGAAGTGAAAGCATTTCCGACGTTACTAATAATATTCGGTGGAAAGGTTGTAACATAAGTGATGAGCAAAAGGTTAAAATAATAATCGTTTTGTTTCATTGGCAGTTTTTCGTAAAATTATTTAAACTCGTCATAATGTAATCAGTAAAAAATAAGTATATAAATAAAAGGTAAAAATAGTAGGTATGGTTAAATTATGATCATTAATATTATACTAGATGGAAGATAGATATTTATAGATTTCAGATTATTTGAACTAATTTTGAGAATGAATATCTTTTGAAATAGTCTAATAGTTATGAATCTAACACACGTTCTAAATTATCAGAAAGTATAATAAGACACGTAATAAAATTATTTCATAGAAAAATACTGAATTTAAAAAGAAAAAAAAGAAAAAAAAAACCCGAAATCTGTTTGCAATCAAATTATGAAATAGAAAAACAGGTTAAACAAAAATATTAACACAAAACGATAATAGTATTTTTATGAGAAAATAAAAGAAATTGGTTAAAAAGAAAGCAATGTGTTACAAGATCAATGTAAATCATATCAATACTGATAAAAACAATAAAAAGCGGTTGGTTGTCTTCATTTTATTATTCTTGCATACAATAAAAATAACTTCAAAAATTACCTTTCCTTCTTTTTGTCTGGTTTTCTGACAATCATATCACAAATTCCAGCACCTAAAACAGTTTCTACTGCAGGATGAAAGTCCTCCAAATTCTAGAAATGACAACAAACAAGAAATAAAGAAAATTTATTAAGTTAACTTATAAAATGAAGAGAGGAAGTGGTGGGGAAAAAAAACTTAAAATTTATATTTTATCTGCCTACAAAATATTGATTGTAACAGTTTATTTATATGGGCCTCAAAAATTATTTTTAACTTCAAAAAGATTCCACAAACTTGTTTATAAAAATATTTAAATGCAAGCTGTCGATTATAAGCTGGTTAAGATTAAGGCATTTCAGAATGGCTTTGAGTTTCAGTTTCTTCATAAAATTTTCGAAATACATTTCAACTTGCATTTAGACACCATTCTGAACAAGAAACAATTCCAAAATAATTAAGATGACTGAAAATTCAAGAATTTATTTATAGCAAAAACAGAAGATCTGCATTAATTATTTTTTTTTAAAACCAGGGTAGTGTTTTATTGGGTGAGTCGGTTCTTCTACTGGAGTAGTCGGTTTGAAGGTTGGATTATTCCAACACCCAGGTAAGAGCGTTGGTCATACTCCAAAAGGAAAGATAAATTGATCAAGGTATCCTTTATTTTTCACTTTGGCAAAATAAATGCTACGAAAATACATGAACTGGCAGAAGGGTATATCTCCCACGTGGGTCCAGGTTCTCCCTGTTTGCTTCAAGGAGAAGATATTACAATAAGCATTAGAGAGTTATTTAAATTTAATATAAATTTATATTCAAAAGATAATTGCAAATTAATAAAAAGAAAGATGAATACGAGATCCACAATCTGTGAGCGCACAGGGGGAGAGAGGAAAAAAAGGCAGAGCCTTGGTAAGAGCTCTACGGGGTAAACTGGTCTATCTCCAAAAGATAGTGTATAGCGGTTGTGAGAACCTCTACAGTCAACACACTAGGGGGTAAGCCCTTGAGATTTCGCAAACGCCAAAGACAACAAAGAAGTCGCTTCAGTTGGAGACAGCCCAGTAGGCAATTGGCACAACAAACATTATGATGATCACCTCACAGGTAGGAGGAATATATTATATTCTGAACACATGTTTAACTGATAAGTATCTATGAATTTCAACGATAAAATGTCCAACATTTAAACAGTTTAAGAATTACTCAGTTTAAAAGATCAGTGTTGGAAAAAAACATTTCAAGAACCTTGCTTTGTAAGTTACATGATTGTCTTTTTTGTTTCTAGATGTTTAATTATCAACAGGAACTGGCACATATTGATATTAATAAGTTTTTTAAATTAGTTTGACTCAAAGAAATGAAGAGGTAAATTAGGATAGATATGAGAAGTGATTGCCAGAATAAGAAATTGTTTGTTAATTTTTCGAAACTTAATTAGAGATTCGGACATTGAAATAAATATATTGAAAATATTAGGTTTTAAAAAAGAAGAAGCCAATAGCAATAATGACTGGAAAAAAAGATAGAATCATTATGTTACAATATTATCGTATAAAAAAATACTGAAAATCGATAGCAATATTAGCACAAAAAAAATTAAAACATTAAAATGCAGCATGAAGTGATTATTTAAAGGCACACTTCTTATTTTGCGTGTAATAATAATATTGTATTAACATAAAGGAATTTTAAAAACCATATGCAATTAAGATAGAGGTGAATTAGGAAAGATATATCAGGTGATTGTTGGAGTAAGAAATTAGCTACTAATTTTCAGAAACTAAAACTAAATTAGAAATTCGGGCACTGTAATAAATAATATATTAAAAATATTAGGCTTTTAAAATGAAGTGAATAGCAATAATGACTGAAAAAATGATAATATCATTGTATCAAAAATAGAATACTTAAATGATGGGATATAATATGAGGGGATATTGACATGTTACTTTATTGCATGAAAAACAAATTGTTTAACGCCATCAAAAATTAGCTTCATAATATCATATTTTAATAAAATATAAGTTGAATAAAAAAAAACAATTTTCCAAACGCTTGCAATTTCAGAATTACTTTTTACATAATAAATTTTACATTCGTTTTTGTCATGGCAATGGAATAAATTCTGGCCAAAGCCATTCATTTCAGAATTTTTCTTTAATGCTTTGATTTGAAGTTAAGGTGAAATTGCACTATTACAACTCTAGTAGGAAAAAAAAGGTGTTTAAGAGAGGCATAAATACCTTGTTAAAAACATTTAACAAACTTCAAAATAAAATTTTATAAAAAATTTGAATTATAAAAAATTTGTCGGAATATAATTTTTGTTTCGCAGAATTCCAAAAAATTAGCAGAGAAAACACATGTCTGAAATAACTCTAAGACGTTGAACAAATTAAATCAATAACTTACATACCTTTGCATTTAAAGAGTTGTGAAGCTTTATTAGTGGCTGTCGTATGTCTTCAGAAAATTTATTTATAATCTTTAGACGTTGCTAAAAAAAAAAATAATGACATTGTAACAATATAAAAATAATAAATAGTCAGGCAAAATTTTGATAGAAGTAAATGTAAGTTAAGATATTGAAATAAAGGCAATGACATAATTAAAAAATAATTTAAAAGCGTGATATGTACCGAGTTGAAAAATTTATGCAAAATCATGAAATATGATCATTCCTTACCTGCAAGTTGACAAATGTGTCTATATTGAAAAACTTTATTTTTTATTTTATTTTATAACCGTAGTTGAACAGCTCATGCAATTTCGGGTTTACGGTTATTAATGTTCAACTCCGTAGCCTTATAATATTTGAACCAATACAGAAGACAAGGAAACTCCTGGATCAGCACCCACTCAGGCATGGTTTGTTATGGGAACATGCATCAGTCACCATTTGCTACAAGGGGAGTCTTCGGCTGACGGGATAAAACTCACGGCCTTCGGACATGGACCAAGTGCCTTACCAATTAGGCTAACATGGCCCATAAAGCTTAACATAAATATTTAATAAAATAAAAATTTTATGAAAAAGTATTCTGAATTTATTTTTTTTAAGTGTTTAGTTATGCCAAATTAGAATAATTTCAATTAAACAGTGTACATGATTTAAAATTTAGAGAAGTGATTGTAATATTAAAATAAAATTTGGTTTTGAAGATGGTGCACAAAAATTAGAAATTGGCAGAATCCCCGTGGCAGAATTGCAGTGATTGTTGCAACATTGTTGCAGAACGTTAGAGTTCTTGCAAAAAGATTTTCCTCTTGAAAAATAAAAAAATTTAATTTTTTTTCTATAGAAATTGACATGTAATATTTGAATCCTGCATTTAGATAATTAGTTTTTGGTTACTGATATTGATTTTCACATGGTTTTTAAATATCCTGATATATTTCAAACAATATGGAAAATTTAAATCTTGCATTTGAGTACTTATTTTTTAAGGCGTTTTTTTTTTGAGGTTTTGGAAGTTAGCGGTATTAATTTCTCCACAGTTTTTACATCTGATATTATTCATTACAAAACCTAATCACGAATTGAAACATGCATTTGAGGAATCTGATTCCTGTGATTTCGTCATTGATCTTTTTTTCGGCAATTACTACTAAGGAAAATGCAAAGAAGGAAATAATTTGCACATATCTCCCCTCAACAAAATGCAAGAATATCACCCATAATATTAGAACAAAAAATTATTACACATTCAGTAAAAAAAATATATGTATAGTTTTTTTTTTTTTTTTTTTTTTTTGTAAGCACAACACTTTTGTTATTTTAAATCAGCAATATATATATTTGTTATTATTAAAAGTATCTTGCAGAAAGATATTAGTGATAGTTTTGTCACAGATAGCTCGAAAAAATTCTGCCACAGGGGATTTTATTTGGAAATATGTTTTCAAAGTTAAAGCTCAATATGGTTTATAAGATGGTGTTTAAAAACTTAGAATTGATGACTTGGCCGTTAAATGGGTTGAGGAAAATGACTAATAATCTGGATAATAGAGAGTGAATGGAGTACCTCAATAGTGAAAGATGTTTCTGATTGCACAGCTGCCACACCATGTTCCTGGGCAAGGTAATTGACAATCATGTTCACCAGGTCAGAGCAGAGAGTTTTCAAAAGATGTTTTAGGAGCTGTGCACAAACATCTTCTGTGGAAACAATAAAATAATATTTAGCTGCATAAGGGTGTTTTAAAATCAAAGTGTGATTAAAATTAATTTACAGGGTGTGTAGCCAGATTTTTCAACAAAAATTCACACCTTTTAGGTACTTTTTAAATACTCAAAAAATATTTTTAATCACTCCTTCTCCCCCCCCCCTCAAAAAAATCATAATTAGAATCTGCACAGTAATGAAAAAAAAAATTCGATTGTTTAAAGTAACATTTATCAGCATAAAATAAATAAAATTCAAAAAATATTTTCAGTAACTTGACATAATCATGATAAGATAACTAGTTTCTCAAAAACATTGCAAAGAATGTAATTTAGAACAACAATAGACACGGCAAAGAAAAATCTCTTTTTAAAAGATAGAAAATTAAACATTTTTTACTAACCCCGAATAAAAAAAGCACCTTCAAGTACTTTTTAAAAATGTTACGTACCCAGATTTAAACATTTTTTACATCTTCTAACTAAATTATTTTTTGCTAGATGCTTATCTATAAAGAGATGAATTTAACATACACATCAAAATAGTGAGTTGTTAAATTTTACAATTTTAAAAAAAATTTCAAAACTTTTTTTCAAATGTTTTCTTCTACCTTCTCCTACGAAAAAAAGAAAAAAAAATTCCCTTTTTAGCCTTTATTGCAAACCACTGTTGATTAAAATCAAACCACTTTGCAATCATTATTGAGACAGTTATAATGTTTTTGACAAAGACAACTTAAAAAATATTTAGAAATACCTGAAAATAGCTCTGTTGCTTTTTCAAACATTAAAATGTGGCTTAAGAGAGTTGTAAAATTGTTTTGATAGTCAGCATGTTGCTTACGACGGCTGGATCCTGCAGATGTAGATTCAAATAAAGCTTTTGCAACCTCTTGGTACTTCTTTTTAAGAGGTCTGAAATCAATATTAAACTATGTTAAAGATATTTAAAATATATTTGAAAAAAACTAACAATTAAAAAACTGTTAGCATTTATATCTATATTTTGAATGAAAAAAAAGGTTTATTCTCAATCACTGATATATTCTTTATAATGGATATCGGGTAATATAAATGAAACGAATACATTAAAGATAAATAATTTTTTACACATCTATTTTGGCCATACATTTCTTGATAATTTTTTTAGTAATGATTTAAACTATAGATTAAAGAAAAAAAAATTTAAATTTAAAGAAAAAATAAATAAAACCTTTAGTTTCTATAAATTTTATATTTATACTATTTATATTTATATTATTTTTAGGGGGGAAAAAATCTAAAAATCAGGAACAAAGTAACAAATTAAAATACACAAATAATTACCTGAAAAAAAAACATATTAAAATTGATGTATTGTTGTTTTCAATTCAAATCAAAAGTTTTTTTTTAAATGATTAAAAATAAAATAATAAAAGTAGCCAAAGAAAAAAACAAAGAAAATAAAAAAAAGTATTAAACAAAACATAAAAAAGTGACATAAAAAAAAGTATTATACAACATATTGTAAGTATTAAAAAAAGTATTGTACAAAGTATTATACCAATTAAAAAAAATTAATGGCATGCTTATTACCAAAATTAAAAAAAAAACAGTGCACATAAATATATTTTTTTTTATCAAATCTTCTTTTGTTTCATAAAATTCAAATATCCTTATAAGCTAATGAGTTTATTTGGTTTTATCGCCACATTAGAGCTATAATAAATAGTAAGTAGAACTTGAAAAAAATTTAAAAGAGTGTGTAGCAAAATTTTTCATCAAAAAAAGCATCCTTTTGGTACTTGTTTAAGACCTCAAAAAATATTTTTAAACACTTTTTTAAAAATGTATATAACTAAGATATGCACACTAATGATTTTTTTTCTCCACATTTGAAAGTTCTCCACATATATATAAACACATACAAAGATTTCACAACATAACATGATAAAATAACTAGTTTCAACAAAGAACTCAACTCTTACATATATTAGCAACTATAAAATGTAGAATTTCTGCACAATTTTAAGAATGTTCAATAGAGCCACTAATAGCATTTTTAAAATTTATATATTCTATTAATTATATAAAAAAATTAATTTAAAGCTACTGTTAGTTAAAATTTTCAATTTCAAATAAAAATTTTTTATAAATGCATACTCAACAAAGACATTCACAAGATTAATATTACTGATCATACTGAACTGTTAAAGATAAGTAGAAAATTAAATAAATTTATAACACAAAAATGTATGAATGGTTTTGTTTCAAAGTTCTTTACTTGGTACAAAATTTCTTTAATGAAATGATTGAAATTTTTTTCAATAAATTTGAAATGTAAATAGAATGAGGATTGAAGATAGAGAATTTTGTAGGAAGTAAATTATTATATTCACATTATTTAACAAGTAAAACTGAAAAAAAAAATTGAATTTTTATCTTATATTGTTTTTAAATCAAATAATAAAGAGTTTTTTGAATTGATAAATCTGAATAACATAAATTTTTTTCACTGAATTTGCTTTAAGTTTAGGTAAAGAAAAGCGCTTCACATTATACAAATGT
This sequence comes from Parasteatoda tepidariorum, assembly GCF_982258835.1. NCBI lineage: Eukaryota > Metazoa > Arthropoda > Arachnida > Araneae > Theridiidae > Parasteatoda > Parasteatoda tepidariorum. Next base: position 112,744,788 of record NC_141756.1, on the reverse strand, counting down.
CTTAAATCTAAAAATTATTGAGTTTTTTTTTCTTAATAAAATAACTCAAAAACCCTAAAATTTTAATAAAAAATCGAGTAAAATAAGATAACAATAAAAGATTTATGTATTTAAAGCAATAAGTGGTCAGTCCCTCAGGTAAAAATTCACTGCTTTAGACTCAAAAAAATTAGTGAATTATGTCACTAATTTATGTGGCATAATTCCCAACCCCCAAGTCAAGTTCAATTGTGGTACTGATCTATAAATAGAATGATGCGAGAATGTCATCAATTTGCCAGTGAGGAGGACTATGGTGCTTCACCAGCAAAGAAATTTTTAAAAAAATTTTAAAAAATAGAACAATTTTTTTTCATTGTTTGTGATCTATGTCATGATCATCATTGTCTATGATCAGATAAAATTCGTGAGATTTTCGGTTTAATTTCAGGGGGCAAGAGATAAAACCTGAAATCTCTAAAAAAATGTAGAAGTATTGCATGAGAGTGTGCGTGAAACTTTTTCAAGGAATCTAGCTCAGAGTTTGTGCTTGAGGAGCTATGCGTGATACAGCCAACAGGTAAAATGATTGATGTTTTCACATGCCGAAATGTATTGTGGTTAAAATTATTATTAAAATGTTGAATAGAACAGTGAGAAAATTGCACTTTTCACAAAATTGAAGGCAACTATTGGCGTGGTAAAAAAAAATCTCATTTTGAAAAAAGAGAAAATTAAGCACTTTTCATAAACAGCCAATAAAAAAGCACTCTTGAGAGCTTTGATAAAACAAAAAAAAGTACCTTTAAAATTTTTTAAAAACGGTATGTTACCTCTTTTATCCTAAGAGTAAACCATAAGTTTAACTATCACATAAAATGGTAAATTATCTCGTAATTTTGAAGAAATAATGCACTAAAAACTAAGGGTATTATAAAATCAACATTTTTCTGTATGTTAGTCGCATTAGGGTTAGCTTTACCTATGTATTTCAACTGCTATATCTGTGATTAACTCATCCGGGCAGTCACGAAATTGTTCCAAACTCTTGATGTGTTTCTCTACTTCACTCACAGATAAAAATTCCAAGTCCAACTTCTGAGGTTTAGATTGGGACTCAGTTTCTTCATCGCTTCCATAATCATCAGTTTTTTTCTCAGTGAAGTATTTCCGCTTCACGTTCTTAGTTTTCGTCTCCCTTCCTTGACTTCCAGTTCCACTACCTGATTTACCACCTGCTCAAAAAGAAAAAAAAAATCCTTTATCAAAAAAGACGACAAAAAAAACCCACTTAAATCATTATTTAAAATAATAAAGTTAAATAATTTTGGAGAGAGGAGTTATCGACAATGTCAACATTCATCTATGAGAAGCAACCCTGCCAAAGAATCCAGTTAACATATCTAATATACTAGTGAATTGGGATTATATATTTGTAGTGTAGTAAATAGGAATTATATTTTTGTAGTGGTAGAAACACTACAGTACTCCTCCACCAGAATTATACCTGCGATAGAATTCGATGAAGGGATACCACTAGTTGATTCATTGCTGTTTTGTGAGAAGCCTGGAGAGCTGTATTAAGATCACCATACTTTTTGAGTGCTAATCGTGAGAGCTGTATTAAGTTCACGATAGTGGTCACTGCCGAGTTGCTTTTAGCAGTCGAGTGCATATGCTTTACATCGTGTGTTATCGAGACTGAAAAGCAACAGTGTGAGAAGGACAATGTCACAGTCAGAATTCAACTGTTCAATGTGGACCATCCATTGAAGTAGGCACATTCAAATCAAAGTGGGAGTTTCTATTAAGGTAGGCGTGTCTACATCAGGTCCGAAAGTCACCAGTGTGGAACATTTGTTATCGACAATGTCAACCTTAATCTATGAAAAGGTACCCCCCATAGAATCGAGTTAACATGTCTTATATACTAGTGAATTAGGATTATATTTTTGTAGGGGTAGAAACACAACAAGTACAAGTAAATGTTTTTTCCTTTTTTGCAGACAATGCTTGTCAAAACTTAATGGAATACTTCTCACGAGTTATGTTTCGAGACAACTTAACAACTAACTTTAGTTACTGGACAATCACAAATAAGCTGAGCTAAAAAGCGAATAGAAGGGCTAGGTCACTACTTTGAAGAGACTTGTCCCGCTCTGAGCACCTGATATTAGTCATTGAGGTCACGGTGACGCAGTATCAACTTTTTGTTTTAAAAATAAATTGTTTTGCATGTTCATGTAACTACCATTCTTTTTTTTAAACTGATTTCAATACCAAAATATATAGATATCAGAAAATATAAAGATGCCATCAAATGAATTATAAAATGTACTAGAAGAATGCATTTTATAATTCATACGTTCATGGTACAGACGTTCAAACTCAGAACTCTATTGGGCCATTAGAGAGCCTGATGTTGTCAAGTATGTAAAAATCCAAAGAATTAAATGGGCTGGTCACATCATTCGAATGAACAGAGAGCGTTCGACAAACATAATTTTTTCGGCTCAGCCCATCGGATCAAGGCCCAGAGGTCGACCAAAGCTGAGATGGGCCGACTGCGTGGAAAGAGACTTTTCAGTCTTAAAAGTCTCAAACTGGAAGACAAATGCCAGGCGGAGGCAGGCCTGGAGAAAGTTGATTGAGAAGGCCAGGGCCCACCCGGGGCTGTCGTGCCATTGAGGAAGGAAGGAAGGGACTAGAAGAATGCTGTGAATAAAAAAAGGATTATGTTATCTGTCACAGAACTTTTATTAGAAATTCACCATTGAAATCGATACCCTCTGGCAAATTTAAACAGATAAGAAGAAAAAAAATGTACAAGGTCAAGAAAATAAAACCACGAAAATCAAAAGTATTTATGTGCTTTAATTACAACGCCTTTATTTTAAATATTTAGGAGCAAGTGTAATACTTTCATTATTATATGCCCAAAGATTATATTTTTAGTTATTAGCATTTAAGATTGTTGTTTCCTAGTGATAATGTATAAAATATTTGCTATTATGTATCAAAAAATATATTAAAATTAGTCATCTCAATTAATAAACTATTGTCATCGGACAATACGTAACCACAAAACTGTTCATACATGCTTTCTTTCATCTAACAGTAAAAGTTTAAAACCAAAATTAGAAAACAATAATGCTGATGACTATCACTGAGATATTTGACCAACTTTAAAATGTTATTTTTTAATACCATCAGGAATACCAAGAAAATGTATGAATACTATATTTTTGTACAGAAATTATTTGTTAGCAGTGTAAAGTTTGACAGCTATTATCAGAGAAAAGTGTTGAACATTTAACTCAATTCTAACTGAAAGTATAAACAGCAAAGTTTTCATATCCTTTAGTTATGATTTTCGAGATATGTGTGAGGTGTGACGTCATGAGGTGGGGAATTATAGTTTCAGCTTTGAGTAAGGAATGAACCAGCCATTCTCTTCACCCGTGACAAATAAGTGTATCTGCAAAACCAGCCATCACTATTTACAGTTAGGCCATCATACGGAGGAGTATTTTGCAAATTTAGAAGAATATGATATTAAAATATATTTTTTTCTAACAACAAAGTACAATAATTGAAAATTATGTTACTTTTCAATTATAGCACTTTAAAGATTAATACGTCAAGAGAGATATTTACATACTATCTTTTTATGGTTTATTATTTTAACAGAAATGGAATTTAAGGATAAATCCCAACTGCAAATAAATGGGGAAGTAAAAGCAGTCTGGGCACAATTCTTATCACTTTGCCACAATCAAGTTGTCGACCCTTATGCTCCATATCACCCCTGGCCCACAATTGAGCTCTTCATATACAAGTTAAAAATGTAGAGAAAACAAAGAAATAGATAAATATAAGGAGAGAAAAAATTTTCACAAATCTAAAAATTAAAAAAAAAAAAAAAGTAGGAAAATGAAATAAGAAAAAGATATAATCTCGTCATCAGCTCACACGCTTATAACCAAATAAAATAGTGCTTTCGAATATTGTATTAATATAGACGAACTAAAATACATCAATACCATAGAACAGTGTTTCCCAAAGTGTGATACACATACCCCCAGGGGTATGGGAACAGTTTAGCGGAGGTACACATTCTTATGCAAAATATCTTGCAACAAACAAAATTTTCAAACAATTATATTTAAAAACAAAGCTGGCCATGAAAATTTACTATTGGTATTTTTCTATTGGCTATTTTTTGAAGAGTCAACAAATTTAGTTAACTTTTAAATTTTTTGAATATTTTTTTCCATGTTTCCTCTATATTTTTATATTTTAAACTTATTTTATGAGTTCTATGTATGTGCAGCTTATGCGAAGTAAATAAAACACTATTTCTCTCTCTCTCTCTCTCTCTCTCTCTATATATATATATATATATATATATATATATATATATATATATATATATATATATATATACACAACTTTTAACATATATATATATATGTAAATAGATAATAACATATTAAAATTTTTATAGGTTGGTAAAATAGTGCTAAAATAAAATTGCCTGTATTTTATTTCAAAATAAACAAGAAAATGTGAACACAAATAGGAAATGAGAGAATTACTTACCAGATGATCCCTTTTTTTTCTTATCTTCTTTAAATTCTTGCCTTCCTTTTGAAGGTGTTCCTTTTTTTGCTTGAGCACTTTGGACATTTTGAGGAGTAGTAAAAAGATGTGGTTTATTTGCAATGTCCTACAAAACATTTAACATACAGAATAAAAATATAAAAAGGGAAATTACACTTGTGCATCAAAGCAAATTATAAATGAGACAAAAAATAAACTTTCGTAAAACATAAAAATTTTATGAAACATAAGAGCGAGAAATGAATTAAAATTTGATTTTAAAGCAAATAAACTTGTTTAATAATTTAAAAATGAAAATGTTTTGAAATAGTTTGAAGAAAAAAAAGGCTTATTCTCTTATTATGTTTAAATAAAAATAAATAAATATCATAAATGTTAAACAGAATACTATTCATTTATAATTAGAACTTTTTGAAAACATGATAAAAATCTCATTAAAAAACATAAACATAACATATTTAATAAGAATGTTTTGAAAAAAATAATATCGTTAATAAGAGCAAAAAACATATAATAAACACATTTAATATACAGATGAATTTTTCTACTTTTTATTAATTACACCATTTAGTTAATAATATATTTTATAAAAAATAGAAAAATGCATAAGAAAGTTATGAAAAAGAAATCATATAATTTGGCAGGAACAAAACATATTAGAAATTTTCAAAAACATCAAAATTAAAGTGAAAGCATAAAAAATAAAATTTTAAACCACTAAATATAGCAAATTAAAAAAATACCCAAACTGCCTTATGTTTTTAAATCATCAAAATAAAAAATAAAAATAGCAGAAATAAGTTGTTACGATAAAGGCCAAAGTTCTTCATAGACTGTAGAGCCAAGGAGTAAGTAAGTAAGTTGTTTACTGATAAATACAATAAAATATGTGTGTAAATATTTTTTCAATTTGAAAGTGGGAAGAAAAAAAACATTTTTAACAAATTCAGGGGCCTGTCTAGGTTTTTCTGAGAGGTACCTATTTTGTGAAAATTTAGACAACATTTGTGAAAATTAAAAATTATATAAAATCAGCACAGAAATAAGGTACAAATATAAATTTATCGATTCTTATGGCATACAAAAATAAAATTTTAAGAAAAAGTATTTTGTGAAGGTACTACCACTAAACGGTCGTAAATTTGGCCTGGACAGACCCCAGAAATTATATATAAAATTAAAAGCTACTTCTGTTTCAGAGCTTGGTAATATTTTAACTTTAAGAAATATTTAAATAAAAAAGAAAAAAAATCAAAATTACATAGAAATACAACTTGTGAAGTTCTCCAACTGAGCTCGTGCTTTACAAAGCTGTGATTTCTCTATCGAAACTAGAATTTCTATTTTATTAGTTGTTTTTTTACCCATTTACAAACCTCAAAAAAAGGTTGGGATGGTTTAAAACATCATGAAGTGCCTAATAAAACACATATTTATGTGTTTTTTATTTCACATACGATATTTGGCGATGCTCTTTTTTCTGTAATGACTACTGCTATTTTCATAATTCCACAAAATTTTGATTCATTTTCCTAAATCGGGGTGCCCAGCCAAATCTTTCAACAAAAAATAAGCACCGTTTAAGTACTTTTTCAGCACTGAAAAAAATATTTTTAAGCACTATATACATTAACAAAATACAAAATAATTTTCAAAGTCTTTACCATACCCGGTAACAACCCCGGAATTTCCGGAGCATCTCCGGAAATTCCAGTGTACTCCGGGCACTCCGCAAAGATATACATTTTACCTGGAAAATAAACCCAGTAGCTAATTTTCACATTTTTCTTAAGATGACGTCACGTAATCCTATTCCCCGCCCCTTTCACGTCAGCTCCTTCTCCTCCCAATTGAGAACGGTGTTTCTTTTCCCCGCGCTCTTGTGGTATAGTGCTGACGTCACCGAACCTGCAGAGCTAGAACTGGTCGAATGACGTCACCATTACATTAAAACTGTGATGCGAACCTGTCGTGTTTACTTTTTTCTGCTGCCGACGCTAGGCTTAGTTGAAGTTAGTTGCTGTTTGAAGATAAGATCATGGCTTCCAAAAAACATTCACAGATGTATAGAAAAGAATATTCTGTCGAATGGCCAGTTTTTTCTCGCTCAACTAAATCTATGAATCATGTATACTGTAATATTTGCAAATGCGATTTTTCTATCGCTCATGGAGGTCGGAATGACTGTTTACGGCATGTGGAGGGATCGCGCCATCGAGCGAATGGTGCCGCTTCTTCCTCCAGTAAAAGTATTAGAGATATGTTCTCTAGTTCCTCAAAAGAGAGCCAAAGTGTCATTAAAGCAGAAACTCTCTTCACCAATTTCATAGTTCAGCATAATTTACCTCTATCTGTTGCGGACCACGTAGGCCAGTTATTTAAAAGAATGTTCCCGGACTCTAACATAGCGGCCAAATTCAAATGCGCTAGGAAAAAAACGACAGAAATCTGCAAAAGTCTTGCAGAAACTACTCAAAATAATTTGTGCTCCATAATGAGGAATGGAAAGTTTTCTCTAGCGACAGACGGGAGCAATTCGTCTGGCGATAAGCTTTTTCCTCTGGTGGTAACATTCTTTGATGATACCAACGGTAGAATTAAGACTACCCTTTTCTCTCTTCCAAAATTGGATAAGGATGGTACCGGGGAAAACATTTTCATGCTTTCCCCGGTGCAAAAAATACGGATTCAAAAAATAGTGTTCCCTGGGAACACTGCATCGCCTTTTGTGCAGACAATGCTTCAGTTATGCTTGGACAACATAAAGGAGTGGGGTCATTTATAAAGAAAAAGAATCCTAATGTCATCATTCATGGTTGTGCTTGCCACTTAATCCATTTAGCTGCTAAACATGCTACAAAAAAAATCAGTTTTGATGTAGAAAGTTTTTTGATAGATGTGTTCTACTATTTGAAGAAGAGTTCAAAGAGAATCCAGCTTTTAAAATTCTGTGAAGAACTATGTAATCTTGAAAACAGCAAAGTATGGGGCTACAAGGTGGCTATCAATGGGCAAAACCATTGATCGATTTTTAGAGAAATGGGATGCCTTAAAAATCTTTTTTTGTGAGGAAGAGAAGGGCTCTTCGGAAACTTTTAAAAAATTGACGACTATTTTTGAGGATAAATCGACTCGACTCTACCTTTTCTTTTTACAGTCAGTCATCCCATTGTTTGAATCGTGCAATACGATGATGCAGCAGCAAGCTCCATTGATTCATAGATTTCAGAGAGAACTTATGAATTTATTTAGCAATATTTTGTCTCGATTCATAAAACCAGCATGCATAGCAAATGCAAGTTCTGTTTTTGAAGTCAATTTTAATAAATCAAAGAACCAAAAAGATGATTCTGAACTTGTGATAGGTGGCAAGACAAGACAATACATAAAAGATTCAGACCTTTCTTCAGAGGAAATGAGGCAGTTTTATTCGTCAATCAGAAAATTTTATACCGAAGCACTCTTATATTTTAAAAAAATTTCCCCTGACCACTGAAGTTTACAAGCACTGTGAAGTGGCTGATATAACCATTCGACAGGAAGCTAAATTTGCTTCTTTGGACTATTTTTTGTCTCTGTTTTTTGTTTCAGAGGAAAAACGGAGTCAAATTGAGCAAGAGTTTGCTTTATACCAAATGGACTAACTAAATGAAGAGATTTTATCAGCCGAACGATGTGACACAGCTTGGACTCTTATATCGGGTTTAGTGGATATGAATGGTGCAAGGAAATATGAAGCATTGCCATCAATAATGCTGACCATACTCATTTTACCTCACAGCAATGCTGCTTGTGAACGGGTGTTTTCTATAGTTAAAAAAAATTTAACTGATAGTAGGTCCAGCTTGGCTTTGCCAACCTTGGAGGCACTGCTAATAGAGAAGTGCAAAAGTTCCGAAACATGCTGCTATGATGCAGTGTTAACTGAACAAGACTTAATAAAAGCTAAAAAAGCTACTTATGTTTCTTTAACTGGCGAAAAAGTTTAAGACTTTGATATAATTATGTATAATGATAACAATATAACGAGGAAAGTGTTCGTTTTATTAAAATTTATTTTTCATTTGCTTTATAATTATTTTGTCTACAATTCTTTCATAGTAATCTCATTGCATAATGTAAGTTTAAAAAATAATTATACTTTTTTTAAAATCATTAAAAAAGTGAATAATATAGTTAATTTTAATCATGATTTAATAATCTAAGATGGTCTATATATTGTTCAGTAACTAGTATTAATTTTCCATTTTCAATATTTTTCTATTAATTATACCCTTCTAAAGTAATGTATCTTTAAATTTATGCACAAAAATATGAATAAATTTGTTCCGAGTTACACTCCTGAAAAGACTCCCAAAACTCCTGATGTTTTTAATAATATCTCCTGAAATCCTTTTTACAAAGTTACCAGGTCAGCTTTACATGATCATGATATATTAAATAGTAAAAAAAAAAAATTCTATTTCAGTCCTGAAAATTAAACTGTTTTGAAAAACACTCTCATTAGAAACTATTACAAAAGCATCATTGGGCAAACTAAGATTCAGGAAAGCCACTATCAATGAACACTCTTTAGCTACTTTTCATTAAATAATTAAATTTTTTTCTCTCATACAAAACTATAATTAATTAAATTTAATGAATGAGTTAATATTTTGTATTTGAACTGGAATGGATGAATAAAAAGCATGTTATTAACAAAAGAAAATTTGAACAAGACATAGAGAGAGAGTGTCAACTAACAGCAGGAATTGAAAAATAGCTCATAAATTTTTCTTTGAGCACATTATGGTTTGCTCATTACTGAAAGACTTAAGCGCGATTTTCGGAAAGGGATCAGTAATATTTTAAAATAACATTTCTTTCAGTTATTGCATAAAAAATAAGTCATGCTGGTTAATGTAACAAAACTCTACAACTTTGTTATTTTTGGGTGCCATTTACCAACATCGCACTGCAGATTTTAAGAGCTTTTTGGTGTAAATAAGTCGTCATTTACACTCAACTCCAATTTTTAATACCTTCTATAAATTTAAAAAATAACGCGCATAACACAATGTTACCTCCGTAACAGCTAATTCTTGATAATTTCAATTCTTTATTGTTTTTAAAAAAAAATTAATTTCTAAAAGTTTTTAAAAAAGTAAAAATGACACCAAGATTTATTTTCACTAAAATTATTAGAGCAGTTTGAAAATACAACACTTGTAGACGGTGCACTATTACAGATCACGCATGAGATTAAAATGAAGTTGGAACTCACTTCTTTTGCTTTATTTGTCATGAGTGGTTCAAATGACTGTTGACAAGACTTGATGAACTCATCACTCACGACGATTGTATCACAGTAGACATGAACAACGCTCCCCTGCTTTGCAATGGTTTTAGTCACAGTCGCAATTATTCCCTGGATATCCTCTTGAGTGAACACTGATGGTAACAAAGACTGAAACAGGGACTCTTTTTATTTACAGAGTATTTCTTTATGTTTCTAGCACAAACTATTTCTTTTTACTACAGGTACATTATTTCTTTAAATTCAAAAATTTGTTATGTCTGAATTGCTTGAGAGGACACCAATAATATGGAAGAAATATTTCCTCTTAAATTCTCTTTCTTTACTAATTTAAAATTTAAAGGTTAGAAAAAGACAGCTCAGACAAACCTAGAGTATGACGTGAAGTTTGAAACACTGAAAAGAAAATTTGAAAATATACAAATGAAAATAAATAAGATAACTTAGGATTATGCAACGGAGAAGCTCTCATCTAATAATCTGTTTGTTTGCTGAACTTACTCTTTTTTTTTCCTTCTTTTAAAAAAAAAATTAGTAATGATGGAGAAAGAGAGTTTGCAACGAAAATTTTCTTCCCCGGTATGGTGTTTTCTCAAGTAAAAATTAATAGCAATTTTGAAGATTACACAATGCTCTTAAATATTTTTTTCCCTAACAAGTAGGTCGAATACTAAAGGATCTAAAGCAATGATTTTTTTAGATTCAGTAATGATTTGAACCCATAATTATGTTTACACTAAGATTGGCAAGTTTTTGACAATTGATGGTTTGAACCATCATGTCAAAAACCCATTTTTTACACAATTTTTGACAATTGCAAAAATTTAAACTTATAGTGCAAAGATAATTTTTAGCTAATATGAATATGAAGTTTTTATAAATAAACATGCATATAGAATTACAAGTGATCAATTATGTTCTTGAATTATTTTGATATTAAATAATTTTTTGTTTTAAGTATTACTGTCAAAAACCTAAATTTAGGTGTAGAAAAAAATTAAACAATTGTAAATAAAAATGTGTAAAATTTCAAATTTATATGATCCACAAATAAGTTTATTTATTGAAAATAATAATATAATCTTATAAACACTTAACAATTATCCTAATCATTATATGTAATATTGATTTTCATTCACTCCTATTTTCACTCCACCTTTCTCCGAAGAGATTGATTGAAAAAATTGCCCTCATTTATACAAACATTTATATTTTTAGATTGTATTTATATCTTTTATATTGTTTAATGGAATATAAAGTCATGATTTATACAAAATATTCATGTACATGTAAGCAGAGGCACAGAAAATTCTCAAAGCCTAAAATTTTTGGAAAGTAAAGTTATAAAAACAAAGAAAAGAATTAGTTTGATTTTACACAATTCTTGTATAAACGAGGATGTGTGTTAAAAATAATAGAAATAAAAATATCCTTAAACATAATGATTTATTAAATTAAATTTGAATACAATAAATACTTATAAATACACAAGTTGACATATAATACTTTTTTAGGAAGAAAAATTTTGCAAAGTGACACCTTTTTTAATAATAAAATTTTTTGTAGGAAATTGTTTCCCACAAAGCCTCATTTACGCCATCAGATATATTCTTTCCCCCAACGTATAAGTAATAAGAATAATTAAGAATAAAAAAAAATTATAAGTTGTGATCAGATAATTATTACTTATCGAGTTAGGATTCCCACAAAAGGAGGTCAATTATTTAAGGTTCCATAGTCAAAAATAACTTGAGAATATTCGATCTAGACTAGAAAATACAAGTAGACCTTGAAAATTATTGTAAAACAATCTTATGTCATAATTAAGCCCCAAAACTATTTTTTTTCTTTCAAAAAACGAAATGTCTTTCGAATAATTATTAGTCTACAACATTCTTGAATTTAAGTTATCTTTCAAAAATGTAACTATGGAAAAATTTACCGAAATAGGAATATTTAGCCTATCTAGGCTATGCATGAAATAAACTTAATATTTTAAAAGCAATGTTTAGAATGCAAGTAATATTTTGAATCTAAAATTAAATTTTAACAATTATTTGAAAGAAAATCTAATCAGTATTGATAAAAAAAAACTAATATTTAAGATAATTCAGAAATTAAATTGTTTATTTTTATTTATCACAATTGTTTACTTCAAAAATTATTGAAAGACAGTTTAGTTTAATATTTTCAAAAATTTTAGGTAAATTAATTTTTATAAGAAAATTTCCAAACAAAGAGGTTTTAAAAAAAAATTAAATTATGTTACCATAAAGTGAGTTTAAGGGAGAAAACTTTCATTAGAAAAAAGAAAGCAATCATCAAAGCAATGCAATGTATAATTTTGTGAGGAAGTTTAACAGATGAAGAGAGTTTCTATAGTATCGAAGAATAAGTGTAAAACTTACTAGTATATCCACCCATGTTTTTGTGTTGAGGGCTTCATCTATTGCTGCTTCAATTTGAGACAGAATATTCTGGCCAACACAACAAGAATTGAAATATGTCAACTCTTTAAACTTCTTTTTAAGATAGGTTTTAGGATCCATAATTCCAAGCCTGGCAACAGCATCATACTCTGTAAGAACAGAAATGAATCAGATATTTCAAAAAGATACCATCTCTAAACATATTCAAATTGCAGATAACACTTTAAGGACCTGGTGCTCCAAAGTGATTTAGTCTGTTCAACACTGTTTACTCTGGAAAACTGTAGTAGATACTACTGATGACAAAATGTGTCCTGAATTAAAAATCCGACTCTTGCAAATAGGGCTGTCTACGGGTTGAGAAAATTTATTAAATCTAGGTTTCTTTCTAGAAAGTTCTTAATTTATAAAACTCTTGATATATGCTTCTGAAGATTGGATAGTGACAAAACTGGAGGAAAATTGTATCGCACTATTTGAGAGAAAGATTTTGTGGAGCATACTCGGTGCGATAAATGAGAACAATAACTGGAGAAGGAGATATAACTTTGAGCTGCACAAGATTAGCAAACAATCCGATATTATTAAATACATAAAAATAAATGAATTGGATGGCTCACGTGATTCGAATGAGTGATGACAATACAATAAAAAAGATACTGCTCTTTAGACCCACTGGAACAAGAAAGCGGGGAAGGCCGTGGTTGAGATGGGCTGATTCGGTGGAGACTGATTTTTTTGCAATTAATGAAAAGAATTGAAGATCAAAGATAAATCGGAAGTCGGAATCTGAATCCTCAGAGGAAGACATTAGCCCACATTGGGCTGTCTGGGCAACTATGATGATGGTGGTGATTACTAGAGGAGTAGTTGCATGACGACGAAACTCATTAAAAGCCAAAAAGAGATCATGCTTATATTAAGAACATCTGGTTTCAGAAAACCACAAAATCCTGTTTATTATGTTACATAAAAATTTTGTACTTAGAGCTCTTTTTTTCTTCTTTGATTAAATATACTAATAATTATTTATAATAGTAATATTGCACAAATTTGCAACAGCCTCAAAAAATTATAAAGTATTAAATCCATAATTTATCCATCTTATTCCAACTACTCTAATTTTATTAACTAATTAAAAATGTAAGGCCTGAAAGTTTTTGTAGAAATACTTTTGATATTCCTTGAATCGAATTTCTTAATACGAAAAAAGAAATTCAATTCTTGCTAAATAGTTTCTTTTCATTATAGTAGTCCAAATTCAAGAAAAGTGTCAGGGCGTTCTGTTGTTGTATAATTTTTTTAATTATTTAATACACTACTATTTCTATAAGATTAATTTATCATTAATTCATATCGAATCATTAAGAGAATCTTAATATGTTTCTATAAAAATTGATTTTATTCTAGCATGCATCTTTAAGGTCATAATTATAATATTATGTATTTCATACAGTGATTCTGTGGGGCAAAAAACTTATTACAAACAAAACGAAAATCAGTGAACAATGCTTTCCATAGATGCATCACATTTTTTAATGCAGACCAAAACCTAACTTTTAGGGTACAAATTTAAAATATTAATATCTTTTTTTTAAAGATTTACAATGAAAACTAAATATTATATGATTATAAATTTTTTTTATGAAAAAAAGAAAATAAATAAATAAAAATGCAATTAGCAATAATTTGGCAAAGAGATAAAATCAAAATTTTCATATAAATTCAAAATCTGTTGATATTTTCCTAACCTGATACATTCTTCTTTTTCACATGCACACACAGACATACATAATGCCATAATTTAAAATAACAATTGATCCAAAATAACAAAATGATTCAGAATAAATCTCCCATGAAGAGTCAGTTCACTTTGTACAACTAAAGAACATCAAAGATCTATCAATAGATTTGGGCCTCAAATTTTTTATTCATTTTTGTCATTTAAATACAGCATTTTCATACACTGACAAGCAAAAAAAATCATATTTGCTGATTTTTTTAACAATAAAATACCGAAACAAATTGTAAGAAGTTAAGATACTTACCCAAATAACCATTCTGCTTGAAAAAAGAATCAATATACTCGTTTTGGGACTTAGCATAGATGTCTGGCACATAAATAGCCCTTTCTGATCTTCCGCCAGATATGCTGCCAGCTAACCTTCCCTCGTTAATCAAATCTTCAACAACACCTGCAAAGCAAGTATATTTATGCAACTAAATTATGATCAATATCGGTTAATTACAGAAAATTAATAAAAAATATTTATCAAATGATTAAAAAAGCTTTCATTTATGAAATTCTATACAGAATTTGGATGTATTGAACAAAAATATAAGTATTGAGCACAAAAAAGGATAGATGAAACATTTTTCAAGAATATTAGTTTTTAAAGACATGTTGTAAATTGCTGCAAACAGAAAAAAAACTAAGAAAAAAAACGAAAATTAATAAATGTTGCCTCCTTTGGTTGAACCATATTTTTTAGTTATTAATTTGAGTCTAGTTCTTATTTGAACCCCCGTTGCGGAATTGTGGTGACAGAACGTTATCAAGTTCATGCAGAAAGATTTTATCTTTTATTCAGAATTACATCCAAGTGGGGAAAAAAATTCCTAGTGACTTTTCTTATCTCGTTTGAGAATAATGAAAAATAAATGAAGTAAAAAATTTTGTTTTCTGTAGAAATTTTCGTTTTATTTTTTCATGCAGTTATTACTACTGATTTCCTCATAGCTTTTAAAATCCGATATTTTTAATACGATATTATTTATTACAACAACTGAATCTTGAAATGAAAACACGCCCCTTTTTGAAGAGTTCGATTAGCGTGATTGTGGCGTCAACCCTTTTTTTCTTCTTTTTTCGGTAGTTACTACTACGGATTTCACGACTATTTTAATGTGATGATGAATTACAAAAAGCCAGAAAAGGAAATAAGTGTGTTAGCTTCCTACAAAATGCGAGATTATCACCCATAATATTAGAATAAAAAATATATTACGTATTCAATTAAAAAAAATATTTTATTTGATCTGATTTTATTTATTTACTTTTTGAACTTAACGTTTCGGTCACTTTAAATTAGTAACATGTATATTTGTTATTTTTAAGTATCTTGCAGAAAGATATTAGCATTAGAGAGGTATGTTGCAAAGAGGCCAACGATTGACCAAAGATTTTGAAAACAAATTTAACTAGTACTTTAGCCTTAATTGCATACACAGGGTGCATAGCCAAATCTTTCAACAAAAAATACGCACCCTTTTAAGTACTTTTTAGTAACTTAAAAAATATATTTAAGCAGTATACACACTAACAAAATGCAAAATAATTTTCAAAGATTTAACATGATCATGATAAAATAACTAGTTTCAGACAAAGAACTCTTTCTTTTTTTACATTAGCAGGGTCTAGGTTTTTCTAAAAAGTACCTATTTTGTGAAATTTTAGACATAATTTGTGAAAAATTAAAAATTATATTAAAAAATTAAAAATTAAATTAAAAAATTAAAAATTATATTAAAAAATTAAAAATTATACTAAAAAATTAAAAATTATATTAAAAAATCAACACAAAAATATGGATTTATCGTTTCTTAAGGGATACAGAAATAAAATTTTAAGAAAAAGTATTTCCTAAAGTTGAATTTGTGAAACTGCCGTTTTTCCTAAAGTTGAATTTGTGAAGGTACCGCTAAACGGTAGTAAATTCGGCCTTCACACGCCCCTGATTAGCCGCCATAAAAATATAGAAAGATTTTTCGTTTCGGTTTCAGAGGGAGGAAAATGAAGCCGGAAATTTTGAATATCTTGCCAAATGCAGACGAGTTGCACATAACTCCCACTGAATCCAGCTCAGTATATGCACATGCAGATCCACAAGCATTTCATCAAACATGTAAAATGATTGGCGCTTTCATATGCTACAGAACAACAGTACACTGAAATGCATTGTGTGTGAATGATTGGTGAAAACATTGAATTAAAAAAATGTGAAAACCAAGCTTTTGCATAATACGTGGCGAAAATCGACAGGGAAAAGAACAAAATTATCATTTTCGAAAAGGGAAAATTAAGCACTTTTAAAAGCAAGTAATAAAAAAACACCTTTAAGGGGATTTTAAAAAAAGAAAATCGAAGATAAGCAACTTTAAGCACTCTTTAAAAACACTATGCATCCTGATACAAAATAAAATATAAATATGGAGCAAGTACTTACAATAGAATAACTTCTCGGGAAACTTGAAGTGATTGATTATACTAGACAAAGGCATCGGCCTGACAACAAAATATTAAAAAATAATTTCAGCACAAAGTTTTAAAATAGGAAAACAAAACATGATTCAAAAAAAGATACCTGGTGATGGCTGATAAAGCACCTCTTATCCTGGCTGTATGCTGAGAAACATACGAATCTGTGAAAAATGTTCTTGAATCATTGGTGTCAGCCTGACCATGGACTATGGTACCAAGTCTATTATGAATGACCTAAAATAATTACAGAGTTATATTTAAAGATTTATGTCATCAACAAAGTTACTTTTAAAGACAATAAAGTTTCCTTACTGAGATTATTACCCGCAACAATGAATTAGCAAAACTGATAACCTACATATACAAGGTCGCTACTCAAATCTGGAAAAAAAAATTCTTCATGTTTTCCTTGTACGTATTATACACAATGTATTAAAAGGAAAGGTTGCTCTTGTATGAGCTTTATTGGGCTAATTATACTGCTTTTAAAAACTTAAGAGTAAAAAAGGAACATACTTAAATTATATATAGTTAATAGTGTAGTATAGCTGGCATATCTTTCTTAAATATACTTTTGAGTGGTTACCATTTTTTAAAAGACGAAAATAAAAATAACAAAATTTCCTGTATTTCAGCAGTTTGTAAAGAAAAACTCAAAGTTCCTGAGATTTTCCTGTTAATTTTAGTGAACTTTTAAATTTCGGTGAAATTTGGTGATTTTTCTACTTCTTTAAAAGGGACATTGAGACATCTTTGAGACATTTTCTTTTTATTGTGAGAGTTATTTTGAATCTCTTACGCTGGAGAATATAAAGCTTCATTTAAATAAAATTTCTTATCTTTTCTTCATTTAAACTTAACTTCACATTTCTTTAAATAAGTCTGAAAAATTTTTGATTTCTGTTAAAAAATATTATTATAATTTTCTGCTAAAAAAAATTACACTTTATAAAAACACCCTATGAAATAAGCACTTTTAAGGGCTTCTTAAAAACGAAAAAAAAGCACCTTGAAGCACTTTTTAATAACACTATGCTAAATATTAATCAAATTTCGAATTTGAGTTATTACTTCAGGAGGTGCTTGAAAAAGAAAAAATTTTGAGACTTTGTTTCAAAACTTCTTGACTCTTTAAGCACTTTCATTATGCTTTTTCAAATTCGTGACTTTCGTGAAGGCTGGGCACCCTGTTTCACATATTTCTTTAAAATTGGAACTTGGCAGTAAAATGAATAGTGCATATCGTCTAGTTAACCCTGATTGTTAATCGACTGGTCTTTTCCACCTTCAAAAACGAAAGTTTCCTTTTCAACGTAATTGCTGGTTTATCAGTATCTTACCATGTAAACTATGAATATTGCTATTTAGTGTATGGCAAAGTTAATGATTGCCAATAAATATAACAAAGGGTGATAAAAAAAAAACTGTCTGCCAATCACCAGTTTCTCTGTCTAAATTACACCTCTAGCATATTCAATTACTATTATTATTATTTTGGATAAATATTGAATTTCATAAGGAGAGGATATACTTTGTTTTACACAGTAAAGAGACTAAAGTAAAAATCGTGAATGAAGCACAAATAAATGGACATACTGTAGTTTCGGTTCCATGAACAAGATCCTTCTTCAGTGTCTAAACCACCCCCAAAATAAATAATAATTATTATTTGGGGGTGGTTTAATTTAAAAACTAAAGTATTTTTTGAAACTGTAACACGTCTTTTTCTGTCTTGTTATTTGTGCTTTATTCGCATTGTTTTGCACTTTAAAATACAAAATTATTATTAATATTTTTTAATCTGTAATTTACCTTATTTTGCACTTGTTCTTAAAATTTCTCTTCATTTTCTAGAAACGAACCCTGTAATGTTTACTACATTTTGAAAAAAACTTCGAAAGAAATGCCTTAAATTATTAATATCAGCAGTTTTGAATCATTTTAAATTTTTGAAAAAAGGCCAGTGGTTTTTAAAAAATGGCTACAGTTAAAATGCTGCGAAAGGGCCAATGGCAAGAAGCAAAATTTCTTGATTTTATCTTATAAATTTAGTACACAAAAATCTGATCATAAAGAGGAAAGTTATTTAAACTGTAAATACTTTTTTTAAAATTTTGAACACTGTACAATTGTGATGTTTTTTCAATGCCAAATACATTAATTCTAACGAAACTATTAATTGCATTTTCTAGATACATTTAAAAAAGAAATATACCTCTGTCAAGAAGTCTCCAGGCAAATCGTACAATTTAGTAATTTCAGCTATTGTGATCTCCCCCACTTGATGTAGTTTCTCATTTACTTCTTCTGCTAAGTGATCCAGATAGTGACTAAAAAGTTTTGCAAATGTTAGGATTTTGTTGCTCTCTAATAATATTTGTTTCAGCAATCAATAAGTTCAAAAACCATTCATCTCCAACAAAACTAATTTTACAGGAGAGACAAAAGATTGAATAGTTAAGTATAAGCTTGATAAACAGATTTTTTCAAATTTATTTCTTGATTTTAAAATATGGTTAGTTACAGAAAATGCTATTAAAATTCTGAGATAACATCACTAAAATTTTTAATTTAAAAAGTGATTAGAACTTGTTGAAAATATATCCTAAACATTTTTATCAAGCAAAAATATTAATAATTTGTTATTTAGAAATGAAATTAAAAATACTTCATTTAAATCTTAAGACTACATATTCATGGTATTTATATAGATTAAGAAATCTCTTTGATCATGAGTATCTAAATATTTTGGAAATACTCTCTGTGCTGGGCCACTTACAAATTTTTTCATAGAAAAACAAAAATACATTTGCTTTACTTTGTAAAAACGTTTATAATGTCTCCAATTTTTCATGTGGTTTATGGTATTTTTTCTAAAATATGCTTCTTTAGCCTGAAAGTAACCTTTATGAAGATACTTTTTTTTGTACAGGAGTAGATGTTAATTTGCATAAACCACAAATGAAAGGAGAGACTTCACATTTAGGAGTAGTGTTTTTATAAGTAAAATTGCTATAAGGTGACACCTGAAACTGTTGTTTCTTCTGTCTTACTTTACCATAAAGCATATTGATATCACATTTTTTTTGTAACATTCTGGCCAGCAGTTTTTTAAACCAAATAATAATAAAGAAAAAGAGCAAAACATTGCAGAAATATCAAGAAAAAATAGACTTTTATTTTATTATTCCCCGTCTTGAAAATTTCACTGCAATTTTTCATGATTGTGTACACATATTTTGATCAACAATTTATAAATCACTAATTTGACAAAATATTTCCCATTAAATTAAAAAAGCTAATAATAAATTATTAATTTGCATTTTTTTAAAGACTATGCTGTAGTGGTATAATTTCTAAAAAAATTAGAACAAATATTTTTCATTTCGATGAAACTTTATTTTTTTATGTTGAAAAAAAAAATTAAAGAGAGGAAAACTAAGTTGATTGCATATTCTGGAACACATCAACAATTGTGAAATTATTTTTTTAAAAACAGTTGTTTGAATTTTTGGGGCATTTCAAAAATTCTACCTAAAGTGGGAAGAATCTAATGGCTGTTTAAGTAAAAATTAAGATCTAAAGCTTTTTCTTTCAAAAACTATTTATGATTTACATTTCAATGACAGTTGCGGGGAAAGGATCGTTTGACTATGTTAACCTTCATCTACACCAAGAATAAATCGAGTTAGCATGTCATATATACTAGTGAATTGACGTTTAATAATTGTAGTGGTAATTACCCCACAATACTCCCCCCCCCACCAGAATTTTATGAAGGATAGAATTCGATGAACGGATACCACTGGTTACCGTATTTTCAAAAGACCGGGATGGCAGTATTAGTTTCACCGGATTTTGAGCGCTCTTAATGAGAGCAAGCTGCATTGAGTTCACAATTGTGTGTGTGGCCTCTCTCATGTTGCTATCAGCAGTCAAGTGTATGCAGAATCCCATTGTTGAGAAGGAAAAGCCCGAGGAGGAGGGGGACGTAATCACAAGAAGTAAAGTCAACTGTTCGATATGGACCATCCATGGAAGTAGAATCCTTATTCCACCAACGTGAGGAAGATGCTATCGACAATGTCGACCTTCATCTATCAAAAAGTACCCCAAGATTGAATCGAGTTAGCGTGTCATATATTAGTGAATTGATGTTTAATAATCAAAGTGATAGTTGCCCAAGAACAGTAATGCTCTCAACAAACTTAGAGCAATTTTGGTGCATCTAAATCATTAACCCTTAAAAAAATGAATACACACAATATCTAAATAAAATACCTAGTGATGAGTTGTCCCAGCACCATCCATGTATTAGATTCACTGTTGAGGAACTCGTTTGCTTTTGTTTCCACATGGCTGTAATCAACACCAATGATCTGAGCAAGGTCAACCAAGTTGATACGTCCTTAAAACACAAGCATTACTGATTAACACTGATTGTCTCACAACACATGATGAAACAGACAAGTGTTTGTATATTTCAGCTCTGACACAAGCAATTAACTTTCAGACTAAAAAATTTAAATTATAGTTGTTTTTAACAGAGTTGGCAAGGTTTAAGTATATTAATCCATGGTTTAAACCGGCCTGTCCAAAACTGTCTTAAACTGCTCAGAACCATTTTATTCAAACTATGCCAAAATTTAAAAAAAAAAAAAATATTGTGAATATAGAAGGTTCATTTTTGAACAAGAAACAGAATGAAGACAAGTTTTTGTTTCATTAAAAAATATTATTATTGTTAATATTGCATTATTTATCCTTATGCTAAAAAACAAATTTATCAGTATTAAAAGCATATTTATTCATAATTAAAGGATAAGGTGTTCACTTTTGCTGTTCATTGAATTGTGGAGTTTCAAAATTTATAACTCTTTTCCTATTATATTATGCTATTCTCCTCTAATAAGTTAAATCAAATTGTATAAAAGTATCAAATATTTGTTATTAAATGTAATTATGTATACAATGGTTCCACATATAGAATTATTAACTTTTACCAATGTTCAAGGTTTTGGACACTTTAAGGCAGTTTTTGTCAGTTTAGGACAGTAAAACCCATGTGCACTGTCCAAAACCAATTTAGGATGTCCAAAACACCAACCCTGTTAAACATAACACATAGTGGACATATTAAAAAAAAAAAAAAAAAAACTTTTACCCTCATACAAATAAAAGCTGAACCATGCCATAATTCTTTTGACACAATTTTTAGTTCATAAAAGTTTACAATGTTATGAATCATCCGTTTCAAACTGTCTTATATAGTATGAATTTACCCCCCCCCCCAAAATGTAAAGAAATGCACCTAACTCTAAGATCATTAACTTCATCAATATCTCCAAAAGTACAGGTAATAATGTTGTTTGATTTATCAGTTAAAGAAATTATTCAAAATACCCAAGGCTGGTGAACAAATATGCACTTCTAATTTCACAGAGGTAAGCCTATACGCCCCTGTTTAGAAACCAGCCACTTTGTCCCCAATCTAAAAAAGTTCAATTACCCAAAAAAAAGTTGACATATTTTTTTTTCCTAAGTAATTTTAAAGGATCTACGCCAACATCAAAATTTCAGATTTTCTTTAAAAACTAATAAATTCAGCATTTTTTAACACTCAGTTATTTATATATTTCACTAAAAATTATTTTATAATGTTCTAGCAATAATTATGAGCATCAATGAATTATATTGTTTTCGAGTTTCTCTAACAGTATTTACATTCACAGAGTTCTAACTAGGATTAAAAAAGAGGGCACTTTTAGTTTTGAAAGAGCACTCACTTAACACTGTAAAAATTTATATAAATGTGTAACATTATGTAATGACTGAATTTGATCTTCAAGTTTTAAAATTACCCACCTCTACGATATTATATGTATATTTCAAAAAGTAATTTTCACTCATTATCAAAATAAGAGAAAATTTGTAGCTAATAATTAAATAAAATAAAGGCATGTCATCCCACTAAATCACATTCCAAAATAAATTAACACCCCATCTTTACAAATGACTTTTTTATAGCAACAATTACACTGGTATCAGAGATATAGATCAGTATTCCTAAAAGTTTGGTACAATGAAATAATATTTCGTAGTTGTTCACTAAGTTTCATAAAAATCCGCTGACCATAGGTTACAAACTGCACTTTGGTTGGATTGTTTGACTCAAAATGGCCTAGAATAGATGATATGGCTGCCTTCTTGGAGTAGCAAAGTTCCACCGGAGGATTAGGAAGCTTTAAAATCAGTTTAACCAATATTCCCGTTAAACTGTAAAGTAGATATAAAAACCAAACTTAAAATAAATAAAGCAAAGATATTCTAACTTAAATTTCATTTCTTCCTTTATCTGAAAGACATTCTTGGTTTTTATTTTATACACTAGAACTTGATTCAAAACTTTTACTAAATATTTTAGAATGGAGTAATTCTTAAGTCACATCATTTATAAAGCTTCAAACTTTAACTAACTAACTAAACTAATTTAAACTAACCTGTCTATGCATTTGTAAATTTAAATTGCAATATTGTATACAATACAGAATATTCTAACAACTTCAATTTTCTTTTCAGGGAGGCTGTTAAAAAAAGGCGAAACCATAGGCTAATAAAAAAATATTAAATATAATTATATCCTATTTTTAATTCGAACACTAAATGTTAAGATATATTAAGAGGACGCCATACCATGGAAGAAGATTTTAGGTGCAAATTCTCTATCTCATTCATTACTAATTTAAAAGAAAGAAAAAATAAGTTCAAGCAAATCTAGAGAAAGTCATGAAGCTTCAATTGTTGAAAAAAATACTTCAAAATATTAAAATTCAAACAAATTATTAGAAAAGAACTTCTGTGTTGTGTTATCATCTCATAATTTATTTTCATTTGTAAATTTTCTTTCCAGTATTTCAGACTTCGTGGCTTTCTTTAAGTTTGTCTGAACTCACTTTTTTTACACTTTAAATTAATAATGAAAGAAAAAATTTTTCTTTTGTGTTATGGTGTCTTCTTATAACTAGTTCAAAATAACTTTTTGATACAACCGATAGATTCATATATCAGAAGATTTCCATTGGTATCTACACCAAAATAATTGATATGAATTGCCAAAATAAGGACTAACTTGAAAAGTATAGCCAATTCCGGGCAGCATTTCCTTTTTCAACTCTTTGGGAGATATTTCTGTATTGTGATCTGCTACACCAACAACAATTGCTAAATAAACTTTAAATTTGCAAACATATTTTTTTTTAAAAATGTAGAGGCTAGCCTGAGAGCGGTTATAAGTTACTTCCTTTCCGTGATACTTTTTTTCAGTTTCTCATGGCTAGTGCCCAGAAGTCGCCAAGACTTGGTGATTATTTTGTCATAGATAGCAACAAGGAAATATCCCATATTCACCAAATCATATTATCATGCTTTACCAGGAGAGCATTTGCCATTTTACAATGCCTATGCAAAGTATATAACAATTTTCATATTTCTTACTTAGTTTAAAAATGCCTGGCATTGTATACAATGCCTAGATATGTCTTGCTTTGATGTTAAATATTTTTTTTTCTTCTGTACTTAATCCTGAGAAGAGAAATGGTTTTATTGTGTCACAACAGAGAGAAGGAAATAATAATACCATAAATGAACTATACCTCCGTGAACAATGAGTTCATCTTTGATTTCTTTTAGCAATCGAGAAGGAGTCAAATATTCTTTACCATCGGTTGTAAATATAACTTCTATCAACTTCAGTTCAATTAACTTTTTCACAATTTCAATACAGTTTCGTTCTGAGAGTCTGTAAAAGAAATTAAGGATTAATCTTGGTAGTCAGTTAAAAGTTATTTCAACTAAGATGAAAAAACTTTCTAACTCGAGAAGAACTAAGTCGATAAAAAAAGTTATTCCAACTTAATTCTAATTTACATTACAGAATTCATTTGGCAACATTGGCAATATTTGGGAGGGTTGTTAAGTTTGCAATCTATAAATGAGATTTGGAGCTATAAAAAATAAAACTTGGCATAGGCTGTTATATAAGTAGTGCATAGGTGCTCATATAGAAATATTGTGTTTGTGTTTTTCACTTTCTACATTTTATTTTGTTATGTTAAATTTGTTGTTACTAAAAGAGTAACTTCGATGATCTGTTTTAAGCATAAACAGAAAATAAAAGTCTTACTTTATAGTTGAAAATTCCGCGAGATTCAGTGGGTTTTGCTACTTAGCCATTTGCTTTTTTAAATTTAAGACCAGATTTCATGATTGAGCTTGAGATTTGTAAATTTGTGAGTGTGTTATGTTTGTAGTTCATGGGCATTTTTATTAATTCATTTATGATTTATGTCTTTTTTTTCATGATATGTTTATAATTTTCTATGCTTTTGCCTATGCCATTTTATGGTGAGGTATTTTATGTTAAAAATATGTAACTTTCACCATTTTTCATTTTATTTATTCTTTTAAATAAAAGCAATGAAAAGAAAAAGTTTCATTTTTTTGCACCCAGCTAACTGATAAGCACCCTTAGTGACAATTGTAAAAACACCCTTTTAGCACTGGCAACATTTCTAAAAGGACGTTTTGTGTCATTTCAACATTGACAACATTTTTCAAAGTCGTGGATAGCATCTAATGCATTATAAGACTTAATCTAGATTAAAAACCCATTTTTAAGAGAATAGTTAAAGGGTGTTATGATCTGAGACAAAATAACTGCTAAATCTAGGCAACTTCCAGACAGCGGCCAAAGAGAAATTTAAAAAAAATATTGAAACACGCATTTTTAAAAAAAGGATTTGCGAGTATTGATTTGCACTGTTTTGGAGCAGTTGTGGTTGGCAGGATATAGATTCAGGATACATAAAAATCCCCTTTAACCCACTGACGGTTCTGCACGTAATAAGTCGTATTTTAACCTGCAGTCTTCTCCTCATAGCAAAACCGGTTTTTCCATGTTAATAGATAGGGGGATTGTGTACGGGGGAGAAACATTTTCCCAATTTTGCTAAACCGCGAGTGGGTTAAACTCAACAAAGCAAAGAACAGGGATATTTCAGAGCTGCAGTAATTTTAATCAACAGGGCACGAATTGAATCTTAAACTTTCAATCAAAACAAAATAATAGCATGTAGAGGATATGAGACTACCTCTTGAGTGTGTCTGGTTGATTGATTTATTTTAGTTTCTCAACAGACAAAAAGTCTGCTGCAGATCACAATGGAAATCTTCCCTTACATAACATTAATATACTTCAAAGGTTCTGAAAATTACCAGCTAACATATGCATTAATAACAAAACAACACAAGACAAAAAAAATACAGAGGTAAACAATTTTGAAACCTCTAGGAGACATTTTTTGTTGAGATTGGTTTCAATTTATTTTAAGCTGCATACCAGCCTGTTATGGAAACTAGATATCATATAAGTCTTTTTTATGTTTTGTTGGTATTTTAAATAAATCTTTTCTTTTTACAAATATTGTCTCTTCAGTACAGCTTAAATATATTTCAATGGTGGAAGCAATGAGATTCATTTTAGAAATGTTTTATTAAGATTTCAGGTACAGGGTTGCCACAGAAAAAAATAAACAAAATAGTAGCTTTTAGTAGCCTAAAGCATGAAAATCGTAGACAAAAACTAGGAAAATACTTGCCTAAATAAGAACAAAAATTCATCAAAAATATGACTAAACTTTTTGTTAATGACTTAATTGTCATAAACCATGAACCATTCAAGTTGGTGGCAAATTTATATATATAATTACTTTCGACCCCAACGGAATTTATATATATATGAAAAGTGATTACTCAAATTCGAAATTCACGCATCGTAATATCGTCTGAAAGTTTTTTTATTCTAATTTTAATTCATGCGGAATATCAGAGCAATAATCATTGAAAAGGCGATTGAGAAATGAAATAGACTTACAATGGAATCTGTGCAGATTGATCGAATTAAAAAGTGAAAACTCAAATTTGATATTCAAAATTTTCAACATTTAAAAAAAAAAAAAAGTTCAGTGTGTGCAGAAACTATTTTGTGGGTGCAGATTCTCCACTCAATTTATGCTTTTTTTTTAAAAAAAAAAAATTGCTTGGAGTACAAAAAAGTCTCCCAATATTCTCTTCTTTAAAATAGTTGCTTTTTTAGCCTTTTCAGGCAAAAAAAGTTGCCATAGTCACCTCACGCCAAATATAGTTGCATTTTAGTCACCTGTGGCAACCCTGGGTAAGAGTTGGCAATAAATATTATTATAGCTTTCATTGCTCGAGCACACAAGTACGATTTAAGAGAGTTAACAACAAAGTTGAAAGAGTTTGCTACAGAAAATTTAGTTACTGTTGATTTGATAAATTTAATTAGGAAATCTAAGAATTATGATAAAGTGAGGATAAAGGCAAGATGTATCAAATTAAGGAAAAACGAGTTAAAGAGTTACAACCACAAGAGGAAAACAACCAAGACAAGAAGAATTTGAAAAGTGAAAAAGTCAAGACCACTTGGCATTAGAAAAAAAAAAGAGAAAGCACAGCGGCTTAAAGAAAAAAAATGTGAAATAGAAAGTATAAAATTTGAAGAAAATGTGAAATGGAAAGAACCAACTTGAAGTAGAAAGAAAATATCAAATTGAAGAATATGAACAGAAACAAAAATGAAATAATGTGAATAAATTTGCAGGACATATGTACAGAAATAACAATTATGATTTTACAGTATTTATTATTCTATTGAAGATTAAAGTTAAAAATTGGGCATTCTGTTTACATTTTATAATCAATGCAGAAGATTTATGCGAATTGAAGTTTAAGACGAATTAGCATTATCTACCTAAGGAAAGAAGAAATGAAGTGTTCGAATTATTTATTAGAGTATAAGGACATACAGAGAAAATCCTCTTAATTTTTACTTAAATAACATTTCTTTTTTAATTTTCTTTATTATATTAGCTGTTTTAAAGATTGTCTAGTTAATTGTAAACAGTTCTTTTGCCCAATTTCAATCTTATTTTTATTTCCTTAAGTTAAAATTCATTCTTAGAAAAACTCTGCCAATTTATTGTTCAAATTTTAAGTAGAGAAGTTTGAAATGTAAACATTAAAAAAAAAATTTGCCAATTATTGCTTTGTTAAGTTTCATTTAAATGTATTTCTATACAGAAAATTTTAATAATAAAGAATTTTAAAACATTAATGTGTATTTCAGACATTCCTTGCAATATTTTTATAGGAAATTTCTTTTAGATGCATAAAAGTGGTGCTAACTTTTTGTTCTTTGGGTGAAACATAATGCTTACGTAGTATAGATTGAGATGTCTAAAAAGATTTATTCTTTTCTTAAGAATTTGAAATAAATAAAAAATTTCCTCTCGTACGACTTAAAGAAAATTCTTCAAGATTCAAAAAATTACCAGCTAGCATAAGCATTAATGGAAAAACAGTACAATGAGATAAACTAGATAAAAATAAATTACTAAAAAAGAGGCAGACAATTTTGAAACACTTGAAAGTTAGATTTTTTGTTGTTGTTGAGATTGCTTTATTTATATTTTAAGCTGTGTACTTATCTGCTACGAGAATTCAAATTATACAAGTCATCTTATGTTCTAAATAAGTTATTCCTTATACATATTCAGTAATTAGGTAAAGGGCACACACATACTTTAGGTTATTAAATATAAATAATACTTTTGAATAGTAGAACTTAGCTGTGCACGCTGAAAATCAGCTGCTAATCGCTTAACTTCATCCCAATCAGCAGACATGTTTTGTTTTCGTAAACGTCAGCAAGAGATAAATTGTTTCTTAACTGCAGTTTTCAGATATTTTTTTACGATTGAAATATGAAGTTGAAGTATTTGATTGGATTTTAAGGTACCGTTCCCACTGCATTCAATCTATTTGCCTGCTCTACTTCCGTTTAGAAAGCTTACAACTGCTTATTACAGCCTATTTTACGAAACGATATTTTCGAATACTAGATAATTTTGTTTTTAATAAAAGAAGATAAATTATATAATTTCTGAGTTCATATTTGCTGTATTTCATAAGATAGGGATATTGAGTACTTTTGAGGAGTTTTAAGTGAAAATTTGTTTCAGTTATAGTATTGTTAAAAAAAGTGAACAGGTTGCTCTATTTGGAAGGAACTCGCTTTTTCGGCAGTCCCGATTTGGCCTCTTTTTACTTGTTTATTACAGTTTTCTTTTAAATCAGGGGTGGCGAGCCTTTATACATCAACGTGGCATTTTTTCTAAAAAATTGTTTAATGAGGTCATAAACGTGCAGCCAAATAATTTTGACTTCGTGATTATTGTGAAAATAATAATACTAAAAATACTATCAACTCAAAACTCTTTATTTATATTGAAGAAGAAAAGAAACATTTTGCAATGTCTCAGTTATACGCGTAATTCAACGTAAAGTAACATCAGTGTGACTTCTGTTGTTGCAGATTAATAATTATAAATAACTTATATTAGGTTGTAAGATGTTAGTTTAAGCAGGACTGTTAATTTTTGTTTTGCTAGGTATTTATTGTTAGCTTGTTTTTTATGGTTATTAATTGTTCTTGTAGCATTAATTTTCAATTTTTTTATTAATAATGGTTTATTATTTTGTTTGTTTTTTGAGAATTTTAATTTAATTGGGTATAATATAAAAAAATCACAACTTCCACTTCGAAAATTTTAGTAGGAATAACATATACTATCGTGCAATGCTAAATGAATGGAAGATAGTGGTTGTTGTTTAATATTTTACGTGCGCTAATTTAATTTGATTTGAAAACATTGATTTTTTTTTAAAATATGGATTCTATAGAATGATGTCCGTTAAGTTTAATTGGTTTGATGTCTCACGTTGTCAGAAGAGAAAAAAAACTTTTTATTTGATTAATAAACTGTAAATATGTTTACTAAAAACATTAAGTTACTTAGATGAAACAACAAAATCAATTATTACAAAACGAACTTTTCTATTTAATACAATATAATCTGGTGAGCAGCTATTTAAAAGATCGAACATTCCGTTTGTTTATTTGTGGCTTGATGTCAGGCTCGCAGAAAATGCCGTTCACTGGTTAAATTTAGTGGGAATAACACAACCTGTGACGTAGGTGATAGTATACCCAATTGTTACATATGCTTCATAGTGCAATGACTGTGTAATAACAATTCATAGTGCAATAACAATTGTGATCGGTACCGTGCCCAAAATATTTTGTCACCTGCCATTGGTTCGCCATCCCTGTTTTAAATGTATTAAAGGGGTGCTGACTTTTTGTTCTTTGGTTGCAACATAATATTTACGTAGTATTGATTGAGATGTCTAAAAAGATTTGTTCTATTCTCGAGAATAAAAGGATTTGAAATAAAATAAAAATTTCCCCTCGTACCACTTAAGAAAATTCTTCAAGGTTCGAAAAATTACCAGTTAGCATAAGCATTAATAGAAAAACAGTACAATGAGATAAAAATAAATTATTAAAAAATAAATTATTACCATCAATATTATCTTGGTCCATCAATAGAAAACGCTTAAAAGTTTTGACTTAGGTACTTCTGTTTTTGAAATTTTTAAGCTTAACAGAAGCTGAAAAACGGATCTCGATTCTAGCGTACAAATCTACAGAACTTTGTCTTAAGTATGAAATTTAAGTCGATCCGCAGTTCTGCAGTCTAATTTGCAGTTGAATGTCACTCGCTTTTGTGGATTGTCGGGAGAATCGAAAAGTATAATCTTTTATGGTTCAAACACAAGCGTTTATAAGCGTAAGGTAAAAATAAGCTTTGATAAGTATGATTGAAAATTTGATAACTTTTTTTTTTAAAAAAAATAATTCATTCTCACACATGCTTACGCTGGCTTGCGTACTCATTAGGAAGGACGGTTATTCGATATAAAAGCATTGAATGCTGATTTTTGTGTCGTCGAAGATTTTCAGAGATTTCGGGGAACGAATCTGTGTTAATTTCTCTATGAGTAAATTTTGTTTCTTTGCTACCCTGTTAGATTCTCTTGCAAAACTTCATCAAGTTGAATGATACTGGAGGAGTGATTTGATTTAATTAATTTATTATCATGCATCAAATGAAAAGCTATACCTTCCTACATATAGATTACCATATCTTCACTTTATTCGATTTGAACCTTGTCAAATCGAAGAACAGATAGCACAAATTCGATAAAGTTACAATCAGGTCTAGAACGGAATTCGAACCCGTTATCTCGGCGCTTCAAGGTATTTGGCAGGACCATGTATCTTGACTAAAACGATTAGAGAAAAAGCATAGACTTAATGGGAAGGTAATTGAGTATCTGATGTGTAATGAGAAGCTGAAAGCCTAATGTCTCAGTCGGCAAAAGAGAAGGTTTCAAGTTCGTGTCTGAAGTCACTGGGGGACCTCAGCTCTTTAATGGAGTAGAACCAACAGCAACTGCATGAATATAATAATTTCAAGTCGGATAAACAGCAGAAATCAAAATCATCACCTTCTTCGCACCATAAGCATTGAATGAAAGGTAAACCGAAGTAAACCAACAGCAACAGTATATTTTATTTTATATTCGTTGTAGAACACCCGACCCAATTTTGGGTTTACAACTACTAATGTTCAACTCCGTAGTTTTGTAATTTTGAACTAATCAAGAAGTCAAGCAAACTCCTGGATCAGTAAGTACCCTATAGGTATTGATTTGTTATGAGAACATCGAGGACTTTGCGACTCGACAGATTTAACGTGCATCAGTCACCATTTACTACACGGGGAGTCTTCGGTCTGCGGGGATCGAACCCACGAACTCTTGGACATGGGTCTAGTGCCCTACCAACCAGGCTAGCCCGGCAATATATTTTATTTATCATCTTACAATTTCATGCAACACATAATTTCCAAATCTTAACTTGAATATAATGTCCCTGTGGCTTAACATCTGGAAGAGTACACACATGATTAAGCGGGTGGGGAAAGTGGTGCAAAGATCGGGTGATTACTTCCATGTGTCCGATTTAAATTATGGTAATGCAATGCGCGAGAATTCGAATAATCATTGAAGATTAATCGCAGACCGTCACCATTACCACATTCGTGAAGCTCTAGTATGATTTTAACTACCAAACTGCCGTTCTGCTTTCTCGTCATGTTTCACACTCGTCCAGCCGTTTCGAAACTTCTCGATTCACATGTGCGCTTTTGTAGTGGATCAGTATCCTTGTGCTGTGTAGAAACCCTAAATCTTTGTAACGGTAGTATCTTGTTTAAAGCACTTGAAACTAGTTATTCTTTGTTGATATGTACTCGTTCAGCTTTGACTCTTAACAGAATAAATAGATACAACAATAACTTTTCGAACGCAAGATTTGATATCTTCAGACGCTATACTGATCGTGTTGTTAAAAATCAAACTTTATCTATTTTTTGCTCAAAACACTAAGTAGTAGTAAATCTTCAGGATTTTAATATACACCAGCCTAAAGGTGAAAAAAATCCGCTCTTAGAAAAATGTAGCTAATTTTTCATAAATTTACTTTTTTAACTGTGCCCTCTTTTGAAAATTATAAATTAATAGTTTAAATTTTTTACAAGCTTGAACTGAAAGTAAAAGGTAGTGTCAATTTTATGTAAAATTGCAGTCGAAAATTTAATGTAGTGAAAAACTCAATGCGCAAATCTGCCTTTCATAGAAAATTGTTTTAAGCTATATTTTGTAAAATTAAAATCTTAAAATTTTTCAAAAATTAAGTTTCAGGTGCAAATAGAGACTTCTTAATTTTAAAATAAAATCATTTTACAAAAATAAATTTTTTGAAAATTTTTTAAGATACTATTTAAAATGAAAAAATTTAATTTTAATGCATTCAGGTTCAGTTTTTTTGTTCCGATACATATTTTTATAAGGAGAATTTTCAATAGATTATAAATATTTAAGACTCTTGCATATTAAATATCAAAGATATATGATGGCTTATTGTACACTTTAAGAAATCCGTGTTAATATTTCGTTTGATGTGTAAATAAAGCGCAAGTTTAATGTGAAATGTTGTTAAAAACTCCATTGTAAATGTCATTAGAGCTCCATGTAAAATAAGGAAAATATTGTATAAAACTAATTTGTAAATGAGAGTGACATGTAATGCCTAGTTGCAGTTTGAAATATGTGTAATTATAAAATGCCTTAATAAAAATATTTGATCGACAAATTGGTTAGTTTCATTTTTCGTATGCATAAGAATTTTTTTTTCCGAACTAATAAGTTCCGTTTTAAATGTACCACTTTGAAGATATGATCGATATTTATCTTGAGATTTTATTTGAAATTTGTATTAGGGAAATGCTGTGTGTGTTGAACTCATCTCTAAATACTTTACGGATAATTATCAAAGCAAATGTAGATTTCATCAGTACCGAATTTAGTTAAATGTTGAGACACTAGACAAATATTTAGAAACATTTTCATGCCTACACTAGTTTTCTGAGTCTTTGTGAAAAATCGAATTCAAACAAGTAGACATCGACTGTGAAATTCTCCCTACTAACAAGTGCTTTTATCTGATATACATTTGTTTTCCTTCATTAGCCTTGAGAATTGAGACCCAGAATGTGTTCTTAGACGCTCAATTTATATTAAACTGCTGATCCCCCCTTTTGCTGCAGCTCACCGACGCCGATGATTGCCTCGCAATAATTATTTCTTAAAAGAAAAATTTTTCTATTCTAAAGTTAAAATTATTCATTTACTAAAAGTAATTCCGTTTGCTTACGCTTCACTGTGGACCAGAAAACTATGATCTATGGCCAAAAGTAAAAAATTAATTTTTCAACTAAAATATGTGTAGGCAGTTTTAATATTGCCCAAAATAAGTATTCATAATGATTCCAAACATTATAATTTACCTTTTGGACCGACGAGAGTACAATTTAATGAAAAATAGGTAAAAAAAACTGTTTTAACTGCAACTTTTAAATTTTTATTTCAGAAATATATATAGGAATTTCACCTTACTGTTACATTTTTATCAGAGTAATTAATCTGAAATTATAATACAATTTTTCCATTTGTTGGATTAGTTAATACATTTGGACTAAGTGGTCTCGCGACTATTTGAACAATTTACAACAAAGAACAAAATGGAAAGTAGAGAAAACCAACATAAATTTAAATGCGATGGTTTTAATAAAGGAGGATAATCTTCCTGTAAATCAGTGGGTCTTGGGACGAATTTTAAAACTATTTCCTGGAACGGATGGAAAGGTCAGAGTAGCGGAGATTGTTGTTGTTGTTAATTTACGTCGCACTAGAGCTGCACAATGGGCTATTGGCGACGGTCTGGGAAACATCCTGGAGGATGATCCGAAGACATGCCATCACAATTTTGATCCTCTGCGGAGGGGATGGCACCCCCGCTTCGGTAGCCCGACGACCTGCACGCGAAGTCGAGCACTTTACGGTAGCACAGTTTAACGAGGACCAATACCGCACACCCTCGGTCCCTACGCAGACTGATCCAAGTGGTCACCCACCCGCACACTGACCGCAGTCAGTGATGCTTGACTTCGGTGATCTGCTGGGAAGAGTAGCGGAGATAAAAAGAAGCAAGGGAATCATTAAACGTAGTATTAGTAAATTGTGTATTTTGCTATTGGACAATTAAAAAAGATGTATGTTAATTTACTCATTATGTGTACCTATAGCTTTTATTCAATCTTTGGAAATTTTATATTGGAATATGTTTATATACCATTGTTATGCTAATTTGTATGTTTATTGAATATAATTCAGCGGCGGGTGGATGTTCAATATCTCAGAAATATAGCACCAACTTGGCATCTTTGTCTTGGCATCCTCGCCACCGTTTCTTGTAACCCCAAAACAATTGAAAATTAGTTGTTGATCTTATAGCAATAGCGTGCTCGTAGCACCAATCATAATAAAATCTTAGTTTCTTATATCTATTTTAATCATTTGTTATCAGCGAACCAGCATAGAATTCAAATCAATTGGTATCGAGCACAGGTAATTTATAAAATCAAATTTTTGAAATACGACTGAAAATTTTGTATTTGGATTTTATATTTTAGTATAAAGTACCGATTCTTTAGTAACTATTGAATTGTTTTTAGAATTCAAAATATATTTTTCGTTATAATTAGAGAGCTTGAAAATATATATAAGGAATACCAGTGTCCGATCTGCGTCGGTTAAAGTTTTTTTTCTCATTGTGTACTAGTATGTTAACAAACTAAATTCCGCTGTTTTATGTAATTCTTTTTATTTATTGAGAGCTCTTTATCTACCTGGTTACCAAATTTAAAAAATTTCTGTATTGAAAAATAAGACTAATAAAGTTTCTTAAATTTTAGAGCATTTTTAAAACTTTCAAAATGAAAAACATCAACAACAAAAAATGTTTAGTAACATTTTGAGAGTAGGTTCAATAGAACAAAATTTACTGAATAAAATTAACTGTTCAAATGGTTTACCTATAGTTTCTTCAGAATTCTAGTTTTCCAAATGCTGACAAGGTGATTGCATTGACAAGACTGGGGAAAGACCTTGTCAAAACCATTATTAAATCTTAATTTCCCATTATTACACGAACGTAATATTCTAGCTATATAAATTCTCCATTATGCTAAGCAATCTCAATCAAGATAATTTTCTACTGACAAAAGTGAACACATTAACAATGAAGTTTTCTGAACTGTTTTACATCCTCGAAATACAACTCTATTAAAACAGCAAATAGTTCCCATTGCGCTTAAGATTTTATAGCTTTCAAAGCTTTTAATTGTTCTACAAACGCAGATCCTTATCAAAGTACTAATTCCATAATTGAAATTCTTATTTCCTGGCATTTCTGAGGCCAATGGAAAACACACCTCAGTGACCGGCATTAAAAAAAAGAACGATTTATTTTCTGGAATTTTTAATCTAAAAACATTTTCAAAAGGGAACAAAAATTAATGTTTTTGGCTGTATTAAAAAAAAATCCGGCACGTAATTGAAATATTTATTTTCAGAGCGACACATAAACGAATGATAAAGGATCTTTGAAATCCGTGGTATAAATGAAAAGGACGCATAAAAAGAAAAGTGGCGCATAAGCGAGAGGTCACTGTATCAAAGTTTTATCCCACCTATAACAGCATTTTTTAAAAAAATAGTACGTTTTCTTCATTGCTTTTGCACCATGGCCGTCGTTAGAGAGTCCCACTCTATATTTAGACATCTCTAAAAATCAGGGATGGATTACACATTAGGCCAGACTAGGCCATGGCCTGGGGCCCCCAATGATTAGGGGCCCACTTAAAAAAAATTTTTTTGAAAATAAATTTATAAAAATTAAGAAAAACAATGATTTTTTTTAGAAAAAATCAATTTCAAATATTCTAAGTTCTAATTTAACAAAATTTAGTTCTAATTTAACAAAATAGAGTAAAATTTAATTTATTATTATTTATTTTTATTTTAAATTTGCTTTATAAGATACATAAATACTTTTATATTTGAATAAATAAAAAATATACGAGAAAAAAAATTAATCTAATTGTCCCAAAAATTTGTATGGCCTAGGGTCCCGAGTGCGCTTAATCCGCCCTTGCTAAAAATATTCGTCAATATTTCAGACCAATGTAGAATATTTTCGGAAATTATCATCGATTTAAAGTCTTTACTGTTGAACAAATTAAAGACTTTAAAAATTATCATATATATATATATTTCTGAGGGTATTTATCGCATTTAAGATTTTTATTCTCTTATAAGTAAAATTTACAGAACTATCATGATTATTTCGTCCCTCTCGAAAATTCGGCCCCTGTGACGCTCATGTTGTTGCAGATAATGCATAAGGAATGGCCCCTGTAAAGACCAAGCATAGACTTTTCACGAAAAGGCACTTTTTTCCAAACAACATACTTCTGTGCAGTAGCAGATTTTTCCTGAAAAAGACACTTTCACCATATACGATTTTTATCAAATACATTTTTCTCGGGACTTTTCAATGAAGACTTTTTCTCTGAACAAGACACTTTTCAAAAACCTGAGACTTTTCTCTGTCGAGAGGCGTTTTTTCGTTTTAACATGAAAAATGTATTTCTGTAATGAAATATTGCATTATTGTACTTTGTTATGTACAGTGAAACATCCGACCTTGTTGTTATATATTCCTTGTTTTATCGACATTTTAATGGTAAATTCGCTTTGCCAATGATACGTAAAATACACAGAAACATTTTTACCAAATCTAAATAGAAGACTGACTTCGTCAATATTACGTAAAAAATATGCTAAAACATTTTTTCCGAGACAAAATGGTAAATTTATTTTGTCAATATTATGTACACTAAACGAAATCCTTTTGCTAAAATCTAAAATGGTAAAAGGCACATCTACATTGAAATATACGAAAACTTTCGAATCAAAATTTAAATGGTAAATTTGTTTCGTCAATAATACATGAAATACAAAATCTAAATAGTAAAATTTTTTTCGTACATCTTCTGTAAAACATATGAAAATAATCTTACCGAAGGGCAGTTGGTAAAATCTATTCCGTTAATATTACGAAAAATATACCAAATCTTTTTTATCAAATGTCGCAATGTAATAATCATTCACTGTAAAATCATTCGGCCAATGGTGAGCAAAATGTACGTAAACGTATTGACTGTACCAATTTACTAAAAATTAACGCTAATTTACGTATCATGCTACATGAGTAGAATCTTCTAGAACAAGCTCTAGTATTTCAACAACTTGGAATACATCGGATCTAGAATTCTAGAACAAATATTTCACCAGTTTGAAGGTACAAGATGCTACATTCGAAAATTATTATTTAAAACTGAATGTAATAAGATTCACAGGTCAAGGAAATAGTAGTTAATATATATTTTTATAAATTTCTTGTTTCATTGAATTGTGAATCTAAAAATATTATATATTGTATTTTATTATAATATTAGTTTCAATTGTTTTGTAAAATGATTTCTCAAGTTTTAGTGGGAATACTTTAGTACAATATTTACAATTTCTAATAATATGTGTTTTTAAAAAGGTTAATTATGTATTCTGTGTTTTAAAATTTATAAGCAATGGAAATATAAATCATTCAATGTATGAAGTTTGTATTTTATTCTATTATATATCTCGAGCTGATTTCTTAATAATAAAATACACTTACGAAAAAAAACCTTTACGGTTTCTTTAGGTAAGTTTCTTTCGAAAAATCGCCCCCGGGTTTTTTTCGGGTTGGGATTAAAATTCGATAAAATCACTGCAGCAGGTCGAATTCGATAAAATCACTGCAGCAGGTCGAGTGGTGTGATTTAAGATAAATAAACTGCGTGATTGACAAGAAAGCAAAATCTAGTGTTTCTCCATTGGTAAGCAACCAGGTTGAGACAATAAAAGAGAAAAAAAAAAGAATGATTCGTTTGATGACAGCTAGGAAAAGCTGATTTATTAATAGAAAATTATCTCGAAGTTTCTAGATATTTTTTTGCCTGATTTCTGAATCTCTTTTGAAAAGAAAATTTTAATCAATTAATAAATTATTTATGATCTTCCAAGATTTTGAAATTTAAATACATGAGCCTTTTTCGCTACTTTATTTATGTTTCTACGTTGTACTTTCTTTAAATAAATAAATATTTCATTTTAAAACCAATTTCAAACTAATTAATAGAGAATTATTGGGGTAAACATTTTTACACGTTTTATTCAGTGTTCTTCTAGGCTAACTAGTTTAAAGAGACAAGAAAAAAGTCCCAGAAAAAAAATGTAGATTATAATTAAAGAGTGATTATACATAACACATTATAAGCGATCATAATTATAATACACATTCCCAAAAATTTATATGTTTTAAGATATTTCTTTTATCTATAACTGAAGAAATTAGTTAATTCTAAGAGGCATTTTAAAAACATTGAAATATGTGTGCCTAAAAATATTGTAATGATTAAAAAATCGCTTCATTTTGCCAAATATTTTAGCTACGTGGTTTTCTTTAAACAAAAAGGATTTTCACAAATAGTAATCTCCTGATGTTTCGCTAAATTTTGAAACTGATTTTCGCGCATTCGCCTCAAAACGTCGGTGTTCTTTCATTATAATAAGCTGCATTTATCATTAAATACCATTACTATAATTTCCTACATTGCTCATTATATATTTCTTTATTGTCTATTGCACATTATTTATTGCCTATTCCTTTATTCCAATTCCCTTCTGTACCGCCAAACGGTTCATTAAAAAATCTATTCGAGAGAACTTTTGGTACAAGATAAGAGAAGCAAATAAAGACAAGAAATGGATAGAGGAAATCACAAATGTTCCGCAAGGGACAAATATGTTGCTACTTTTCCCCTCGCTACTGGCCACGATTGCCTCTTCAAGTATTTATATCGTATAAAAATTCTTTTAAGTCCCTTTTTTAAACCATCGTTGAATAGCCGACTACTAATGTTCAACTCCATAGCCTTATAATTTAAAACCCAATCCAGAAGACAAGGGAACTCCTGAACCAAGTATTTAGAGAAATTTGCCTTCGTGGAGGACTTCTTGATGGAATTAACCTGCATTTGCCTCACATTGAGAGGGAAACCACGAAAACCTTCCACGGTTAGCCTGACAGCAAGGGGACTCTAACCCATGATCCGTCTACCACTGAGGATATTTTAGGTCATCACTGTGGTCTGTGCGAGCCGGGTGAGTAGTTTGAATCAACCAGCTATCGCTGGGATCGAACCCGGGTCACCTCATTGGGAGGCGTGCTCTCTATCCCCTGAACCACCACGGCTCTCAAGTCCTTTCTTGCAACATTCGGGAAGAAATGGACGCGAGCCATTTGAGTAATTGTCCTGCACTGAACTCGGGACAGAGAAAAATACTGGAGAGCTTTTGAGAACAAGAAAAACGTTATCTCAGTTTCTTGTTCCAATTTTTATGTTTGTTTTGCTGTCAACAGTTGTCTTTTAATCTGCTATTAGAAATTTTAAAAAATCATTTATTTGTTTATTTCCTACAAACTGTTTTATGATTCTCACCATCACAACGAATCTGATACGATAGTCTCTGTTACGAGACTCTATCAGAATGTGCAATATTCTGTCGTTCTTTATTAATAACAAATGTTTAACTAAAATAAAATCATTCTAAGTTCATTTTTACAAAAGAACAAGAAGCAGAACACTTCATTTTAACACAAAAATTTGTTCTAAATTATCACCATAGCAACCTATGATACAAACTCTAACTTACAGCTTACATATACTAAAATAACAAGTAAATCAAAATCTAGCTTACATATACTTAAATAGCAACTAAATAAAATCTAGTACTTTTCACAGACTCCTTTAAAACAGAGTTTGGAAAGTTCGTGAGAAATTTACATGGTGGCTGTGATAAAATGTATTTTATTATATTTATATTCACTACGATATTCAAATTCAAAATATCTTTTAGCAAAATCATAAGTAACGGAATTTTAAGGTTAAAGATAACTTTATAAATATAATAGGGGATTTCGTACTTTTACGTCAGCTTCCACAAGCTCTCGTACACAAAATTTGAAATAACTGCATGCTCACTTTAATTTCAGATGCTGCGTATCTTTACGTTATGTTGGCGCAATTAACGCTACAACGACAAAACTAAAAGCACCTGTTTGTAGCAGTTAAATGTTGTTTTCTCTTTAAGCCTACATTCGAACTAAATACATGAACGTGGAATGTAAAATGTATTGATGGAATTTAGAAATAAATCGTGTTAACTTAGTCCATTTGTAGATGTCCAATGTAGCTTAAAGTCAACTACTTTAAGGTATGGTTATTTGTTCTTCATTCTTCTTCCACAAATTTATCTAATAAGCTTCATTCTTTACCGCTGAATTCATCATAATATCTTCCAAATTTTTCTGCCCAAAGAACCACAGTTTAACGCTTTCGCTTTTCAACTTTAAATTAATTCTAATGGGTTAAATACACCGAAGATTTATTATTATTTTTAGTGAATATATCCTTTTTCTCGTTTTCTTGATGGCACAGGAAAAATACTCAATAATTACCAAGGGGTTAGTAACAAAAATATATTTAAATC
The DNA here is from genome assembly GCF_982258835.1 of Parasteatoda tepidariorum. Classification (NCBI taxonomy): domain Eukaryota; kingdom Metazoa; phylum Arthropoda; class Arachnida; order Araneae; family Theridiidae; genus Parasteatoda; species Parasteatoda tepidariorum. The sequence goes on along the minus strand of NC_141756.1, from coordinate 112,704,095 downwards.
GTTAACATGATCAATACCGTTCAATGGTAGACATTACTACTACTACATTACAATGTAGATGTTCTTGCTTTTTACAAAATCTTTTTCTTGCAGTTACGGTTACAATCTAATGATAAACTCCGCCATCTATCGGTGGTTCAACAACAAGTATTTCTACATACGCAGAGCAAAGCATCTTGAGTAATCTGCCACAGTTTTGTAGATGTCCATTGTAAATGTTTGTTTTGATTTTGTGGTCAAAGTTAAATGATATTTCACTATGTTAGCGTTTTTAACTTACGGATTTTCGCAAGATCTCTTATTTCCTCTTTCGTAAGATTGATGTTTTTTCACGGGCACATGGACATTTCACCAGAACTGACGCATGCGCACTGGAATGGTGGGTGTGCAATTACTTAAAACCTCACGTACGAGAGTATACGCAAGCTAACGTAAATTGGTGAAATCTCCCAATTATTCATGTCTTTTACGGACCGAAGTGAACGTGAAGCCTGTCAAAATATTAATCTACCCAGGTGTCTACTGCCACGCAAAATAGTGACCCAAACCCAGAAAGCATGTAACCTTGTGTCGGAATTTTATTTTTATTGTCACGTAAACGTTTGTACTAAAAACCTTTTTTCAAATAAAGTAAAAATATTGCACTTTCAAACCTTTTATCCTAAAATAATTAAAAATTATTTTTGTAACGTTTTTTTTAAGTATTGTCAGTTAAGTAAAATGGACACTTAGATCCATAATGACACTAGAGATAAGATCAAATTGCATTGTCCATTAAAATTTCATGACAAGGTGGATGCATGGTGAGCATACAAGACGTTGCAAAAAGAAACCTTATAATTACCTAGATTTAACATTATTTTCACCTCGAGACTATCTTGATTAAAGGATTTTTTTCACGCTTAAGTCAACCTCGATTTAAGGTTTTTATATAGAGGTTGTTTTGGATAAGGGTAATGTGCGTAGAATAGAGGTCACACATCTCGTTTTAAGGCTAGAAGGCTTACACATAAATCGCATAACAAACCTTTTTAGGTTTACATTAAAAGGTTTTTGTTGGGTGAAAATAATAAACCTTATTTTGCTATCTGGGAAATGGATCCTCGGAATTTCGAAACAAAATAGATACGTAATGCTTATTGATGTATTTTCAGTACTTAATTACATGAGAAGAGGTCAATCAAACGTTGCTTAAAATAAAATAAGCATATTCAATACTTTTATACTTGATATTCCTTCATTTAAAACAAGTACACAAATATTCATTATTATTGTTATGTTCACAAATGACACTCGTAGTTTATGTTAAAAATTTGAAATATTATAACGTAGTGCTGTTGCTATGTTGCATATGTTTATGCAATATTACTTTACACGTGAAGTGCTTAGTGGAGTCAGGTATGTGACTCCACTAAGTAAGTGACATTTTTAGGGGCATGTACCAGAGAAAATAACTTGCATAAATATGGCTATGTTTAAAGTAACAGAATTGTTTTTGCTTTCATCTTAACATAACTAATCCACATTAGTTTGAGTGATTTTCATTTCAACTTAGGCAGTGGCTAATAATAAAAGAGCTTATTATAAATCGGTCGTAAAGTAGTTCGGATGACACTTTTCTTTTTCATATAGTCTCTCTTAAAATTTCTCTTACCCGATTCTTCCACTAAGTTCTTCATGTGGTAGTGAAGTAGGGCACTGGGTGTCAAAATGTTTTAAAATGGACCTCCCATTAAAATGTGTTTCGACAAACTAAGCCTAAAACAGCGAAACGATCCTCAATCATTCTCTAGTTCTTGACCCCTTTTGGGACTTAGGTCATCATCTCCTACATCAGAAACCCACCACACGTTTTTTTAATGAGTAGTCTGCGCAGACTACTTAAAAAGTGAACCAGCTGTGCTCATATTAGTGTGTCTACCACTACAAAAATAAAACTCTAATTCACTACTATATAATACATGTTAACTGGATTCTATCTTGGGGTATCTTTACATAGATGATGGGTTCACATTGTTGATATCTACTCTCCCTACATGGATGAGCTTCGGACGTGATGTGAACAGTGATCTCGACAGTAACTCTCACTTCGATCTGAACGATGGATGGTCCACATTGAACAGTTGACTCGCTACTTGTGACAGCGACATGATCCGCCTCCTCGCATTGTTGCTACTCAGTCTCGATCACACACAACGTCAGCCTGCATACACTCGACTGCTGATGGCAACACAGGAGCGACCACGACCGTGAACCTAATACAACTCTCACGATCAGCAAAAAGTACGGTGATCTTAATACAGCTCTCCCGGCTTCTCACAAAACTACAATGAATAAACTAGTGGTATTCGTTCATCGAATTCTACCACAGCTATAATTCTGGTGGGGGAGTACTGTAGTGTGTCTACCACTACGAAAATAAAAACCCCTATTCACGAGTGTATAAGACATGTTAACTCGATTCTATGATGGGGTACCCTTTCATAGATGAACATTGTCGATATCTACGACATGAACCTAAATTCTTTTTTATAAGTAATTGGGAGAATATTATCTTATATGTTCGAGATTTGTGGTGGTTGACAAGTAAATAAGACCAATCTATCATAAACATAAATTTTAACAAATTTTATTAGGTTTTTTTTTGATACTACGCTCTTAATTTTACTATATTTTCTATTAAATGGCTCTTTTTATAAACTGGTTTATCTTCATAGTGGTCTGATCGGACTACATTTAAGAAACCGTGTGGAGGCTTTCTGTTATAGCAGACTTTGCTTAGCTTAGGCCCACAATTTTTGACACCCCCAAAAGATCTTTTGTTTGATTTCTTTACTTCCAATTTTTTTTTAATCAATCTGCTTGTCCTTGACACTTTAAAAGAATATCAGTTTTTAACCATACGATAACCTCCAGTATCAACATTTAACCTCATGTTTTGTATTGAAGTTAAGACGCACTTTTCTTTTTTTGCACACAAAAGCGAATATATTTTCTGATTGGGGGGTTTCGTATTTTGCGAACTATTCTTACACGTGAACAGGTTGTGATTTTTACTACCACTGATCTTCGCCCTTAAGCAAGGTCAGCAAAGAGAAGCGATTGCGACGTTGGAAGAAAATATTGACTTCGAACAAAAATATAGATTATATAAAAGGGGGCAGCAGCTGTCCCGCCTCCCCTCTAAGTAAACCAGTGTACTAGATTTAATTATTAAATAAAGAAATAGAAAATTAATTTTTATTAAAAAAAAATTAGCTCCCTGAGTTATAGACGTGAGTACCTTTTTATTTTAACAAATTGTTTTATAGAATCGTGAACGGAAAAAAAGCACCATTAAAAAAAATCGAAAAAAAAACCTATTTGTTAGTAATTATATGAATTTAACAACCGGTTCAGTTTGGGTCATATGAATTTATTCAGAATTGAGTTTAATTAAATATTTATTCGAATGAAATTAGACTTTGTTTTAAAAAAATAGATTAATTTAGATATGAAGTTTACGGAAAGTGTAGTGTATCTACCGCTTCAAAAATACAATTCCAATTCACTAGTATATAAGACATGTTCACTCGATTCTGTGTGGCGAGGTACTTTTTCATAGATGAAGATTGACATTGTCTGTAACTACTCCTCGCCCGAAATTGGTGACCCGGATGTGAAGTGAACACGCCTTCTTTGTCAGAAACGCCGTCGTCGATTTGAACACGCCTCACGCTGTTGCTACTCAGTCTCGATCGCACACACCGCCTGCCTGTATACACTCAACTGCTAATGACAACATGAGAGCAACCACAAAAGTGAACTTAATACAGTTCTCACGGTCAACACTCAAAAGTACGGTGATCTAAATACAGCTCCCCCGGCTTCTCACAAAACAATAACTCAACTAGGGGTACTTCATGCATCGAATTCTATCACAGATAAGGTGGGGAAATACTGTAGTGTATCTACCACTACATAAATACAATTCCAATTCCCTAGTATATAAGACATGTTAACTCGATTCTATGATGGGGTACCTTTTCATAGATGAAGGTTGTCAATAGCTACTCTTCGCCCCCACAGAGTGAAACTTCAAATTATTTAACTTCATTTTATTCTCCACTTCATATTAATTTACAAAATGATTACAACTAAGAAGTTTCAATAATTGCACTTATTTTATTGTGATGAATAATATACAAATAATACTTTTTAATGTTTTTTGTTAATATTTCAAAACATAAAATCTCTGAGAGACTATTGATATTTGGTATATTTTCTACAGCATTGTTGCGGTATAGTATATGTAATTGCATTAAAAATGCATAAAGTAATAAAAGTTCCCTTCTGTTAAGGATGGTTGTATTCTTTCTGAACTATCTCCGTGTAAAAGGTTCCAAACAAATCAATTACTTTTGGAAAGAGGCTCTTCATTCCAGAGAACTATATTTAAGAAGCACAGCATATTCTGAACTACAATGGTAGTCGTAAACCAATTTTTGGGACTACCAATGTTCAACTTCGTAGCTTTGTCATTTTGAACTCAATCCAGAAGACAAGGAAACTCCTGGAGAAAGTATTGGATGAACTTTGCCTTCGTGGAGGACTTTTGATTGAACTAATCAGCATTTGCGTTACATGGAGATGAAAACCTCCCACGTTCTGTCGAACGGCAAGCGGACTCTAATCCATGATCCGTCTATCACTGAGGATAGTTTACAGCAACACTGTGGTCGGAGTGAGCGGGATGCGGAATTCGAATCAGCCATCGCTGGGATTCGAACCCGGTTCATCTCATTGGAAGGCGAGTACTCTATCCCCTGAGCCACCACGGCTCAAAGTGAATGTTTGTATATATATATCTGTCTCACTTTAAACTTTGAAATGCAACTATAATGTTAATGTATGAGTCTTAGTGACGCAAGAGACAGAGAGTTCGTTCTCCAATGAGATGAGCCGGGTTCGAATCCCAGCGATGGCTGGTTGATTCGAATTCCGCATCCGGCTCCTCGCACCAACCACAGTGCTGCCGTAAAATATCCTCAGTGGTATACGGATCATAGGTTAGAGTCCCTCAGTCTTCCGGTTAAACGTGGGAAGTTTTCATGGTTTTCCTCACCATACAACGCGAATGCGGGTTAGTTCCATCAAGAACTCCTCCACGAAGGCAAACTTTCTCTCAATTCTTGATCCAGGAGTTCCCTTGTCTTCTGGACCGGGTTCAAAATTACAAGGCTCGTAATTAAACATAAGTTGTCGTCAACCCAAAAATTGGGTCGGCCGTTCAACGATGGTTATAAATAAAATAGCCCCTTGTGGCAGCTATACTGCGACGTACCTACCTTATGTTGAATTTATTTATTATGCATTTTTTAGAAATCTGTATCTTTTTCATTTTTATACAATATTTTATCGACAGATTTTTTTTAAAAATTTTATACTTTCTTTTTTCGCAGGCATTTAACTGAATTATGAAATGTTTATCGGACAGAAATAAAATTAGATGTTTCGAACATCGTCAAAACCCTAAAACGATTTCTAACTCATAACCTCTGTGACCTCTCCACGGAACGCACCGGAATCCTGAAATGTTAGTGAAAGAAGAAAAAGAAGAGCGAGCCTTCTTCGATAATCTTTTTATCATAAGTTGATGGATGTGTGTCAAAAAAACTGTGCGTATTTTTCTTTTTAATTCATCCTCGTGCCTTATCTCTCTTCATAGTCGCATTACCAAAAGGAGAAAGTCAAAAGGCCGCCCTAAAAGCACACGATCTCCTCACGACATAGCTCCATGTATAGTGAGGTATTTGACGGATAATGAGCTAAGGTGGCTCAGGGGATAGAGCGTTCGCCTTCCAATGAGGTGAACCCAGGTTCGAATCCCATCAGCGGCTGGTCGAATCGAATTCCGCATCTGGCTCACACCGACCACTGTGTTGACGTAAAATATCCTCAGTGGTAGACGTCCCATGGGTTAGAGTCCCTTGCAGCCTGGCTAACCGTGGGAGGTTTTTCTCTTCATACAACTCAAATGCGGATTAGTTCAATCAAAAAATCCTCCACGAAGGAAAATTTCTCTCAATACTGGGCCCCGGTGTTCCTTTGTTTTCTGGATTGGGTTCAAAATGACAAGACTACGGAGTTGAACATTGGTAGTCGTAAACTCAAAATTTGGGTCAGCTGTTTAACGACGGTTATATAAATGTCTTCTGGGTTGGGTACCAACTTAATAGGCAACGAAGTTGAATAAAGATAAACTCAGAATTGGGCCAGTTGTTTAACGCCGGTTATAAAATAAAATAAAATTCAAAACTAATAATTGGATGGGTAATATAATTGAGGATCTTTGTGCTACGTATGAATGCAAAACAACGTAAAATAAAGCACAAGTAAAAGTACAGAAATGTACATACCATAGCTTCGGCTCTATTAACAAGAACCACCATCAGTGTCTAAACATAAAATGACAGTAGAAAAGTAACGAGACCAGCACAAGCGTATACTGGACAACCTAAACGGGCCCTTAAATTTTTGTAGAAAAAACATTCCGAAGCCAGGATACAAAACGATTTTCTATCGCCCTATATGGAATAAATTCTAATTAAGTTCGAGTTTTCTTCTGCTAAAACCATTCAACACTGCGACTTTTACATTTGGAAATAATTTCGTATTTTGAAATATTCTAATAATTTAATGTATGATCTTTCTAATCTTTTACTACTGCTTGGAAATCAATGACAACATGAAACATATGTCCAAAGCCAGGATATAAAGCAAGTAACATGAAATATATTTGAAGCTGTATATTAATTATTTCACTCAGTGTACCGAAGAACGTTTCGAAATTTAGATCACCATAACGTTAATTTAACTTATTTCACCCTATCTCTAAAATTATTTAACGAATCTTAAAACTTTTTTGCACGCAATTACATTCTGTTTCGTTATATTCTGTTGTTTGCTGTTCATTTAAAGTGAGGGGAGTGATAACATGAGAGGCCTTTATAGAGGAAATGTCAAATATTATAATAATATAAAACCAATAGAGTCATCGAATCCCTTTTTAGCGAATTACGAGTGACCAAAATAATCATTACGCAATAACGAAAATTAGTTATTAAGATACTACGAATTTTAGCGCTAAGCAAAATTATTTTGCTACATTTGAATTTTTCGTATAAAAAAAATTAATAAACACTTCACAGTTTTGATATATTTGTAGTCTACATTTGGGAAAATATCAATGCAATATTTGAAAAGCTCACAAAAACTATTAAATTAAAACAGACGATGAATTCATTAACACTACTTATCAGACAAATATGTATTCCGTAATTTTTTTTCTGTGCAAATGACTTAGAACCATTAAGTGTTACTAAACTTCTCCAAATTTTGTACATGTTTATACAAAGTATTGGAAAAGTTTTTTTGTGCCGATAAATATATCTTTTCATAACTTCCAAATTGGAAAAAGGAAACTATAAAAGGCACAGAAGCGTTTTATTCAATGCATTGTTTACTTTTGAAGAAAGGTAAAAATCAGGAGAGAATGGTTGCTTATTTTCGTTCAATCGGATTATCCATTTTGTCATATCGCTATTTCAAATACTTTGTCTCAATTAAAATTTGGGGATTCGAAAAAATCTTCGTTACTTTGAAATTTCGCTCGTATGGAATTTTTCTCTAATTGGAAAATTATGTTTCACGTGAGGGAAATTATTTCTCTTCTTGTTCCATCTGAAACGGAAAACATTCTTAGTTTTTAATGGCGAGAAATTTCAGCGATATACGTCGATTGCGAAAGTAATACGTCCCAAAGTTGTGCGTTGAATGACTATTGCTGGATACGGAGCGGTGCTATTGTAGGCCAGGGAAGACCAATCATAAGATTTGGCCCTCCCACGCACAAGAGGTTATAAAAACAGAAACATAGCTCAGACATACACTGGTATGAGGAATTAAGAGAAGTTGCAGACTGGGTCGCTTATCTCTCGAACTTCAGGACCGATATTAATGAAATTTGATGTGTATACATATGTGACATACATATGATACAATACAAAACAAATAACCATTCAACAATTGTAATGCACGCTCATGATCGTGCGTGACACTCGTTTGAGTAGGAAGGTATGAAATTGCCACAGAACAATTCAGACCTACTGCCACAGGAAATGATAAAATAACTTATTTCAAGCATGAAATCAGGTTGCAAGACCTGCATGCCTGTAAGAGGGGACCATACCCCCCATTAACCCTTTTTTTTTTGTTTGTTTATTCTGCAACCGCTGCTTCATACCTCCCGACTCCAAAGAGTCTTACGCACGATCTTGCGTGTGTATTACAATTGTTGAATGGTTATTTGTTTTGTATTGTATCATACGTATGTTACATATCAAATTTCGCTAAAATCGGTTACAGTAGTTCTAGAGATAATAGACCCAGTATGCAAATTCTCTTAATTTCTTACGCCAGTGTACTTTCCTCGCATAATCTGTCACCCGAATTGATATTTCCCAAACCATAAACTTCCATTTGTTTACAAAATACAAGTATTTTCAAGAAAAGATTTTCTTGTAAATTCTGTGAACACTAAATTTAATAACGGAATCTATATTTGTCGTACATTTCGAGATAAAATATTCCAGGAAGGAAGCATATACATTTTTTACAAGTTTGTATGCAATAGCTTTTTTAGTCGGCATCTTCAGAAATAACTCGATCAAAGCGTGGCTAATCTAATTTAAATGCAACCTTCAGTTTAGAGCAAAAATAGCGGAGGGTGATGATGTAATGCATCAACAACTAACACTGTGGCGTCCATCATCAAAATCAGTGTATTTTTTTTCAACTGATAATCAATACTCTTTTCCCCTTTTCTTTTGATGCACTATTTTTATTCAGTTAACTGACCTTAGATCTTTGGATGGGGAAAAGTATTCGTGGACTTTCAACGCTGACCAAAAAGAAATAAATGCAAATTCTAATTTTATATGATAATGAGACGGACGAAAGAACTTTGCTTTCACTGATTTAGTGTTTATAAATTGATCTCTACTCTAAAAAACACTTTATCTCTCTGTAATAATAAGATGAATAAGTATCTCTTATATAACTCCAGGAATTTTCAAAAATTTCACTTCGTCTGTTCAGGAAAAAAGTTAATTTTTGTTGTTGCTTAAATTGTTCCCTCGTGTGCAGTCCTAGTTTTAGGAGCAAAGTACCTAGGTAGCAAAGTAAAGCTTATTTTCACTCAGCAAAAACCTTTTAATATAAACTTAAAAAGGTTTTTTATGCGGTTTGTGTGTAAACCTTCTTATCGAGATCCATGACAATCTGCTCTATTCTGCGCACACTACTCTAATCCAAAACCTTGGAAAACAACCTTCTATATAAAAACCTTAAATTGAGATTGTCTTAGGGTTTTCAAGCGTGAAAAGTCCTTGAATAAAGCTAGTCTTAAGGTGAAAATAATTTTAAATCTAGGTCATTATAAGGCTTCTTTTCGCAAAAGCTTGCATGCTCAGCTAAAATCCACCTTGTCTTGAAATTTCAATGGACAATGCAATTTGATTCGATAGCTAGTGTGACGTCACCTAAAACGTCACGATGGACCTAAGTGACCCTTTTCCCTAAGATACAAAACTTTTTTAAAAAAGCTTTAAAACATAATTTTTTAATCCTTTTAGGATGAAAGGTTTGAAAGTTCAATATTTTTGCTTTATTGAAAAAAGGGTTTTTAGTACAAACATTTTAGTGACAATAATAAGAAAATTCCGACATCAGGTTACCGTAAGGTTACATGCTTTCTGGGTATCAACTACCGAACTAAGCAGTTCGAATTTTAATCCATTGAAACTGTACTCCACCCAATTTATTAAGAAAGTGGATTCGAACTATCTCTATATTCCATACAAATAAAACTGCAACTGAGAACTCAGTTTAAAAAAATTCAACTAATCTGGTGCGTCATTAAAGTGAAGTTTTGACAGCAGAAAACCTCCATTTATTACGTTTACGTGTAATCAATCGGAAAGTAACGAAACTATTTAGGTAAATTTAACGTCCTTTTGGTAAGAATATTTTCAGTAAGAAAAAAAGTGATGAGCCAACAATGAGTCAAATAGTGATCTAGTAAGTTATGGGTCAGTAACGGGTTTTAATAAATGATTAGTACGTTTATTAGTACGCTATTACAGTAATAAGGCTTCAATCGAACTCTTCTCGACCACGAAGGCTTCAATCGAACCATTTATAAAACATGAGAAGAAGAAAGTTGGTCATAGATCCCGAAAAAAGATGTCATCTTAAAGAGCAGCTCATGTAAAAGTCATGTTTAAACTTTGTAGCACGTAACATGCATGTTACGTAACATGCATGCAACTACAAAACACTAAGCTGTAATTTTATTTAAATTTAAAAGAAAATATGTGGCCACTAGATGGCAGTAGTGATTATGTGCATACAGAGATAATTTGGTAACAGCCAAGTAAACCCGATAGGTAAAATGATGCTACAACTGTAAATGAAAGTTCTTGTAAATAAATTATAATATACGTATGATGTAATTATTATCAAACTCTTACTCCCCCCCCCCCCATTCTAGCTACTGGACACCTGACAAAACGGTATAGCGGACAATCATTACATTTCATAGGCTTATAATACTGTTTATATACTTGTATCAGTACATTGATTTTATATTTCATTCCATATTTTAGCTATTCAACAACTGTTTTTGGACTATGCATGGTCTATTTCTGCTAATTGTTAAGGCTCAATATTTTTGAGCTTGTTACGATTTAAGGATCTGGTGAAAATTAGGTGAATCGTACCACTTGCTAATCGTACCACTTGTAGACCTTGCGGAAACAAAAAATTTCCTCTTACTTACTTACAGAAAATAAAAAAATAAAAAGCTGAATAACTGTATTGTCTTATTAAATTATTTCAAACGTAATTGTCAGTGATTTGTAACTAATAAAAAGAGTTGAAAAAATGGTTTGATTTGGGCAACTTACTTCTAATATTGAGTCCTTCAAATTATCTGTACTGTGAGGTATTTATGAACACAGCGAAATTGTGATCAGCGCCATTTTCCAGTTCAAAATGAAAACTATAAAATAAAATATGTTTTATTGAACTTAATGTCTATATTTTTTTTCAACGAATTAAATAGTTGTTAAATAAAAATATTTATACAATTTTGAAATGGTTCTAAACGACTATACAAATTTAAAAAAAAAAAAAGACAGTTTCAGCACAAGTTGATTCAACCCTCAAAGAAAAATTTTGTTATAAGGGAGAAACTGTTTATAACTAAGCCCCTGGTGTGTTTTTTAATGTTTTTGATAATTATTCTCTGTCTGTAATAAATATTACTATTCAAAAGTATATGGCCATAATTACCGCATCTTCTTAAAATTTAAATTCGCATTATTATTTGAGTTTACCGCATTATATAATTTGAGTTCAAAATTCATTTTTGAATTTTTCCATAAAATTAAAAATATAGAAATAATCATTACGAAAGGAATTTTATGCATTTAATCAATGCGATAGAACAGATACCTGAGTAAATATAGTCGTACCGGGCAGTGACACTTTACCTTAAAAAAATCAATGTAGGGTATGCCAGACAAATGTGCACCTGGCAGTGGCACTTGACCTTAAACAAAAAACATTAGTGTAGCTATGCGGAAGAGAAAATGTATACCGGCGATTGGCAATTTACCTCCAAAAACATCAGTGTAGGGTATACCGTTTAAATGTATACCGAGCTTTAAAAAAATATCAGTGTAGGGTATACTGGGCAGTGTAACTTATTAGCATTTAAAAAAACATGAGTGTATCTGCAGGGTATACCTGGGAAATGTATACCAGGCAGGAGCAGTAACTTTTTAAAAACCATCAGTGTCTTAGGCATATACCGGGCAAGCGTAAACCGTCCATATATCGTTCAAGTTCATCAGCATTATTTTATATAATCATCGTTGAAACGCAGACTCAATTTTGGGTTTATGATTGCTAATGTTCAACTCCGCAGCCTTGTCATTTTGAACCCACTCCAGAAGACAAGTAAACTCCTGAATCCAGTATTGGGAGAACTTTTGCCTCCGTGGAGGACTTTTTGATGGAACTAACCAGTATTTGCGTTACATAGTGCGGAAAACCACAAAAACCTTCCACGGTTAGCCTGACGGTTAGGAGATTCTAACTCATGATCCGTCTACCACTGGGAATATCTTACGTCAGCACTGTGATCGGGGCAAACCGGATGCGGAATTCGTATCGACCAGGCTTTCTGGGATTCGACCGCGGTTCCACCTCATTGGATCTGCATTGTTTTGAGAAATTATAGGTATCTGAAAGAGAAAAAAAAGCATTATGCAAATTCCATTTCATGTTGCCAGCAGCATCAATGGAAATTCGCCCAGTAAAGTAACGCTTTTTTTTTAAATAAAAATCGGCGGAAATAATAGCAAAATAATAAAAGCAAGACGAGCAAGTAAAAAATGGAAATCAAAATAACATTAGAAAAATCCTTTTCTCAGTAAGGAGACTACGTTTCCCCAAGTAGTTAGTTAGAAAGCAGGCCCTAGACTTTTTGAAGAGATTTCTCATATTAATTGGTCCTGGAGCTATTGGCGAAACAACATCGAAACTAATATTGAAGCGGTCAATGTTAAAAGGATAATGTGACAAATCTGCATTTTGCAGAAAAACCTACATCAATTCTGGTTTTAATTGCTTCTAAAGGGTTGGATTCTCTTATGAAACATTGCGTTTATCTGTACAAATTCCAACAAAAAAGTTACTTTCGCAAAAAATGTTACACAGCCCCTTTTTAACATTGACCGCTTCAATAAGTTTCCGGATAACGACGAGTCATTCAACCGACGCGTGGAAGTTTATTTTACGATTATTATCAAAAATTGAATCGAATAATAGCTGTTTTTTGGTGACGTCATTCACTTGACCTTGACAGTTTATTTGAGATCTTCTTGTCAAGAATTAAAAAAAAAATATCGTTGTTGTGTTGGGTCTGTGATCGGTGGATGTTTCTGATTCATCCTAAAGATAAACTCTTTTTTTTCTTACGAAGTGTTACGCTGTTAAGTGGTGTTTATCCGGCCGCATTTCGATGTCTTCTCAGTTTAATGCGTTATTTCCGTTCCCGAAACCCTCCACTAAAACTAAAATAAATAAAGTATTATTTAGAACGATGGAATATTTTCTACTGAATGACTTAATGTGTGGAATCAAATTATGAAAGACAATTGTAATACCGATGGGCCTGAAATGTTTTGGGTAATATAAAACTTTTTGTTGTACGTTAAAAGAGATTTTACTTTCTTCTACCTTTGTCATTGTTTCTAAGCGTTTATATGTATGTTTTAAATTATATGATTTTGGAATATAAATAAATATATTTTTGACGTTTGTACTTTGTTTTTATTATATATATATATATATATATATATATATATATATATATATATATATATATATATATATATATATATATATATATATATATATATATATATATATATATTGCACACACACTGGTGTCCAAAAGTTATGTACAATTGGTGTTTATGGAAATATTTTGGCCAGATGTCTGGAAAGTATCCCTGACTGCAGAGGGAATGACTCCCCAGCTTTGGTAGCCAGACGAACTGCACACGAAGTCGAGCCCTTAACGGTAGAACAGTTTAACGAGGTCCAATACCGCAGACTCTCGGTCCTTACGCAGACTGATCCAAGAGATCACCCACCCGCACACTGACCACAGCCAGTGATGCTTGACTTCGGGTTCTACTGAGAACCGCGTCCTTACAATCAGCCCACAGCGGGCTTGAAAAGTACGTACTAAACTTTTTCAATCGTGGTGTTTGACAATGATCGCTGTTCCATTCCTGCAAATACACCTTGTTTGGTTAATTCTTCTTCTTCAGTCAGAATGGTCTATCCTAAAAATAGGAATCAATCAATTTCTTTACAGTACAATTTCTGTAAGGTAAATCGGTGGGGTTTTCCAAACCAGGTATGGGTCTTATATGTAATGGAAAATGGCCCGATTTCTTTAACAGTATTTTGAACAAATACTGTCCATGGCTCTTGGTTTTGAATCCAATGTAACGCACATGATGAATCTATCCGGAAAAATTCTTTTACATTTGTAAGATTCAGAGCGTTTTTAACGGTGAGAGATAATCTAACACCAGTGCTGCAAGCCATACATTCTAATCGTGAAGAGGAGCAATCCTTTACTTTGCAAGAACTAATTCAATTTTCACTCTTGCTCCTAATGTGTACACAACTGATGCATAAGATAAACTAAAGGCATTACAAAATGCATGCAGACTTAATAATGAGAAGTCACCATAAATCTTGGAACTTTGTGAAGTTCAGTTCATAAACGTCTTTACCAGTTCTTTTGGCATTTGAGGTAGTTTTGGAAAAAGAGTTAGGAAACTTCAGAACCGTGGTGGCTCAGGAGATAGAGGGCTAGCCTCCCAATGAGATAAATCCCAGCGATTCGTACCCAGCGTCGGTACGAATTCGTATCCGGCTTGCACTAACCACGGTGATGACGTAAAACGTCCTCAGTGGTAGACGGATCATGGGTTAGAGTCCCCTTGCCGTCAGGCTAACTGTAGAAGGTTTTCGTCTTCATATAACTCAAATGCGGGTTAGTTCCATCAAAAAGTCCTCTACGAAGGCAAATTTCTCCCAACATTTGATCCAGTAGTTCCCTTGTCTTCTGGATTGGGTTCAAAATTACAAAGCTACGGAGTTGAACACTATTAGTCCTAAACCCCAAAAACTTGGGTTAGCTGATCAAGACGGTTATAAAATAAAAATATTTTTTTTTCCTGCATCATACAATTGCGAGATAGAAATGTTGAAAGTATTAGGTACTTAGATATAGATTAGCTAAATGTACGGTAAAAAGATAAATTCTATTCTCAACACAAACGAAAGTGCCTTTTTGTACAAAATGGAAGATGATATTTATCGCAATAATTTATTTTTCTCGTGTCTTGGAACAATTACGATTTATAGGGAAGATGATTTTTTTTAAACTTTTATTCGCGTGCTTATATTCATTAGTAAGTATATAATAAGTGTTTTTTTAATACCCTTTTTGAATTTAATAAATTGGAAAGATTATATTCAGATAACATCCCGCACTTTTACAACTCCTACCCATAAACCACAAAAATGCGATGCTTTTTAAACAGTTTTACACCATTTTACATGTGGTTCCATGATCATTGAAAATTAGTTATCGATATAAGAAAATAACTAAAAAAAAGATTTTTTTCTAATTAAAAACAGAAAATTTTTAGGAACTATAAAAAAATATCAATTTTCCACAGCTTCTAATTTTTGCGTAAAATTCCTCATTTTTTTTTATGAGTTTCATTATCATTTTAGGCAATAAAATATTAAATCATTTTTCGGTTTCACGAGGTTAGGTAATAAATCAGATCTTATATCCAAGAATTCAATTTCAATATCAGTTTTTTTTAGACTATTGAATTCCTCCATTTATTCGAGAACATTTTTAGCACATTTAATAACCAAAATATTTTACTACGCAAAAATAGACAAAATTGAAAAAGAGAGAAATGAAAAAAAATTAAAAGAGCAGTTAAAAATTATATAAAATTATTTAAATTACAATCTAAAATTACGAAAAATAGTTAAATAAAGAGGATATGGGAATACAATAATCATTGGTTGAATTTCTTTAGCCTCTAAGTAATCAAATGAAAACTTCTAAAACAACGTTTGCAGGGTACAAACAATGATTTACAGTCCCTGACGAAATTATAGACGTGCTATAAGATTCTATGTAAAATATTATTTATAAGGTGATACTATACAGTTTCATTGCTTTTACGCGACTGAAACCGGTTTATCCTTGTTTACGTTAGTCTATCGATTTGTTAACATTGTAATGCAATACGTTAAAAATAAATACAAATAGGAAGTATATAAAAAATCTCCCGAATAACAACCATTACACGTATGTTTAATTATGAAAGTATTGACTATGAACTCGTGCAAAACATGTCATTATTAAAACACTACAGTGCGTCTAATAATTTGGTCAAATTATTATAATATACTAATATAATACCTGATATAATAAATATTTTATATTTGTATAATATATCGTCTCATTTATCGAATCGTCAAATTTATATTATATATCGTTTAATTTAACTAATTTATACACGAACGCAAACAAGGTTTTACTCTCGTGAAAACAATAAAGCTGTATAGTATAGGCTGATAATTAATGTTTCACACAGAATCGTATAGTGCGTCTTATAATTTGGCCAGTGTATGTTTAGTCATGAATGATTTTTCTTCAAACCCTTTACCTCAAATAAAGAATCAGTGAGAGGGTACTGAAAATGCAAGAAGTCGTATGTTTTTAAAAATAGACATAGATATATGCGTAGATAAAACTCTACTCAAAGTATTAGAATTCCTTTCAATAATAAAAGTGATTAAAAGAAGTTATTGACAGGGTAAAAAAAAAGGAATAAAGAGAAAAAAAAGAAATCTAAAAATAAAAATCATGCAACAAGAGGAATTGATCTATAAAAGATTGATCATGCTGAGTATGTGATGAAAAGATACTTTTTTTAGATATTCACAAGCAAATAAAAAAAAAATTTAAAAGTCCTACTTAGGCCAATAAAGAAAAAAATTATTTTAGTTACTTTTTATTAAATAATTGCAATTAATTACATTTAATGAATGAATTAAATTTAATGAATGAATTAATATTTGAAAAAACGGTATTCACATCAAGTGTCATCCACTACAAGTTTAAAAAAATATATTAGAACTTAAGTGGGTGAATAAAAAGTATTTTATCAACGATCGAAAATTTGAACAAGATATATATATATATATATATATATATATATATATATATATATATATATATATATATATATATATATATATATATATATATATATATATATATATATATATATATATATATATATATATATATATATATATATATATATATAGGGAGAGTATGAAACTAATAGTAGGAGCTGAAAAAAAAATGCGCGTGGTATCAGAAAACTGTAAAAGCCCCTGAATTAGACAGGCCGACCTATCATTTATTTTTGGAGCAAAGAGCTAACATAAGCACATAACATAACTAACATAACGTTAACTTGCGAACTTGTTTGCTCCAATATTCGCGATCGCAACGAACTATAGGGGGCGTTATCGTATGAGACGAATACCTGCGATTTCGATATGAACAGTCATTCATTTACTCTGGAGACGTCTTTAATGTAGCACGTAGCATTGTAACGTTCCTTCTTTGTTGCGGCTTATTAAATTTAAAAAAGAAAAATGTTTGATATTCATGCAAACGAAAACAAAATGGTATCTCTTTTTTTTTAGAGAAAGGAACACCCAAAACACATAGGAAAAATATTTGTAAATAAACAGAAAAAAATATGTAAATTCTTATAAGAGTTAAAACCTAATGCTTAAGAAATAGTTTTACTAAATTTAATGATATAACATGAAAGGCTTATTTAAACTTTACGTTCCATAGTTCTAAGAATTATATCACTTCAAAAATTAAAATGAACAAAAAGTATACATAAGCCTCATAATTTTATAAAATTTAATTTCGTAAAAAAAGTTTTTTTACAATAATTTTTATCAAAAAATTTTAAGTTTCAATAAAAATCATTATTCAGAAACTAAAACACGTAAAATAAAGAATGCTTACGAAACAAAACAAAAAAAAACAATTCTTCTTTGACGCCATTTTTTAGTGCTACGAAAATTCGTTTTTCGGATTTGTCAAAAACAAAACAAGATGCAATTTTATTTTTTCAGGAGCGAAATATTTTACCAAGAAAACGAAAATGTACCAATTCCTATGATATGAAATTTTATCTTGGTAAACGTACGTTTTGGAAATGTTATTTCATTTGGAATCTTATTTATTAGAGTTAATATGTCGACAGAAATAGAGATTGTTTTGAATCTATGTTAAACTCTATATCGACCCCTTTCCCACCGAAATCCGATTGACTACTTTGATTTTAAATATAGTGTTTCATTTTATGATTTGTTGCAAACATTTTAGGTGTTCATTGGCGGCACTTAAAAACCGCCAAATCTGTAGCTGCTGCGGCGTTAATACATAAGTACCGAATTTTTATTCCATACTTTTCTGAATCATATTGCTTCAAACATTGGAATATGCAAGATGTATACATAAACACATAATGTTATACCATTTAATTTTTCATAAAAAGTATGTTGACAACAATTTTTATCTGAAAATCATAAACTATAAAACGTGAAACAAAGAATTCATAGGATAAAAAAAAAAGATTTTAAAAATTCCTCATATTGAAATAAAAAATCTGGCATATTGTTTCTTTTTTTATTCTTATAGTTCTTAATCAGACGTAAAAAACTATTCTGCAGAGAACTACCATCAAATAAAAAAAAAATTATTTACAAGCAAATTTCTTATTATAAAAAACACTCACCTTCTTTATAAATCCGGAGAATTCCAAATGAAATGTTTCGCATGCAGGCCGTTGGGCTACCGAAGCGGGGGTGCCATCCCCTCTGCAGAGGATCAAAATTGTGATGGCATGTCTTCGGATTATCCTCAGGGATGTTTCCCAGACCGTCGCCAATAGCCCATTGTGCAGCTCTAGTGCGACGTAAATGAACTACAACTACAACAACTAAATGAAATGTTCTTCGTTTGAAGCTTTTATTTTCAAATAATATATACAAAGATTATCGCTTCATTACTTTTAGATAACATACCACACAGCAAAACTTTATAATTGTAAGATCTCGATATGAATTTTAATATGTAGTTCAAAAACAGAATAGCTGAATTCTAGTTGAAATTATTCTTTCAAAACTAAAAAATAGTTACCAAGAAAACGATAAAAAAAATTTATAATCATCACAAATGGCACTATTTCAAGTAATTTGGAGGATTTTTTATTGTTGTTTTCCGAATTATATAGATACAGAAATATATACTATTCTATAACGAAGAAGAATATTCTATTACTACTACAGTTCTGAATTCGCATTTATTCATTGGAATGAAGAAAGCAATGTTGACTTCATTTTGATTTGTGAAGAATTGAAGACAGAAAAAATGTCTTTTACCTTAATACACACATCTGTAACAGTATCCGAAATCGGAAGTCATCGGTTGCAAGTTTGTTGATAATAGAAATTAAAAATTATTGAGGAATTTTTCTTCAAATGTTTGGCGTGTTCTGTTCCTGAAAGATTTACTAATATTCTGGAGATTTTTTTCAAGTTCTTCGGTCTTTTCCTTAGGGAAATTTTGTTTCTTATTCGCTGCGAAAAAATGGCGTCTGATTTTGTCAATGATTTTGATGGAACTAAATGAAATGTTATTAAATTAATGCTTAATGTTTTCAGGCTCCCGCTTGAGGGCGTATTTGAGCGTTGCGATCGCGAACTTTTTTGTTGTTGTTCAAATAGAGGTATAAGTTAGAAATGATCAGTGATGTTTTTGTTTTAAATGAGTGAAAACCAGCATGAAATTTGAAACAATGACTAACGCCATCAGAAAATTCGTTTTTTGCTCATCCTTATTTAATGAATGAATTAATATTTGAGGAAAAAAATGTATTAACATCGAGTGTCATCCACCACAAGTTCAAAAAATGTATTTGAATAAAAAGTATTTTATTAGTATAATTGAACATTTGAACAAGATAAAGCGAGGGTTTTAACTAATAATAGGAATTGAAAAAATAGATAGTCAATGAATCAAAGAAGAATTTAAAAAATGTATAAAAACTGCATACAAACTATTTTCTTTTTAAATATCGGATTTGATCAACCCTTGTAGGAATTAGTTATTTCAGTTTATGCGAAAGAAATTTTATTTAGAAAAAAAAATTATTAACAGAAAAAGTTATAATTATATTAGCATTGCATTATCAGTCGCTGTTTTTTTCATCCGGGTTATCAACATTCGTACTTATCAACTTTGAGTTTAGGAGCTGACAGATCAGAGGAAAAACGGATATAGATTTGCTTACAAAAAGGTATTGAATTTATTTAAAGCAAACGCATTAACGGAAGAAGGAATTAATTAAAGGAAGTCTGAATTTATTCAGAGTTAAAAATATTTTCCAATACGTTGAAAATACTCAATTGAATAGTTATAAATTTATTTCTATATAAATGAAAGAAAAATTTTTAATAATTAATAATTCACCCATTGAAATGTGTCATACTCGGACACAATTTTAAAAGTCTAGGAGCTCCATTACTAAAGGGTAAAAGAAGATTAAATCCAGATTTAATGGATAAAGAATGTCCAAAGCTATTAATAAAGTAGATGCATACGTACCCGATGTTTGTTGTTTAATATTATTTTTTAATAAAATAAAGAATTTAGGAATGATGATTGCTATAAAAAGATGGTCGAAGTATTAGATGCCATTTCTAAATTTTATCATTCTTGACAGAATAGAAAGATGAATAGTTAAACCTATTCTGCAGTGCAATTGAAAAAAACAACTTAAAGTTCATTTTATTGAAAAATGGCACGAAAACCTTTCTAGTTCTATTGCTAATACTATAGTAGTGTGTCTACCACTAAAAAAATACACTTCCAATTCACTAGTATATAAGACATGTTTACTATGTTGGGGTACCTTTTCATAGATGAAGGTTGACATTGTCGATAACTTCAATTCCCACACTATGAACTCTAAAACAGAATTTCAAAAAACTGATAAAACAAAATGAATTTTTTAATTTTTTTTACTGCTATGTGTAGCTTACCATATAAAGATGCTATATATATAAAAATCTCAATTTTGAAATTCTTGTCGCTTACGATGATTTCTCAATTGCACGACAGTATTATCAAAGCTAAGCGGATATTTGCTGTGTGTTTATATGAAACATATTTTCTAAATTGTAAAAATTTCACAAATACTAAAGATGCTCACGAAGCAATTTCTGAAATTGGAAGATCTATAACGAAAGGTATATCTCAAATTTGCGGGTCCAAAATTTTTTTTTTCAGGCAAAAATAAACGGAAAGAATATGATCCTGAAAAAAGTTGTAGTATCATCAATATGTTTCACATATTGATGATCAATGGCGATCAGATTTATAATTCATAAAATCTTTAAGTAGATATAATAATGGAGTTAATTACATTTAAATAGTCATAGATATTTTAAGTTTGTATGTTTGGTGTATTAAAATAAAACAAGTGAGGAAGTAAAAAAATTTTTTAAACAATTCATTTTTAAAAAACGAGTTCCTGAAGAACTACAAATCGACGATTAAGGTTCAGAATTAATTAATAAAGAAACTCAAGCAACATCGAATGGTTTACAACCAAAAATGTTGATATAAATTTCGTTGAAAGATTTAAAGGAACTATCAATACTAAAATAGGGCTGCAAATAATACAAATAAATATTTAGATGCACAAGATAAATTGGTTTATAGCCCTATCATATATTTATAGTCTTATCATACATTTTGGTTTATAATCCTATAATATATTTCTTAAAATGACTTCTTGTGAAACTAGTCATTTAGAGAATGAAAACGTAGTCTATAAAAAATCAATTGTTAAAAGGGAAATGAATACTCAAAATCAAAATTGTGATAGAGTGGTAATTTAAAAAATACAAATGAATTTTCACGAGAAGGTTTCATCCTACGTTTTGCCGAAGAATATTTTATAATATCTGAAGTTTCGAAAACAAATGAAAGAAATTATAGAATTAAAGATTCTGTTATATCATTTAAATACTTTAATATTTTACATAGAATGTTATAGTGTCTCTAATAATTTGGCAAATAACTGCATATATACATATTTATAATATGGTAGCAACTCCGCTTAATATAATTTTACATTATATATCTATAATTTTCGATAGAAATGTTAGGACTTTAGTATATAATTTTGAGAGAAATTTTTGTCGAATTTTATATTTTTCTTCGCAAATTTAAGCAAGATGGGCGACATTCTGCATGAAATGGCCACATTTATCATCTGCGTGCATAATTTGTTTTTCTTCGAGTGTGCGCGTGACTCAATGACGCTTCAATCATCGAAGAGAACTAAAAGCGATGAAAAAGAGGAGAATGGATGATCTTCCAAAGTGCATCATCAGTTAAGCGCTCTCGTTCCATCCAGCTCTTCTTCCTCGTATCCCCACATCTTCTAAACAAAGAGGTTACTTTAAGGACTTTTGTCTTATAGTGTGTGAAAAATCTGGCTATGATGAGATTAAAGAAAAGAACTTTTCAGCACCTTTCAATGCACATTTATCTCGAGTAATATGTTGTGTTCGTAATTTTAGATTTGAATATCTTCATTGCAGATAAAATAGCTCAATTTTGATTTTTAATGGAACGATGAATCAGCAGTTCTATTTCTTTCTTTTTTTTTTAGGGGGAAAAAAGCTTCACTACTATTAAAACTTTTTCTATTCCATAAAATCATTTTAAAAATATCCTAAAAGAAACTTGATTAATTTCAATTGTAATAGAACGATAATTTACGTTAATTTCAAGTGTAATAAAACGATAATTTACGTTAATTTCAATTGTAATAGAACGATAATTTACGTTAATTTCAAGTGTAATAAAACGGTAATTTACGTTAATTTCAATTGTAATAGAACGATA